>NC_143018.1:109547186-109920519 GCF_055824585.1 Amblyomma mixtum
TGAAGAAATACGACTTTTTTCCGACCGTTCTGCGAGAATTTTCACTATGCCGTGACCACTTCTGGTGGATGTGACGTTACACACCGTTCCCGTGGCTATATCAACGTCCGCGCTATTTCGACGAGATTTCGACATTTTTGCCTATAGTTAATTAACTAATTAATCTACAGTCATCAAACTTAGTTTCTAGGTTAACTTTTTCCTCCACTATCTGAAGCTATCATTGGTTTCCTTCTATCTTTTTTAGTTCTCTAGTTAAACGCGTGCGACACGTTTTGTTAACGGACGACAGTGGGAGCCATTAAAGGCTTTCGCCTTAAACGGCGTCTTTCCTGCTCGCTTTCAGTCATGCTTGGAACAACAAAAAAATGTTAAAGCTAATAACTTCCCACAGTGTCGTTTCGGTCATTACTCCTTTGTCTTCACACAGCCTTCAGTACACAAAACCTATCGTGAGAGTGTGTGGCGGTAAAAAAAAAAATAATAAATGAGAGGTCTGTCTGAATTCTCGGTGGACACCTAAACCGCGCCGTAAGGTAAGAGATGAAGGTGGAAGTGAAAGAAGAGATAGAGAAATGATGGAAGGTGGAAAGGACAAAAAGAAAGAGAGGTAGTACCTGCTCATCTTCTTTCAAATATAGCTTAGAAACATGCTGATAAAAAAATGCTCCATCTAGTTTTTGTTACCAAGCAACTCTTCATCGTCGTCATATGTTTTACCCGGCGTCGGCCGTTCAGTTTCAAGATCACTATTTATTGCCGCCGATGTAAAGGCCCCTTCGCTCCCTCACTCAGGCCCTAGGGATCCTCCAAGGGAGAGGGAGTCCCGCAGGGCAACGTCTTTCTCAAAACGTCTCGTGCCAGACGGATTGCTCGAGCTTGCTGCTCAGGGGCAGCAGCGCTTCGATGGAGGCAAAACGAAAAAGGCGCCCGTGTGCTGTACGATGTCAGTGTACGTTAAGGAAACCTCAGGGGTTCGAAATTATCCAGGAGCAATCCACTACAGCACTTCTTTCTTTCTCTTTTCTTTCCGTCCCATTTTCCTCCCTTCCCTCACGGTGTGGTCGAGGTGTCCATTTAGAAGTGAGACATTTACTGCGTAGTGCCGCGCCGCTTACACGTTCTGAGTGAAGTACAGTCAGAAACAGGGTGTCCCATTTGGTAGTTGGTAGCCACATAATATTTCCGAGTGGTACTTTACCACCACCATCATCACCACCATAGCCACCACAAGCACAATTAAGGAGGTTAACAGCTAGAGAAATGTTGCTCTCGATTCTTTTCAGCGCTGTCTGTTTTTTCTAAGCCCCGGCATGCCTACTCAAGAAATTTCTTAGCTCGTCCTGATAAGACATGATTATGTTTCGTTTCACTTAGGAATATACGGTATACTATGGTACCTTTCGCTATTACTCTGTCGCTATATATAGAGATATTCATTTTCAGGTTTTATTTTATTTCGCAGTTTCGGGGCAAAAATATGGCGACATTTTTAAAACTGAAACCCGGATACTAATCGGGTTGTCATGCAAGAAATTCTGTATTTCTGTTTTTTGTCGGGTCACGTTTTGTAGCAGATTGTGAGTAACTATATTCGCCCGTTATTTTTGCCGGAGTTAAATACCTCTCTTTTTGCGGAGTATTCTGCAAGCAGTATGGCAATGGCTTGTAGCAGATCAAACCTATACCAACATCCAATATTTCGTTTTCTTTCGCGATTTATATTTCCACGCATAAATTATGATCTGATGCTCAGAGAGGGAGAAAGGAATGTTAATCAGAGGAAAGAGTGGATAATTTCTGTGCCTCTCAAGTGCCTGCCTGCTTTTCATTGTACGGAGCTAAATCATTATTTCAAAAACTAGCGTTGTTTTCAAATGTCGAAAACGCTTGCAGGATGACGTTAACGTGGGGAGTGCCTGACACACTGACTCCCGAAAGACACCCGGTCAGTACCAGTGTTTTGGCTTCTCACTTGAATTCGCCTGAAAGTATGAAACTGAACAAATAAAGCACATTAAAGACAGTTTAAAGTGATGACATACCCAGCAATCCTGGGCAAAAACAATTTTCGGTGGGAAAGAGTTTATGGACGCCACTTTTTATGTGTTGGAAGATTTCACTATAACAATCGATATATCCGCAGATCGCCCCTAGACAGGCTTGCGTTGTTCTGCTGCTAACGTTTTTCTATCGCCAAAAACTTTCCGCATTGGTTTTCTGTGGCAGCCTTAAATACTGTATGTAAGCGATGGAAAAACTTCGAAGTAAAGGTTTTGCTTTCATCGAAAGAATGTACCATTACATTCAACATTTCCATACCGCTACCGTACCATCATCATCATCATTATCAGCCTGACTACGTCCGCTGCAGGGCAAAGGCCTCTCCCATGTCACTCCAATTAACCCGGTCCTTAGCCAGCCGCGTCCACCATATTCCCGCAAATTTCTTAATCTCATCCGCCCACCCAATTTTCTGCCGCCCCCTGCTACGTTTGCCTTCTCTTGGAATCCACTCCGTTACCCTTAAAGGGAGACTGAAGCACTTTTTCTGAAAATCGGGCTGGCAGCGGCATCCTATAGTTTTTCATGCTGTATACTGGAATATCGCATCCAAATAAGGCAAAAACAAGCGCGAATTGCCTTTTTTAGCCGAAATATGCGGCCTGTGCCGCGGGGCACGCCGCGCGGCGCGCCGCCGCCCGTGATTGGTCAAGAGAGGTCATGACGTCACTTTGAGGACTAGAGAAGCTGCCGATGCGGATCCGGCGCTGCGTTGAGGGCAGATCGCAGCTTTCCGTGTCGTTGTGAAAGCGAATACGGCGACTATTTTTTTTTCTGAACACCGAAGAAAAGGATACTACAGTTTGCTCATTCCACGTATCGCCTGAAATCAAAAAAGACACAAGCAAAAAATTCTATGCCTAGCACAAGCATACGCCAGCGTCAAAGACGCGATACAGACCATGCGTAAAAGGTGCCAGCACAACATCGGCTCGTATGCTCGGAAAGGAAGGGGTGCGAACAATACTCAAGTCAATTACCACCACCGGACGCCTCCTGGCTCGCCCGGAAGAGCGTCATCCTAAAGAAAAGGCCCAAAGCACTGTGTAAATCTTGTTCTCAGTACCCGGCGTTGCAGGTTGGGGCAAGAAAGTATTTCAAGTGAACGATGAAGGAGCACAAAGTTGGTGTCAAAATTAGCGAAGCGCAGTGGCCAAGCACTGCGAGGCATGTGACCACAAGATAGTGACGCAATCATGGTGCGCTAGAAACCAAGCCAAATACGCACACAAATACGCTTCACTCCTGGCGCGTTCAGCAGATGCCAGAAAATATTAATCGCTGCCTCGGAAACGTTCGCCCTTCCTAGATTTGCAGTTTAGGTTCAGTGAAGTAGTTGCTAACTATATGTGTGTTTAAAAGCCAAGCTAGCTGCAACTCGCCCGCTGCCACAACTTGATGAAGAAACCGAGTAAGGTTGCGGTGTTTTTTTTGCAAAAACTCGGTTGGCATTCATTTCTGTCATAAATTTGCATTCGAAAACAACGTCGAACGCTTTCATTTTAATTTCTTAGCTAGGATTAAACGAGATGCCGCATATGAAGAGCTTCGATGCTTGCTTGCTTTGCTTTATTGTGCTTTGCTTGCTTGCTTGCTTGCTTGCTTGCTTGCTTGCTTGCTTGCTTGCTTGCTTGCTTGCTTGCTTGCTTGCTTGCTTGCTTGCTTGCTTGCTTGCTTGGACACGTCGAACCGAGTGTAAAATCACTAACCGAGCCTTGCTGAGCACGTCTCAGGTGGTCTGGCCGCACCTAAGCTGAGGAGAGCGACACATGCTTAAGCCTCTATAATGTTTCTTCAGGGGCTAAGTGAGCATGTTTCTACTTTTAAAAGAGGCTCTTCTTCGGAATGGTGACACACTTGTTATGCACTAGGAAATCGATGGAACTGTGTCATGGTTCAGCCGCGCCTTTTCGACAGAAATCTCCAGAGATCACACTAGGACAAGCTCTGCCTGTAGCCGCTTTTACGAAAGTGTTTCGAGTACCCCTGCTACACGGCTGTTTCGAATGCCTTCCAACCGAATGTCATTCGACTCGACTGCCGAGCTTACGCTGCTACACGAAGTTTTTCGATGGCATTCGGTTCAGATGACATTCGAGTCGACGGAGCTCGGCGAAGACATTCCAGATTTTGGAATGCCTTCGAAACGCGAACACAGCCTGAACCAACGTTGGCCTGAACCGACCAATTGCACTCGCCGCCGCCGTCGCTTCGCCCCGCCCACAGCCGCGCGACTGCTTTCGGGTCCGTGGCTGTTCATTTCGATACCTGCTTCTCGCTTTTTTCCTGCTGTTTGTTTAGCAAATAGCTCGTGTTCTGTCTTAGTGAGTGGTTGTAGATAATAGTACACCAATGAACATTTACCGCGAGTGCATGAAATTTCCCCCGGAGTGCGCCGATGAGGACGACTGCACTCATATGCTGCTGTTTACATTGCTGCGTATGAACAGCTTGTGCTCGTTTGCAAGACATAAAACGAAATATGCGTTTTAGTTCTATTTAATAATCCCTTCTCTTCTGTACCGGTTGTACCCGTGCTTGTTTACGCAGTGCGACAATCTGTGAGAAGCGCCGACGCGATCGCTCTCCTGAGAAACACTTGACAGCCGGGTTGTTGACATCGCGTAGGACCGGCGCTTCTCACTAATTTTCCCGGCTTCCTCCGACATGCCCAGTACTTTATTTTAAACTACTTTATCCAGAAGTATATTTGGTGACCGTTCGCTTGAACTGAAACGGCCTAACTGAAACTGAAACGGCCTAACAAGCTAGCGACGGCGACGACTGCTGCTGGCCTAAAGCACAGCTCGGCAGCCCGAGTCACACCGCCGCTTCCCGTTCATCGTATGCGCGTCCTGCGATGTAAGCAATAGTTGATTTCATGTCACTGTTGTCAAAACTACACTCGTTGACCATTTGCATTCGCTAATACTTGTGAATTTGTTCTTCACAACCACCGCAATCACCGATCCAACCCTGCGGACGCGCTAGGCCTAGTCGTCGCGGAAGGAAACGGAGTCGTCGTCGACCGAAATTAATTTGGCAAGTGGTTATCACTAGCGAGTGTCCAAGTGTGCACATGTAAAATATAGCCGTTCGTTTCGCTTATTTCCAATACGGATAATGTATAAGCGCGCATGTATTCGCACCGTCACCACATCAGCGTGTTTTCGCTCAGCCGTCGAACTACCGAGGGCATGCAGGCTGACCGTCCGCCGATCGGATTCGTCGGTGTCGTGTAGCCAAAAAACTTGTCCCGCTACAATCATATTACAGTGAACTAGATAGTTCACTATAATCATATGCTGCTGTTCACCGTGCTATTACCGTTGTCGGACTAGTGGATCGTCGTCGTCGTTGTACACTGAAAACGAGCTGAGAATTTCGAATGTGTTTGGAAAGTGTCGTGTAGCACCGCGGGAGTCCGTCGAGTTCGAATGCTATTCCAAGTCTCGACTGCCATTCGACTCAGATGTCATTCGAAAGTGCCCGTGTAGAACAGGTTAGTCGGCTTGAATTCTTCGTCACAGCAGCGAGCGGTTGCGCTGCGAGCTTGTGGTCTTGCGGAAAACAGTGGAAGACGACACTGTCGCGGCCGTAGTTGTTCGTGGACACGAACGCAGAGTAGTACCTGTTGAATCTGATTCTCAAGGTCGGCTGACACGCTTTGTACGTCGCAACGCACGCAGTGCGAGGAACAACGCATGCAGCACGAGAAACAACGCGCGCTGAAAGCGCGCTCGGGTGCGCCGAAGCATCCCCGTCTCCTCAACATGACGTCACGCTGGCCGACATGGACGAGGTTTCCCTCTCCGCTGTTCCCCTCTCCTGCGCTCGCGCGGGGCGCGGGAAATTTAAACATCGCGTTTTTAATTGGTGATTGCGCCACTGTTTTAGCCAAAATCGAAAAAATAATTTCACAGACGTGATCAGCAATGACACTACTTCAAAACACTAGAAGGTTAGCTGATTCGAAAACCGCCTCAGTATCCCTTTAAGGACCAGCGGTTATCTTGCCTTCGCAATACGTGCTCTGCCCAAGCTCACTTCTTCCTCTTGATTTCAACTAGGATATCATTAACGCGCGTTTGTTCTTTCACCCAATCCGCCCGCTTCCGATCTCTTAACGCTACACCTATCATTTTTCTTTCCATAGCTCGCTGCGTTGTCCTTAACTTAAGCTGAACCCTCTTTGTTAGCCTCCACGTTTTTGCCCCATATGTGAGTACCGGTAAGATACACCTGCTGTATACTTTTCTCTTGAGGGATATTGGTAAACTGCCATTCATGATCTGAGATAACCTGCCACATGCGCTCCACCACATTCTTATTCTTCTAGTTATTTCTCTCTCATGATCTGGATCAGCTGTCACTACCTGCCCTAAATAGACATATTCTCTTACTACTTCCAGCAGCTGGCTACCAACTGCGAACTGCTGTTCCCTTGCTAGGCTGTTGAACATTTCTTTGGTTTTCTGCATGTTAATTTTTAGCCCCACCGTTCTGCTCTGACTGTCTAATTCATTGATCTCGTACAATATTACAGTATTCAAAATTTTTGTCAAAAAAGCTTAAGTTGGTTTACTAAAAACGTCCCCTTAGATTAAGCATGAGGAACGCAGAAGCTTCTGCGGAATGCGCAGGAAAGATAATTTCTTTAAACGGTTTATCTCTGGAGAGAAATGGAGTTCTGCGCGGCTTTTTAAAAATCTGTTCATGATACAAGACTCGGCTAAAATCTAGTTTTTTGCCCAAACCGAAGGGCGCTATGGATATTCCACCTCGCTCTCTTTATACAGGGTCTGTTCTGAAAGTAGTAGGACTCATTTTTTTTAATAAACTTTATTCGTAAGAGTAGTAAAAACGAATAGAATTTTTAAAAGTAGCACCCTTCAGCACCTACAGGCCGCTGCTAATGGGTTTTCCAGTTTTCGTACGCCTCCAGGAACGCCTGGACCGGAATGCTGTTTAGCTCCCTCGTCACGGCCTGTTGAACCGCCTCTATCGATCCGTAATGTTTCCTCTTGAGCGTCGATTTTATTTTCAGGAATTGAAAAAAGTCTGGCGGGGCCAAGTCGGGGCTGCAGGGGGGCTGAGGCAGCGTTGCCGCCTTGTGCTGGGCAAAAAATCGGGGTCCTCATTCACATGGTGAAGAAGATCCTACCGGTTGGCCTTTTCCTCCTCTGACAACACTCCCGGCACCAACTTCGCGCAAGCTTTCCTCATGGAAAAGTTTTCTGTCACGATCTCAAGAACTTGGGTTTGGGGAATGCGCAAGTCATCAGCAATCATTCTGATACTCAACATACAATCACTGTTCAGTAAATGTTTCACTCGCTAGACATTTTCGTTGTTCTTGCTGATCGAAGGGCGTCCTGAGCCGTCGTCGTCTTCCACTCTTTCCTTACCTTCTTGGAGTAGCTTGCGCCACTCAAAAAATACCTGGTCTACCCATTGCAGCGTCACCGTAGGCCTCCTTAATCATGTCGTGAGTCTCTTTGCCCGTTTTACCAAGATCTGCACAAAATTTGATCGCGTATCGCTGATCCAGTAAAAGCTCCATGATTCTGCGTGACGAGACGTTTCGACAAGGGTTAACAGTACAAGCGACCTGCTCTCTTCAACGGCCCAGAGCCGGCTGGCGATTTTCCCCAGCATTCCCAATATCCCCCTTCGACGATCCTGCACGCTGTTGCGACCCATCTTGAGACCCGAGAGGAAACGGAGGTGGATTCAACAGTAGCGGCCATTTCGACGGGCCATTTCGGCGGCCATTTCGACCTTCTAGAAGGTTCTAGAAGGACCGACGATCGGGGAAGACAGGTTGCCCCTCGACTGAAAGAAGCGCGGAACGAATCAGAGGAAGCCGGCCCAGCTGCGTCTGCGACGTCAACAGGCCACACCTGTGTTCCATGGACGCGAGCGGCAAACACAATGCTACAGTGATGCGGATTTAGCATCTTCCTCGCCAGTTCCCACGTGCGGGCTCTCAACAGGTGTCTTAGTCGGCAGTGACGTGTGGTGGCGATCTTTTGTGTCACGATGAATTGCCGCCTAGTGAAAGGGCTCAACAGGTCTTCGTTGGCTGTGCTAGTGCCGATCTATCTTTTGTGTGGCGATGAATTGTCGCCTGGTGAAACGGCGGAGCCTTGGGCTATATAACCTGCGACCAAAGTGAGCACGAACGCTCTGGACCTTCGGTAATAGGTTCATCCAGTGGCTCTGAGCCTTGGGTAACAGGCTCATCCAGACGCTCGACGCTATGAACTCTTAAATTTTAAGGCGAAAGCCTTTAATGCCTCATCGTTGTAAGCAGCAGTTGTCGACAGAAAATGTCACGCTTTTCAATTGGTCGAAACGGCCGTGACTTCACAGTGCGCGAATTTCAAACGGGCCAATTGCACTTTGCCTAGTAACCATGCAACCAATTGAAGGGATCGTATAGTGATGCTCCAAGTAAGGGAGACTGAGCTTAGTTAATCGCTTAATTACCCAATTAGTCTAATTAACTTCTCTACTCAGGCCATATAAATAAATAAAAACGAGTAGGAAATTGGTCGAGCTCGGGAATCGAACCCTGGTCTTCGGCGTGCGAGACGAGCATGCTATCCATTCCGCCATGCCAGCTCGATGGGTTGGAATGAACAAAGGCGCGTGTAGTGAATACGGTGTCTTCGTTCACTCTCATCCTCCTCCCTTCCCTTCCGGAGAGCTTTAGGTGTCCACCGAGATATGAGAGACAGATACATTTCCTGTTTAGAAAAAATTTATTTACATATGTACACATGCCAAGGTTACAAGATACATTTCCTTTCCTCAAAAACCAATTTACCGATGAGCGAGGCGTAGAACCGAATGGGCAATGGCGTTCTATGGACTCCCTGGCAGCGTTGCAAGATGCTGTCGCGTTCCACTCTTAGAGGCGAAGCTTAACATCTTAACCACACATCAGTGACCACACTTTAGGTAAGTGCCCCCCTGAATTTTGACGGGTGTTCACCGAGATATGTGAGGCAGTTACTGCGTAATTTCCTTTCCTCAAATACAATTTTCATTTCCTTCATTACGGGCCCTCTCTGTCTTCTTTCACTCCCACTTTCTCCCTTCCTCTACGGTGCGGTTCAGGTGTCCACCGAGATGACAGAGAATTACTGGGCCATTTCCTTTCCTCAATAAGCGTTGCGTTCAAAGGGCAAGGCATCGCGCCGAACGGGTGGTGGCGTTCCGTGGACTCCCTGGCAGCGCTACAACACGCGGTCGCGTTCCACTCCTAAAGGCGAAGCCTAAGCGTCATTAATTAGCAATTAATTAGTATTCAGGCATTAATCAGTAATTAACGATTAATTAGTGATTTTTCATCACTTAGTAATTAGTACTCAATTATATGTAACGCCACCAGTGCCACAGAAGCAGCGAAAGTGGTTCGGAAAGCGCTTTCGCCTCTACGCACTTTAGACAGTCAAAGTGCCCTGAACTTTTGATTCCTTGTTCTTCTTTTTGTAAATAAGTGTCTTAGTTTCTTGCCATTAAATCTGCTTGTTTTTGTAATCTCCAACTTCGAAGCTTCAGACTTTCCTCAACCCGACGACTCAACACGCTACCAAATGGAGCCCGGGTTCGAGCTTTCCTGTGCGCCACAACAACTGGTGGCAGCGGTGGGATGCTGCTACCTTGAGTCGTAACAACGCGCAGACCGCCTCTCGTCCGCCCGTTCGCCCAGGAAAAAAACCAGTCCTACTACTTTCAGAACAGACCCTGTTTGATTCGCGCAGCTGCTTTTGAGCATCTGGTATTGCGCTTCTTTTCAGCCTTTGCTGCGGAGTTAACTCGAGTCTTATTAATACAGCTAGCAAGTGCCCCGGGTAACCAGTGCAATAGGAAGCTTGGCGTATCTAGTTTAAGTACATAATTTTAAAAAAAGTTCCCAGCAGTGATTGGAATTAAATGAATGACGGTGCGTTGTGTGTTGTCGTGCCATTAACGAGTTAAAGTCGGGAGTTTCTCAGTCATGATAAGATGCCATCTACCCTACGAATCAATACCTGTGTTGGTCCCCTACGCCAAACGCTGCCATTATCGAGCCATAACTGTAAGCCAGAATACATCTATGGGAATGGCGCCGGTCATGCAGCCGTAATCCCATAAAAATGGTGATTCTCCCGAACCTTAAAGCCCCTTCTATCTCTTCCACCTCATTTGTTCTCCTTCATTCTTCTAGCCTTTGAAGGCGACTGTCTCATAAACTCAGTGACGCACTTGTAGAAATGCTTTAGCTAACTTTGTTCCAAGATCCTCCAACTCCGTAGGAAATGATTAATGAACACGTGTAAAAAAACTAGCGTACACCACATTAATCCGTCCGAAACTCGAATACGCGTCTGCCATTTGAGATCCTCATCAGAATTATATCATCAGTAACATAGAAGCCCTGCAAAACCGTGCTGCGCGATTCATCTTTTCTGATTATTCATGTTACACCAGCGTCACCTCATCGAAGACTAAAGCCGAGTTAGAAAACTTAGCACTGCGCCGAAAAATTTCCCGTCTATCACTCTTCCACAAGCTTTATCACCATCCTTCCCTTCATGATGAATTCTTTCAGCCACCGCCAGTTATCTTTCCACGTCGCGATCATCCTCACTAAGTTAAACGCATTAACTGCCAGTCATCCCATTATGCCTATTCTTTTTTACCACGCACAATAACCGAATGGAACGCTGTGCCACCAGAAATTGCCACAGAATCTGATCTAAATAAGTTCCGACACCTTATTCACTCATGTTTCAACAAATAAAAAGGTTTTTTTTTCAGCGTTCTTTCTTCCGCCTTGTCTTCTTTTTATTTTATATTTTTTGTTTTGTACTTCAGAGCACATTTTTCCAGTGTCGTCTTTTTCTTTTTCTAGCGGTGCTGTTATTTAATCTCAAATTTTGCTGCTATGTGCATTGTTGCGACTCTTTCTGTGGATGCCTATTTATGATTAATATTTTGAGATTTCTATTTTATTTTAGTGCAATATTTTTAACCTTATAACAATGCTTTGTAATTACTCCCCCCTCCTCGTGTAATACCCTCAAATGAGGGCCTTTGGGGGTATTTTGAATGAATAAATAAGAAATTGATCTCAAGCACGTCTGAGCACCGGTACCATCGGAGTCGAGCGAGAATCCGAGCCCGCTTGATGTCCTTCTGGAAGCCGGTTCAATGGAGCCATGGATGTTCGATACAGAGACTGTCTTCCTAGTTTAGGTTTGTTTGGGACCTATACTGCTCCGTTTCTGTGCATTGCCACGAAGTGCAGCATGGTTCTCTGCCAAGTCTTGTCAATTTAGAATCCGGCTGAAGAACTGAGAACACCTGTCCGTTTTCATGTTTGTCTAGCTTCTGAATTCATGTTGGTGTTCTTTGAAGTGCCACTTGAGCAAACGAGAATGTAAATTTCATTTTTTAAATCGATTCCAGCCTCACATTTTGGCCTGGGGTTAAGCGCGGGCGTCCTTTTGCAGCCTTCTGGAAAAGGCTTATTTTCTTTCGCTGTCGAAGGCACGAATTGATCTCATGAGCTAAAGTAAACTTGCCAAGGGGCTTCTGCACACGAATGGGTGATGTTTATGCGTGCGTGTTTTTTGAGTTTACGTGCGCGCGTGCACGTGTGTGTGTGCGTGTGCGTGCGTGCGTGTGCGTGCGTGCGTGCGTGTGCGTGTGTGCGTGTGCGCGCGTGTGTGTGTGTGGTGTGCGTGTGTGTGTGTGTGTGTGTGTGCGTGTGCGTGCGTGCGTTGTGGAAAGCATGCTGTGCGTCAGCTATTCGCAGCGGCAGAACATACGCCTACTTTTGCATTTGCGGACATTTCGACATAGTCTTTGAAGTCCGCGGCTGGATAGTCGCGACGACCTCTTTAGCTCAAAGCACTCGTCCGAGTTAGGCCCTGATCAGCTGATGCTAGTCCTAGTCTCGACAGCACTGCTAAGATTCAGCATTAGAGACTTTATAATGCGTGAGAGGTTGGTAGGATAACACCTTCACGAAAAAGCTTTTTTTTTTTTAAACATGGATGAAAGTTGTAACTTGGTAACTTGAATAAAGGTAGAGAACGTCGCTATTCCAGCGAATGCACAATTTACTGTACACACTGGATTAATGAAGAGCTGTACTTTGCATCTAAATGCGTACCTTTGCGAAGAAATTACTTTTCCGCATTCAAGTGCTTCTCGAGAGCTACTGATTACTTTGCCTCATTTGACTATATCACCGCTGTATCAGTTTTCTTGGTTTTGTTCTTTGCGTTCTGAACAGGGAAAAATCATTGCTAGAAAGCTTTCCCCACGCATGGATCATCTGGCGACAAGCAGAATTTTATGGAAAAATCTTTATGGAGGCTGCGTCAGCCTCCGTCTCTCCGTGCGTCCCTGATGCCACGGGGGTCGAGCCTACTGTGGCCCTGGAAAACCATGATGCTGAGAACGTGCCCCTCTCGGAGCCCGTGCTACAGCCCGCGGCCAGCGTTGCGGATTTGAGCAGGGACACCGACATAGCTGAGGTTGACGGTGACGACAGCAGCTTGCCATCCTCAGCCTCTTCAGTCAACCTCGTCATTGACGAGACTGTCATCACGCCTGAGGAGGACCCGACGCCGCCGTCGTCGTCGCCGACATCGCTTGGAGAGGAGCCAAGATCATCTCCAGACGCTGATTCTGTGCAATCGCCGTCCTCTTCGACATCGAGGACCAGCGCCAGCACTTCCAGCGCACAGTCTTCCGATGTTGAGATGGTCACTTTGAGTTCAAGCTTAAAGCGTCCACATGCGTCAACTACGGACTCGGACAATTCTGCCGGTCGGCCAAGGAGGCCTCGTGCCTCCTCTGGTCCGACCCTCCGCAAAAAGTGAGGTGGTTTAGCGCCGTTCGCGGCGCGCTTTGTATTGCCTAAACATCACGACTTTTCAGGTTTAATTTTTCATTTCCAAAATGACTCATCTTCAAATTATTACTCTTAACGTACAGGGGTTCCGCAGTGTTTTGAAGCAGGCAGCGGTGGTCGCATTCGCTCGTTCCTCGGGTTGCGATATTGTCTGTCTGCAGGAAACCAATTTTTTTCGCCTCAGTGACGTGTTGAAATTCCAGCGTAGGTTTGGCGTCGATGCCTTCTTTTCGTACGCCAGCACGCGTTCTAGCGGCGTTGGCGTTCTCGTTTTGAACCGCTCACTCTTGCGAGATCATGTTATCTACGATGCGCTTGGACGCGTGCTGGCGTTCGACTGCACGTTTAACGCACTTCAGCTGAGAATTCTTTGCATGTATGCGCCTGCTCATTCTAATTTGGTAAACGCATTCTTTAAAGATTTAGATGTGTATTTTCTTGGAGGGCGTAATGTTGTGATGTTGGGCGATTTCAACTGCGTGCTCGATACGGTCGCCGATGTGCAAGGCCCTGGTAGGGGTAGGCCAGGCTGGAATGCGCGCGAGTTGCGCCGCCTAGTCAGCCATTTTATGCTCACGGACGCTTATGAGCTCCTCTATGGCAACGTCTTTGTGTGGACTTGGCGTCGCGGGTTATCGGCGAGTCGGTTAGACAGGGCGTATGTTCCGACGAGCCTTTCGCGGACAGTGTGTGCAGCCAATGTAATGATGCTACCATCCTCGCCGGTGCACATATCAGACCACCGCCCTTTTCTTCTATCGCTCGCGGTTCCGGCGGCTGCAGGATCTCCTCAGAGACCATGGCGGTTGGATGCACGCATCCTTCACGACGCCAGCACTAAAGAGGGGCTCACGCGCGTCTTGCGTTTTTCGGTTGTTGGGGCCGTGCCTGGTGACTGGGACCGTCTGAAGGAGCAGTGGCGTCACCATTGCGCCGCATCTGGTCGAGCCCTTAGGGCTCGCGTGTCAGATGAGGTGCGCGTGCTGACGGCGAAGTTGCGTATTGCTCAACGCACCCCGTCGCCTTCGTCGCTTATGTGCGCATGGAAAGAGGAGCTTTCGGAGCGCCTACAGCGCCTGTTACGTGCCTCCTCTTTGACAGCTTCTGTATGGCGTTGTCGACGCAGTCCAACTGCTCATCCCGAGGTACTTCGCTTTGCGCGTCAAGAGCTGTTGTCCCCTCAAGGTGCCCCTGCCTTTACACCTACCGCAGGGGCTATGTCCCAACCAGGTGGCAGGAATTTCAGTGCGTTTTATAACCATTTCAGGAGTATTGCTCAGTCGCTCCTTCTACTTGATCGCAATGTAGTTTCCGCAAACCCATTTTTAGCAGGCTTGCCTCAGGTTTCCACTGAACTCCATGACGGCCTTATGGCTCTGCCAACAACAAGGGAAATCAAGGAGGCGTTGGACTCCATGAAACGAGGCTCAGCACCTGGACCAGACGGCCTTCCTGTGGAGTTCTATTTACAATTCTGGGATATTGTAGGCCCCATTTTCTCGGAAGTGCTAAAATTATGCTTCACTCAGCAAGTTTTCCCTGAATCATTCAAAAGAGGCCGCATTGTCCTAATTCCTAAAAAGTCTCCTTTCTCGACATGTCCGGCAGATTGGCGCCCTATCACCCTACTAAATTCAGATTACAAAGTACTAGCAAAATTACTCGTTCGTCGTCTGCGGTCTCTCCTCCCGTTGCTTATTTCCTGCCACCAGGTTTGCTCCATCCCAGGCCGTGAAATACATAGTTTATCTTCTGTAACGCGAGACATCCTAACGTATTTTTTGCTTAATATCGCATTGTTAAAGCCCATAGAAAAGTATGTTCAAACCCGATCAACTACAAAATGGACACTTCCACGAGCTAGAACTAACTATGGTAAACAAGCACTTAACTTCCTTATACCTAATGTTCTAAACAGCTACGAATCTAACCAGCTGAGCATGTATAACCTCCGACCACATGATTTAAAAGTGTACTTTGTAAATAATATTCCATAACTTCTTTTCATATATTGTAGTTTGTGTATGTATCGGTGTCCTTTTCCCCTTTGTAATCAACCCAGCAGTGTATAACTTTCAAATGCATTTGTTCAGTTTTAATTGTTTTTTTCTAGTTTCAAACTACATCTCTGTGTACCCATCAGTTTAATCGTAAATATTATGAATTATTTCTACAGTGTGCTCGTATGCGATCTGCCACCGTTGTATGCATGTGTTTATTTTATTATTTTGTAATGGCTCTTAGATGAGCCACAGGCATTTTCAAGCTATTTTCTTTAGCTTTTGGCCCGTGGCTCATCCTAAAGACTGTATGCACATTTGTAAAATAAAATGAAGTTTGGTTTGGTTTGGTTTGGTTTGGTATACTTTACGGCGGCGCGCCCAGGGTCTTCTTGTTTCCCTTGATCAAGAGAAGGCGTTCGACTTTTTAGAGCACGAGTATATTTACGGGACGCTGGATGCTTTCGGTTTCCCAGCTTCTTTCGTGCTTCTCATTAAAGAGATGTACAGAGATATTTCAAGCACTCTGTTCCTCGATGGCCGGGAAAGTACCGCGTTTGATGTTCGCCGTGGCGTCCGTCAAGGTTGTCCGCTCTCCCCCCTTTTGTTTGTCTTAGCATTAGAGCCTTTCCTCTTGGCAGTGAATCGCCACTCCCTTATTAGAGGTCTGGCTTTGCCAGGGAGCGAAGCGGTACGCGTCACTGCTTATGCAGATGACATCACTCTGTACTTAGCTGATGAACGCAGCCTGCTTGAAACTCTAAATGTTTTTCGTGAGTACGCCTCCTTGTCTGGAGCTGCTCTTAATTACTCGAAGAGTTGTTACTTTTTTGTGGGGTCTACCCAGACTCGTATTTCATCTGCAATACCTTTGCAGTGGTGCGCGCAGATGCGCATTTTAGGTGTGACCTACGACTGTTCTGGCATATGGGATGGGGTGTGGTCTTCGGTCGTCAACGACATTACAGCTCGTGTGCGAAGGGCGCAGACATTCGACCTGCCTCTGCTTGAGAGGCGCTACCTGGTTCAGTCAGTCATTCTCGGTGCCTTCTGGTACCTTTGCTATACTGTTAAACCACCCCTCCGTGTCATAAGGCGGGTGCAGACTACAGTTTTTTCTTTTTTTTGGTCAGGCGGTACCGAGCTTGTGGCTCGTGCCGTTCTTGGACAACCACGGGAGAGAGGAGGTTTTGCCTTTCCAAATTTGTCTGTTACGTCCTCGCTGTTAGCTTTAAAGGGTATTTTGCGTATCCTGCTAGGAAACGCGTCTCCGGCGCGAACCCTGACTCGGTACTTTTTGGGCCCTTCTTTGCGCTTTTTGGATCCCGCGGCCCCTGTTAATCATGGACCTCAGTCAGAGCAACCTTCCGCTTTCTATGCCTCGTCAGTGGCCTTTTACAGGCATGTAACAGCAGTAGCACCTGATGTCAACATCGTCGCAGACCGTGTGGTGGACATTATGGGCTCGCTATTGTTGCCTGTTGTGCCGGCGGCTCGCCGCTCACTTATGCGCCGCGTTCAGTGGGCGCGCTTAGCGTCGACACCTCTCCCAGACCATCTACGCGACTTTGTCTGGAAGCTTGGCTGGGCAGTGCTCCCTACTTGTGATCGGTTAGAGCGATGGGGTGTTTTGCGCTGCAGTACCTGTCCGAATTGCCCACTCCCGGAATCTAATCGCCACGCTACAGTCACCTGCGTGGTAGCGCGTGTCTTTTGGCGCGCGGTTCATGCGGGATTCCGTGGGCAGGGCATTTCGTACTTCGTCTCCCGCGGCCCATTCCCCAGCGGCCGTTTTGCTCGCCTGTTAATTGTTGCGGGTCTTTTTAGTTTATGGCGCAGTCGATGCGCCGCGGTCGCTGGTGGCTTTCGACGCCGTGCTGTGTGGCCGATTCTCGGCCGTCTCCGACGGGAGCTCATCAGTTTTTTGTCCGAGGAACTCTTTTTCTTGGGTGAGGAAGAGTTCCACCGGCAATGGTCATGCCCATTCATTTCTGTGAATAATAGTCGTCTTGTCCTGGTTTTTAGGCCAAACTGGCGCTAAGGTGTCTTTTTAAATATTTCAATGTCAAATTATTGTCTTTTCATCCTTGTGTCAATAGGTATTCTATTCTGTTTTACATCGCCCACGAGCAATTCATATTAGTTAGAGATGTTTATGGTAGCTGTTTAATTGGCTCGCCTTACATGCTTATTGTCATGTGTTCTTGGAAATGTCACTGTACCTGGCAACCTTGGCATGTGTACATATGTAAATAAAAATTTTTTCTAAACAAATCTTTAAAGACGGCTGATGAGATCAGTAAAAAGTCAGATAGTACGATGCTCAACGTCGTTTAATAAAGAATCATGAGTCAAAGACATGTTCTCATTTTTATCTTTCCGTTAACAAAAATGCACGAAAAAGTAGCAAGGTTTTTTTCTTCTCCAAAGCGGGCGCAACTAAAACTTTCAAGTTGGTTACCACAGATTGCTAGTAATGCTGCCCTTGAACGTAGCCCACTGGATACTTCAAGGAACTGAAGCGCAGTTCACGATAGATTGTAAAGCGATCAGTCTGGTCGTTACCATTCATGCGATAAGTCTCATTATGCAGTTCATAACATTTCTCTAGACTGCCCATAAACAGTGCATGGTAAATTTTAAGAGGAACGTCTTCAAAACTCGCGGGAAACATCGCTCTCGTAACTATCCGAAGCCGTAAATATGTTCATGTGGCACAGGAATGCATGGTAATTATCAATTCGGACAAGCAGCGTAACTCATAGCGCCAGTTGTTATTTAGAAAGTGTTGTTGCAACTTTCACCCGCTGATTCGAAATATACATGGCCTTGTCAATTAGGAGACGCCGCTCTTAACCAGAGCTGAAACTTCAAAAAAAAAAAACGACATCTGGGGGGTCGCGTTTTCTGAATATTTTTTTCCACACTCCATTCTTCCGGAGGATATCAATACCAGCTGTCGACGATGACTTCAAGCCTCGCCGCGAGCAAGTAGTGTCGCGCACCGGTAGTCAAAGGTGGAGTTGGCGAAAGATAGAAAAGCGAAACAATGTAACAGGAAATGAATAGTCGCGAAATGCAGCCCCGATACCTTCAAAATCTGAACAAAAGTAGTTAGGTGTTTTTTCTCTCCAAAGAGAGAAAAGGCGCAGTTCAAACTTTAAAGTTGTTTACCAACGAGTACTAGTAACCCTGCTTTTAAATGTAACCCACTCGATCCTTCAATCAATTGAGGTGCAGTTCACTAGAGATTGTAAAGCGATCAGTCTGGCCATTACCATTCGTTCAATAAGTGTCACTATGCAGTTCCTAACATGTCTATAGACGGTCTATAAACAGTGCATGGTAAATTATTCGCACGCAATCGCTTCTGTAGCGCCAGCATAACCTATCCCGTGAGCTGCGTCACGCTGCTCTAATTACGTCCCGAGCTCTAAGCTACTTCGTCGTTCGGAGGTAATATACGTGTAACGGCTGATGTGGAACTTCGTGTTGCTCTCAATTCTACTCCAGACAGCTCACGATGAGTAGGAAGATGCTTGCTAGCAAGAAAATCGCTGATGTAAGCTTCGCGAAAGCCCGCGGCAGAGCAGGAGCTAGGTGCCCAGAACGCGTCACGTGCCATTTACGGTGGATTACTCTTCGTACTGACCGCAGCACCCAAAGTTCCGAAGGCCGACTTCGACGCGGTAACCGTACCCGTTGGCTCATCTGTGCGTTAGGACGTGATTGATCCGACGGTCGAAGGAGCGATATTGGCTGTTATTAGTAACAGTACACATCCCTCATCCCCTGGCTCTCTCCACCCCCCCCCCCCCTACACCTTCTATTATCACAAGCTATTATTGCGGGCGCTGAAGCAATGTGGCCTTGAAGGGAGACGAGAGATTAAAGTGGCAAACATACAATTTGTAAGGGTGTACGATTATTCGAAATATTCGAATATTTTTTGAATATTATATTTTAGTATTCGAATATTTTTTGAATATTATATTTTAGTATTCGTATTAGATTCGAAATCCAAGTATTCGTGTTCTTTCGAATATTCGACCCGACGCGAATATTTGTATCTAGCCGAATATTCATTGTGAGCACCGGCGTTCATTTCGGTCCGCAGGCCCTATCGACAGAGACATAACAACATGGCGGCGCCCAGAGAAATTCGCATGGATGAAGAAAAACTTTTGCTTGGAATTTTTCCTTCCACGTAGGAAAACTTTTCCTTCGTCCAAGGGCCATGTCGTAGCTGACTGCGCTGGTGAGCTTTTTGTGGCTATACCTGCGAAGCTGGTTTAGTCAGAGCTGTGCACGAAGTACCTCGCAATACGTGTCAAGTCAGTGCCAAGTGAGATGGCATTTTCTGTGGCCGGAGGAGTCGTTTCAGCTAGAAGGAACTACTACTGCCTGACCATGTAGAGCGGCTGGTTTTCCTTCACGACAACCTTTTATGTTCATCCCAGCAACGCGCTTTTGTGCTGATGGCAAGCTAGCCTTAATCAATGCTGTGTACTAGCCATCCTCTCTGATATTTCCGCTCTTCTAAGAATAAACCACCTAAGAATAATGTTCGAAACTTTGATACTTTTTGTGCAGCCACACACACCTTTTGTGTTCATTTAATCATCGATAGTTGAGCTGTGACGTTCTTGGGTGCTCAAATAAATGTTTTGTAGTGGTTAAATGCGTCTGTCCTTGATTATTCGATATTCGATATTCGGAATCAAGTATTCGTATGCGATTCGTATTCGAAAAATTTTATATTCGCACACGCCTAATAATTTGCAAAGACAGTAAATGGCCAAATTAAAAAAAAACATGTTTTTGTTACTTTTGATGCCAAATGAACATAACCAGAACGACAGCAGGTGTAGTTCGTTGTGTGTAAAACTTTATTCAAGCTGGTCATTTCAGTTTAAGAAAGAAAAAATAGAAGTTCGTGTGCAGGGCTGAAAAGCTTACCAGAAATCAAATAAAGAAAAAGAGCATGCATTTGTAATGAGCTCCGATTTTTCAAAAGTCAACCAAATAGTCTCAACAGCATGACTGAGAGTTTTTCTGGACTGCATTCTTTGCACTACGATTTATTGAAGCGAGCAACTTAGAGTAAGGACTCCCGTTGCGAACAAGCTAAGGTTGAAATTTGAGCTCATGGTTTCAACTTGAGTTTAATTTGGCATCTGGTAAACCTATACCGTCTCAGTTTGATTGCAGACCATCTGACACGTCACAGCTTTCTTAACATTGATTTGAAGCCAGGGTTCTGCAATACCGATCAACACGAAAATTCCTATAAATCCGGAAGGAATTCATGTTATCCTTGATATCAAAGAAATGCTTTTCTTTGCGAACCTTTTTTTGAAAGGCAAACGAAAACATCAGATCCATAAGAGGCCAAAAAAATGAGAAGAATATAAAGGCAACAGGTGAGAACAAAATATACCACTGAAATTCGACGAATGCCACTAGACCCCACCGCGGTGGCTCAGTGGTTACGGCGCTCGGCCGCTGGCCCGAAAGTTGGGGGGTTCGATCCCGGCCGCGGTGGCTGAATTTCGATGAAGGCGAAATTCTAGAGGCCCGTGTGCTGTGCGATGCCAGTGCACGTTAAAGAACCCCAGGTGGTCGAAATTTCTGGAGCCCTTTACTACGGCGTCCCTCATAGCCTCAGTTGCTTTGGGACGTTAAACCCCAATAAACCAAACCAATGCCACTAGAACAATGAAAACCACTAAACGGTCGAACTTGTAATGCTTAATCCGGCCTCCTTGTATGCCCTGTTTTAAATGTTTTTTTTCCCCGCAGGCTTGCTCCAGCATCTGGATAAATTTATCTAAAATGACTCTAGCCGAAATGGGTGCAAAAAGTTCAGGGGCACTTTGACTGTCTAAAGTGCGTAGAGGCGAAAGCGCTTTCCGAACCACTTTCGCTGCTTCTGTGGCACTGGTGGCGTTACACATAATTGAGTACTAATTACTAAGTGATGAAAAATCACTAATTAATCGTTAATTACTGATTAATGCCTGAATACTAATTAACTGCTAATTAATGACGCTTAGGCTTCGCCTTTAGGAGTGGAACGCGACCGCGTGTTGTAGCGCTGCCAGGGAGTCCACGGAACGCCACCACCCGTTCGGCGCGATGCCTTGCCCTTTGAACGCAACGCTTATTGAGGAAAGGAAATGGCGCAGTAATTCTCTGTCATCTCGGTGGACACCTGAACCGCACCGTAGAGGAAGGGAGGAAGTGGGAGTGAAAGAAGACAGAGAGGGTCCGTAATGAAGGAAATGAAAATTGTATTTGAGGAAAGGAAATTACGCAGTAACTGCCTCACATATCTCGGTGAACACCCGTCAAAATTCAGGGGGGCACTTACCTAAAGTGTGGTCACTGATGTGTGGTTAAGATGTTAAGCTTCGCCTCTAAGAGTGGAACGCGACAGCATCTTGCAACGCTGCCAGGGAGTCCATAGAACGCCATTGCCCATTCGGTTCTACGCCTCGCTCATCGGTAAATTGGTTTTTGAGGAAAGGAAATGTATCTTGTAACCTTGGCATGTGTACATATGTAAATAAATTTTTTCTAAACAGGAAATGTATCTGTCTCTCATATCTCGGTGGACACCTAAAGCTCTCCGGAAGGGAAGGGAGGAGGATGAGAGTGAACGAAGAGACCGTATTCACTACACGCGCCTTTGTTCATTCCAACCCATCGAGCTGGCATGGCGGATTTGTATACAAAGCATATATATACATATGTGTGTGTGTATATACACACACAAAAACAACTATTTACAGAGCACCTAGGTAGGCGCTACGTGGCAGAAACATAATAGTAACATATTATAACTAAAAGGCCGGTAAAGATATACAGCGCATCAGGAGAGGAAACCAATCCGGTACAAAGTCCGATTTTTTGTAAATGTCCGTTACCTGCACAACATTCGGCTAAAGTGAATTCTGGGCGAAACAACAGGTTCAACGTTGCGATCTTGCATGCGCGTTTTCCAAGGACTATGAAGGCCAATCAGAAGAATCATATCATAAGGATTCGAGTCAGGTTGGGAAACAACAAGGTAGCGCACACTGTAGGAATTTAGGAGAAAATATTTCTGTAGCGTCCTTTGCAACACATCCCAAAACAAAATCGCGTCTTTGCAGTCTATAAAACAATGTTCAATTGTTTCAGGCACATTGCACAAGCGACAGTTTACAGAAGACACAAAAATGTTTTTCCTATCTAGCCACGTCTTGACAGGTAGAGTTTCAGTGTGTAATTTATAGAAAAATGTTTTGGTGCTAGGAGAAATTGGCATTTTACGCACTCGCTTTAAAACATCATGACCCATGAGCCCAACGTAGACGGAACGATACAGTGGGGGCGGGAAGAGCATGGATATCAAATCCCTGTACAGATTTTTTAAATGTATGTAAATAAATACCATGAAAGAAAAAAAAAAGAGCTGGCATGGCGGAATGGATAGCATGCTCGTCTCGCACGCCGAAGACCAGGGTTCGATTCCCGAGCTCGACCAATTTCCTACTCGTTTTTATTTATTTATGTAGCCTGAGTAGAGAAGTTAATTAGACTAATTGGGTAATTAAGCGATTAACTAAGCTCAGTCTCACTTACTTGGAGCATCACTATACGATCCCTTCAATTGGTTGCATGGTTACTAGGCAAAGTGCAATTGGCAGGTTTGATATTCGCGCACTGTGACGTCACGGCCGTTTCGACCAATTGAAAAGCGTGACATTTTCTGTCGACAACTGATGCTTACAACGATGAGGCATTAAAGGCTTTCGCCTTAAAATGATGCAACATGCGGGTTCGATTGATACCTTAATTTTATAATGAGACGAAGGTTTCCGTGGCCAGATATTTTAAACCAAAAGATACTTTCAGTCTTCGAACCGTTCAATGCTCCCGCTATCGAGGTCAACTCGAAAGAGACGACGGAAAGCACGCGAATAGAGTAGAGCTGGCACCTGCAGACTACCTACCAAGACAACATACAAGCAAGAGGAAGTTATGGAATGGCCAGTACCAAGATGTCTGTCTCTGCCCCATACGATTTTGAAGCGAAAAGCTTCACTAGGCTCGTCAACACCGCGCTTCGCGTGAGCCACCCCTCGGCTCTGCCGCGACGCGCCCTTCCTCCTCCTCGCCAACCCCTCCCTTCTCCTCCTCGCCACCTGTTTACCCTTCGCCACTGCTAGGGGTTCTTATCGCGTTCTTATCGCGTTATCGCAAGGCGTTGTGATAACGCCCGAGCGGCAGCAGCGAACATAAAAGAGGCCGCGCGCCGCGGCGCGCGCTCCATCGCCACTTCTCCTCCTCGCCACAGTTTCACCCCTTGCCGCTGCTGCGCGGTCTCCGCCGCCGTCCCAAGACAAGGTTCTTTCGAAAGGCGTTGCGAGAACGCACGTGTGAGCGGCGGCGGCGACCGTAGAAGAGACGCAGACATTCGCCATGGAAGGAAGAAAAGAAGACCCAGAAGTAGTAGCGAGGGAGTTGGCTCAAAATCTACACCGCTATCGTGGTGCTCCCAGTGCATTGTGCGCGAACTGCGACAGCCATGACGTCAAACAAAGCATAACACTGTAGCTTTTCGCTTGTATATCCAGGCTTAACCAGAGCTAAGCCACTGCCATTTTTTTTTACAGTGCGTTCGCTTTTACCCAGTCGAAATGTCATGTTACCAACCAATATGTTCGCTATGACCTAGCTCAAAAATGAAAACCTTTCATGGCAGTCAAGCAAACACCACAAGATATTATAAAATAAAAGAGTTGACACAAATATGGAGACAGTTGTCACTAGGAACACGAAAGAACAAATCCTTTCAAAGTGACGCAGAAAAGGGCCGCAGATCACCGGGAACCAGAAGGAAATGAGTGTTCCACAACGTACAGTCTTCGTCAAAAGTAACCAGGCTGCATGGTTTTGCATCTCAGTCGTATAATTAAACTATTATGCCAGCCCTCAAGATCTAAATCTGTGTGGTATGGAGAACCCCTGTCCTCACCTTCAAAGAACTTTTCGACCCTAAGGCAAGCCGTGAAGGCTCTACTATACAAATGAGAAACAAACCATGCAGCCTGGTTACTTTTGACAAAGACTGTACATATACCCGCAGAAAAAGAAAAAGAAAAGAGAGGCAGGAGAATGAACACAATATTAGTAACTTGTTCATTTCCATCATTAATTGAGGAGCCTGCAGGTAAAACCCACTTGAGATAGAGTGACTTCACTGATGCTCACAGCCTCCTTTATAAAGTAGGCAGCGATAGTGCCACGTGTTCAGAATACAAATTCATCAAAATACTAAGGTATCAAAAACATAAATCGTGAAAACACTAAGTGTTCGCTATCCAAAACGAAGAGAATGACGCGCTTTGGCATTTGTTTGTTTTTTATTTCAAGATACCCCTAAAGGCCCTCGTCACGAGGGTATTACATAGGGGATGGTAAAATTTAGAACATGAATATAAAAGAAGGAAGATTTAACATGAGTGACAGAGCAAAAAAAAAAACAAGAAAAACGAAATAACAGACTGTCAGCAAGTATCAAAATGTGGCGGAACAACAAAACGCAAAATGAACATATTGAAGAAAAAAAACACAAATAAAAACATTGTAATAGAGAGAGAAGTAACATAGAAAAAGAAAAAGTATCACATTCTTTATTTAACTTTTAGGTAAGGACTCACGAAAGTTCGCGCCGTCTTCGCACAAAGTTTCTAGTGAATCAGTGTGTAATTTATAAAATGTATTTAAAAGGGTTGGCAGTATGTGATATATTTTATGCAGAATACCTTGCCTGGGCAGTGACCTGTGATTCAGTGAAAAAAAAAAAAAAACGGCCGCCGCTGTGGTTCAGTGGTTAAAGTGCTCGGCTGCTGACCCGAAAGACGCGGGTTCGATCTCGGCCGCGGCGGAAGAATTTCTTTGGAGGAGAAATTCTAGAGGCCCGTGTACTGTGCGCTGTCAGTGCACGTTAAAGAGCCCCAGGTGGTCGAAATTTCGGGAGCCCTCCACTACGGCGTCTATCTTAGCCTTAGTCGCTTTGGGACGTTAAACCCAATAAACCAAACCAAACCAAACCAAAAAAAAAAAACGTCGTGAAGACTGAAGCTCAAAATAAGCCACATAGCCCGTATCATTGTTTTCGCTGCGAGTAGTCATTTTTCCGGTGCTTCTCATTAGGTGGAGCAGAAGGGGGAGCCTATGACACTCTCACTGCCTTCTCCCATCCCTTTTACCGTCCCAGCTCAATAGGTTTAGTTGCACTGAATGTTAGGTCCTCCCTTGTCTGTCCTTGCCTTGTTTTACACAATGCTTTTTGTGCAATTGCGAATACGAGTAAGGAGCCTCTCTCCATTCCCACCCCAAACTTTAAATCATTCCGATAGCAAGAACGAAAATCTAAATTAAAAAAAAATTACCTTCGTCTTAATTTTGTAATATCCCACTGCCTCAAAGCTACTGAAAGACTATATTTAAAAAAAAAACTCTAAACTGAACTCACGGCGCCGGAAGCCGTCCGAGCCAGCGAGAGATGCTGTTGCAAGAAAGCTTCAACCGCAGCCCGACATAGGCTACACGGTCTATGCCGATGATATTGTAGCGTGCAACGCCAAAAAGAACACCCGCGCAGAGACGAAAAACCTGCGGCGGTCCTCTAGTGGTTCGAGCGCGCGCGAGAGAGCCAACTAACTTCTTCCTCTTCTAGCGCATGCGCTACTTCTGTCTCTTCTTCGAATGCATGTATCACTGCCCCCCTCTTCTGCAGCATCGACACGATGCGGCTGGGAGTGAAAAGTCAGCGAAAGGATAGAACACAGCTGCAGTGGACCGCAGTTCAGTCAGGTAGCCGGTCGTGGTAAGGCTTCATGCGAACAACGTGTACGACTTCAGTTCGGTGCGACCGGCGCGATGAACAAACTGTCGGGGCGGGAGCAACTGCATAAGTCACATCACTGATGCGGCGCACTACTTCGTAAGGGCCGAAGTATCGGCGCAGCAGCTTTTCAGAGAGCCCGCGGCGACGAACAGATATCCAAATCCACACAAGGTCGCCGGGAGCATAACTGACGAAACGGCGTCCACAGTTGTACTTAGTGGCGTCAGCCTCCTGTTGACGGTGGATGCGCAGGCGGGCCAGTTGACGCGCTTCCTCAGCACGCTGAACGAAGGTATCTACGTCGATGTCAGCGTCAGAGTCGCAGTAAGGGTCGACGGGCAACATAGCATCCAACGGAGTGGTCACCTGGCGACCGAAGACAAGCTGAAAGGGGGTCAGTCGGGTTGTTTCCTGCAGGGCGGTGTTGTACGCAAACGTTACGTACGGCAGAATGGCGTCCCAAGTTCGATGCTCGACGTCAACGTACATTGATAGCATGTCGGCTAGTGTGCGGTTGAGTCGCTCTACCAACCCGTTTGTCTGCGGGTGATACGCCGTAGCACGTCGGTGGCTCGTGTGCGTCAGAGTCATCACGGACTGGGTTAAGCGGGCCGTGAAAGCAGTTCCCCGGTCAGTAACAACAACGGCGGGTGCTCCATGACGCAAGACAATGTTTTGGACGAAGAACTGCGCCACTTCAGCAGCAGTGCCTTTGGCAAGAGACGTGGTCTCAGCGTACCGTGTGAGGTAGTCAGTCGCAACGACTATCCAACGCTTTCCAGACGAAGACTTCGGAAATGGGCCAAGGAGGTCCATGCCCACTTGATGGAAAGGGGTCTTCGGTGGATCGATGGGGTGAAGAAATCCGGCCGGTTTCAATGGAGGAGTCTTCCGACGTTGGCATTCACGGCATGTTTTGACGTAGGCCCGCACCGATGGGAGTAACCTGGGCCAATAATACTTTTGTCTAATCCGCGCGAGTGTACGGCTGACTCCAAGGTGGCCGGCGGATGGTGCATCATGACAGGCACTCAAGATCTCAGACCGCAGCTGTGATGGTACGACGAGTAGGAACACTTCTTCGCTGTTGGCAAAGTTGCGCTTGTAGAGAACACCAGACCGTAAAGTGAAGGTGTGAAGCCCTCGAAGAAAAACACGCGGAATGGGAGCTTCACTGCCTTCGAGGTAATCGATGAGCGGCGCCAACTCCGTGTCCGCCCTCTGAAGCTGCGCCATTTGGGTGGTACTAACAGAGCCCAGGAAAGGAAAATCATCGGTGGTTTCTTCGGTATTGATTGGGATAGGCGCGCGCGACAGACAATCCGCATCCTGATGCTTGCGGCCAGACTTGTAAACTACTGTTAAGTCGTATTCTTGCAAGCGTAAGCTCCATCTAGCCAAGCGTCCTGAGGGGTCTTTGAGGCTCGCCAGCCAGCATAAGGAGTGGTGGTCGCTTACCACACGGAAGGGTCGTCCGTAGAGGTACGGTCGGAACTTGCAGATGGCCCATATCACTGCAAGACATTCTTTCTCCGTCGTAGAATAATTGGTCTCGGAGCGCGTCAGTGTCCGACTAGCGTAACTGATGACCCGTTCTGCACCGTCTTGCCACTAGATCAGTACTGCACCAAGGCCAACATTGCTGGCGTCAGTGTGGATGTCCGTGGCAGCATGCTCGTCGAAATGGCCGAGTATCGGAGTGCTTTGCAGACGGCTGCGAAGCTCGACAAATGCAGCCTCTTCGTCGGTCCCCCAGAGGAAGGGCGTGTCGTCACGGGTCAGTGCGTTCAGCGGTTCCGCGATTTTCGAGAAATCTTGAATAAAGCGCCTATAATAGGAGCACAGGCCTAAAAACCGGCGAACGGCCTTCTTGTCAGTTGGGCGTGGAAAACCTGAGACGGCAGCAGTCTTGTCAGGGTCCGGGCGAACACCTTGTGCGCTGACAACGTGACCAAGAAAGCGAAGTTCCTCAAAGCCAAAATGGCATTTCTCGGCTTTGATGGTGAGTTGCGCGGATTTGAGCGCTTGTAGCACAATGCGCAACCGCTCCAAGTGTTGGTCAAAGGTGGGCGAAAATATAACGACATCGTCCAGGTACACCAGGCAGGACTGCCATTTCAAGCCGGAGAGGACAGTGTCCATCATGCGTTGGAAAGTCGCCGGTGCTGAGCACAGACCAAATGGGAGCACTTTAAACTCATAGAGGCCGTCAGGCGTCACGAAAGCCGTCTTCTCCCGGTCTCTCTCGTCCACTTCGATTTGCCAGTACCCGCTTTTAAGATCCAATGACGAGAAGTATCTGGCGTTCCGCAATCGGTCGAGCCCGTCATCTATCCTGGGCAGCGGGTAAACGTCCTTTTTGGTCACGCTGTTAAGTTTCCTGTAGTCCACGCAGAAACACAGAGTATTGTCCTTCTTTTCGACGAGAACCACAGGCGATGCCCACGGACTGGTGGACGGCTGAATGACATCGTCTGCAAGCATCTCGGCAACCTGATTCTGAATGGCTTCTCTCTCCACCGGGGAAACACGATATGGGCGCTGGCAGACGGGTCGCGTAGTCTCGTCAGTGATGATACGATGCTTGGCGAGTGGAGTTCGGCCGACCTTCGAGCACGTAGCGAAACAGTCCGCAAATTCTGCCAAGAGGGCCGACAGAAGATCCCTCTGAACCGACGGCAAGGCAGGATTTATTCTGACTGACTGAAGAACGTGATGTGGGCCAGCATACTCCGGAGAGGGTCCTCCCACGGTGCACAAACCTGGAACCTCAGCAACGTCGTGGAGGAAGGCAATAGCCATGCCTTTGGCCAGGTGCTGATATTCGTTGGCAAAGTTAGTCAGGAGGACGTGGGTGCGGCCGTCACGTAGTTGGACGAGACCTCTTGCAACGGCAAGTCCCCGCTTAAGCAGCAGTGGACTATGGCTGTCCGCTAGGCCCTCGTAGTCATGAAAGAGGTCGTTCCGCACGAGCACCAGAACACTGCACCGCGGCGGCACCGTGACGTCGTTCTCGACAATGCGCAGAGCGTTGCTGCAGGGATCGCGGGAGTCAAAGCGCGCCACGGCCTGTTTGGTCGAGAACGTGACACGTGCCTCCTGAAAGTCAATCACAGCGCCGTTCGACTGCAGGAAGTCGATCCCCAGAATCAAGTCTCTGGAACACTCGGGGAGTACGACAAATTCACCAACGTACGTAAAACCACTAATCCCAACTCTAGCCGTGCACTTGCCCACAGGGGAAATCAGGTGGCCACCAGCGGTGCGAATGGGGGTCCCCGTCCACGGTGTCAGAACCTTCTTAAGTTCTTCAGCGAAGGCACGGCTCATAACAGAGTAATCAGCACCGGTATCGAGCAGCGCGGTAATGTCAGTGCCATCAATTGTCACACGCAAATCGGATGCAGCGTATCTGATACTGTCGCTGCCTCTCTCTGTCCGGGTATCGTCGGCTCGAGGGTTCCGCGATGGAGGATCTTGACACGTCCCGACGTCAGCGGCCTTGCCTCCAGAGGTCGCTGGTGTTAGTTTTCCCGACGCGGACTCGGCGAGCGACGGCCAGCAGAGCTACTCTGGCGGCCAGGGCTGGAAGAGCGATAACGGAGAGGCGAAGGGGAACGGGACTCGCGCCTTCCAGAGTAGGCAGGGTTCTGGCGTGCCCAGAGATGCTGTGCAATCTCATGCGGTCGTTCGCCGTTCTGAGGGCAGGGTGCGTCGGGATGGAAACCGCGAAGGCCCACTTGGCGGTACGGACAGGCGCGGTAGAGGTGACCAGGCTCCCCACAGTGGTAGCAGAGAGGCCTGCGGTCCGGTGTACGCCACAAATCCGACTTGCGAGGGCGTGGCCCAGCTGTAGCAGATGCGGTTGCAGAATACGTGGCGATGTTACTCACGGAGGTCGACGGGGTCACACCGTAGCCAGGCACGCTTGCGTGACATGTGCCGATGTTGCTCACGCCAGGCGTTGGGGTAATGGGACCGTAGCCTGTCGTGCGACGTACAACAGATGCGTACGTGGGTCGGTCATCGAACCGGGATGGCGCTTCGGGGACAGGAGGTGCCTGCGCAGCCTGTCGCACCTCGTCCCTGACAACTTCGGACAGCGCTGCCAGCGGCGCAGGTGCAACCTGAGGCAGATGGATCCGTTGCAGTTCCTCCCGGACAACGGAGCGAATTAGTTCACGCAAGGTGTCTGCACTGCCGCCGAGACACGACGAAAAGCCTTCGGGCACCATGCAGTTGATGTCCCGGTTGTACTGGCGGGCCCGTTGTTGCAGCGTCGTCTCCATCGTGGTCGCCTCGGTTAGAAATTCCGCCACCGTGCGGGGTGGGCTGCGCACGAGGCCCGCGAACAGCTCCTGCTTAACCCCACGCATGAGATGGCGCAGCTTCTTCTCCTCTGTCATGTTGGGGTCGGCGCGCTTGAAAAGACGGGTCATGTCTTCGGTGTACATGCGCACGCTTTCGTTCGTGCGCTGATTTCGAGAGTGCAGCGCAGCTTCGGCCTTCTCCCGGCGGTCAGCGTTGGGGAACGTAGCCAGGAGACTCCGGCAAAACGTCTCCCAGGTGGGAAGTGTAGCCTCGTGGTTTTCAAACCACGTCCGAGCAGACTCTTCCAGGGCAAAGTAGACGTTATTCAGCTTGCGCTCGTCGCACCAGCCGTTGTAGCGTGCGACCCGCTCGAACGTCTCCAGCCAGTCCTCAGCGTCTTCGAACACGTCACCGTGAAAAGATGGCGGTGTTCGCGGTGGGTGGCAAAGGATCGGCGCCAGGGGCCTGGTGTCAGCGGCCATGGCAGTTGGACTCGACGGTAGAGGCTGGATCGGCGGCTGGGTCCTGGTGTCAGTGGCCATGTCAGTTGGACTCTGCGGTCGAGGCTGCGTCGTCCTTGTTGGCGGGGGAAGGGGCCCAAATTCAGGCGACTCTCCGCGGAGACGGCGGCTGGGTCGCTGGTGAACCGGTGTGAGGTCCGTAGTGACGCTGTACGGAGTTTGCAGGTCGGGAAGCGTACCCAGCACCTCCACCAAACTGTAGCGTGCAACGCCAAAAAGAACACCCGCGCAGAGACGAAAAACCTGCGGCGGTCCTCTAGTGGTTCGAGCGCGCGCGAGAGAGCCAACTAACTTCTTCCTCTTCTAGCGCATGCGCTACTTCTGTCTCTTCTTCGAATGCATGTATCAATATAACTCTATGGGCCGCACACGGCTCCTTAGCCCAAAAAGAAGAAGCCCTACAAGAAGCCATACACAGGGTTGAAGAATTTGCTGCGGAAAGTGGTCTGGAATGTGCCCCGGAGAAGTCTGAGGTCATTAGACTCCACAAACTCCCTTACACATCCCTAGGAGAAGTTTACCTTTTCCTGGGAGGAGGCAAGATTAATGAAGTGGACAAGATCCGGATACTGGGGCTCTGGCTTCAAAGTAACCTCAGATCCGACCATATGATCAGAACCATCAAAACAACAGTTAATCAAATAATCTTCCAATAGCCACTTCTACAGAACGACTCCTAGAGCTTGGTCTGCACAACACTTTTACCGAGCTCCGAGAAACCCTCTTGGAAAGCCAAAAAGAACGCCTTCTAACAACCAATGCGAGAAGGACGATCCTGACTAAATTAGGAACATGGCCAGGGCTGGAGACAAGAGGCAGTAAAACCTCTCTTCCACTCCAAACCCGAGAAAAGATCACCGTTAGCCCAATCCCACGGCACATGCATCATGCTCATCAGCAAGGCAGACGACAAGCGAGAGCAAAGGGACTTCAGAAACACCTAGAAAGCGACCGTAAATCCGTTTACGTAGACAGTGGGGCCTACCCCACGCCGGGAAAGTTCTCAGTCGCAGCGATTGACCACCAACTAAAACCGGCTCTCCAAGCTTCTATCTATGCAGAAAACCCCTCCTCTGCAGAGGCTCTGGCAATAGCTATCGCCATCAAACATAAAGACCAAAGAGGAGAGTCCTCCCACGTTATAACAGACTCCCAACAAGCCTGCCGAGACTTTCTTAATGGCAGACTTCCTCAAGAGCAACACAGCTACTTGGCAATCTCACCCAAACACAGAGACTAACATGGACACCTGGTCACGAAGGACTAGCTGGAAATGAGGTAGCCAACGATCTAGCCCGAGATTTAACCCACCGGGCGGACCCTCATCCCTACCCCACGCCCATGCCTAGCACCTGTGGTGACAGATTAGAACATATTCGGCTGGAACGCAGAAAATACCCACCCCCTCACATAAAACTAGACTCCTCCGCAGCCATAGACTGGAGGAAAATTCAGACCAACACTTTCCCTAACTTGTTCATCCTACACAAGATTAGCCCCACTCAATATCGGAATACATGCCCTTGGTGTGGAGCTTGCCCTACGCTCTACCACATATCGTAGGAATGCACAACGAAACCAGAACACTTAACTGTATCCAACCCGACATATGAGCAGTGGGAGGTGGCCCTGACCAGCGAGACCCTGGATCAGCAACTTAAGTTGGTTCAGCAAGTCCGTCAGTCAGCTAAAGCCAGTGGCGCCTTGGACTAGGGGTGCCACCCAAGTTGCTCGAGCAACCTTCCTCAATTCAAATAAAAGTTTTCGCTCTCCCTCTTTGTTGCAACTTTTCCCTTTTTAATGGAACACTTTACAGTTTCTTCTTTGCAGGAAATGCCATTCTATGCTGCCTCGGGTTGTTTGCGTGACTCTACCATGTCCGCAAAGTTTCTCGACCAGAAGGCCGCCCTGGTGTCACAGAAAACGACGAGAAGTTACTAAGATATACATCAAGCGTAAACGACACTTTCAGCGTAGACATTACACTCGACGCTGTTTACAGAGCGTCCCAGAATGAACCAGGGAGGTGGTAAAAAAAGAAGGCTGGACATATGGAAAAACGAATTCTCTTTATTTTTCTCCAATTCGCCGAGCAAAAGCGATTGACTCCCTGAAAAATTAACCGTCATCTTTGCTCCGACTACGAATCCAGCTCTAAAGAGGAAGCAATGAAAGGAAGAATAAAAAGTAAGCTAATAAAAAAGTGGAGTGGATATGTGTGCACTGGCATTTACATGTATATTTTCTAGGAGGCGGACCCAGGAACTGTCGAGTTTCTTATTTTCCTTTCTGGCGCATTTCATCAGTGGCGTTATGGAGCACTTATAGAGCTAGATCTATACAACTTCACATCCAGCCGCGAGTTTTGGTTTACTTCTTCAGAACAGACTGGGATTTCAGATTTTGTTCAAGATAACAATGCTGCGAACAAAGTGACCAAAGGGATTAGCGTGTTGTTTATATAAATCAATGAGGGTTGCATATGCTTACACGTGAGGTGGTACCCCACCTCTTGTTTAATCGACATGAGCTCACCCACTGAACCTTACTGCATGTCCAATTCTGAGTTGCCGAATGGCGGGAACAGAATTCAAAATCGAGGTTTTAGGTGCCGAGGTAGCAAAGAATTGATTGAAGCGGCAGCTTTGGTTTCTTGATGAAAATATTGGCGGGGGCTTAGCTTTGGTTAGGCCTGGTAGGTTGCGAAAGCAAAAGCGCAGCGCTTCCAACAGAAGGAACGCAGTGCGCCGCGTCTACAGGTCACGCGTGGCTACCGGCTGCCGCTGCGCGATGACTCGACTTGGTAGCCCATCACTCACCCTGGTATGACGTCACGCTATGACGTCACTAGGCATGACATGACGTCAGAGGTCATTCTAAATGTCAGGCGTGGCTACCGGCCGCCGCTGCGCGACGACTCGACTTGGTAGCCCATCACTCACCCTGGTATGACGTCACGCTATGGCATCACTAGGCATGGTATGACGTCAGAGGTCATTCTAAATGTCACGCGTGGCTACCGGCTGCCGCTGCGCGACGACTCGACTTGGCACCCATCCCTCACCCTGGTATGACGTCAAGCTATGACGTCACTAGGCATAGCATGACGTCAGAGGTCATTCTAAATGTCACGCGTGGCTACCGGCCGCCGCTGCGCGACGACTCGACTTGGTAGCCCATCTCTCACCCTGGTGTGACGTCAGAGGTCATTCTAAAGGTCAAACGGGGATACCGGCCACCGCTACGCGAAAGGCCGTTCATGAGCGTAGTATTGCTTTCGCAATAAAATATAACAGAAGTCGATTGTTTGCGATTGCCTCCTTTGTTTTCCACTGACTTCTTGTCTGTGGCCCTTTTGCCCACGTGTAGGGTAGCAAACCGATTATTCTTCCGGTTAACCAAGGTTACTAGATTCGGTTAGCCTCGCTGCCTTTCCTCTTCTTCCTCCTCCTCTTCTCTTTGGGGACTCATGATAGAAAGTGTACTACCACGTAATGCTACGAAAATCACAAGACTCGCAAGCTTCTGTAGCAAGTTTTTACAAAGGTTGTAATAATATTCTTTATTCGAACAATTTATTTCGGGCAGGTTACTGAGAGGAATTTTGGAAAAGTCCTTATTTATTATTTATACCTTCGGAGCAGACATGTGTAATTGTGTTTCGTGCATTTATTCGCTGTCACTTAGAGGTACGGAGTGCGTTGAATAGCAGCGATAAAAAAATTGCAAATACAACATGATCGAAATATCTACCTTGGCTCAGCTGTTTTTTTTTTCATTGTTAAATGCTTTTTAAATACTTTTCACTTGCATCAAATTAGAGGTCAAGCAGTATGGCAAAGATCACATGTTCCGTCTTGGCATTCAGTGCATACACACAAACGACTATCCCACTTTTTTTTTACTGATCCCGCAGTGCTGACTTCACAATGTCCTCTGTTTCGAGTTAAAAGGAGAGTAAATGTGCTCCTCATATTGACTTCAAGCCAACCGCACTCTCTTTTTGCTATCTTTCTCTTTTTGTGGACGGAAGGAAAGCGGGTGTATTATTTGCTTAGCCAATATGCGCCGAGAGTGGCTTCAAAAAGGGGTCACAAGATTTACATCCATTATTTAAAGGTTCATAAGGATTTGTATGCCCTGTGCAAACATTTTATGCCGAGATGTGTTTGCACTGCGTGGTTGCTTTTAGCAGCACCACAGCGAGAAATCGAGAATAGCTCCTTCGCGGCAAAATCGTTTTCATTTTTAAGTCGAAAGCCTTTAATGCCTCATACTGTCGCTAGAAGACGCGTCGGCAGCCGTGTCGACAGATTTGTCCGCCTTTCGGCGTCACTGCTTAAAAAGAAACTGCGCCGAGGGTGGGAATTAGAGCTGTGCACGGGCCGCAAATTTCAGGCCACGCCCGGCCCGAGCCCTACACTACTGACGGAGGCCCGGCCCGACACTGAAGAAACCTAAGCCCGCCCGGGCCCGGCCCGACCTGCAAAACTGAAATAGAAGTGACGATGAAACAGAAAGATAATTTAAGGAAAATCATTTTATTTCAATGTTTCTAAAATGCTTTTTTTGCTTTTAAAATGCACTTTCGCAGAAGGAAAGTGTGAACTCAGCCACGGTGCGCTGGGGCTTTGCAGGCACAGCAGGAAGTGCTTTGTGTTACCACCATCAAGTAAGGAATGTACTAGGAGGGTAGAAAGTACAAATGCTAACAAAAAGCAAACAAAAGCTAGGTGGGGCTCTAAACGCATTTTCGTTTCTAGCAGGTACCAATGCTGGAAGCCACTAGTTGTGGGAGCCTTGCAGAATGAAGGGTAGTATGAAGCGAAGGTGAGGCTGAGTACGGCGCACACGGGGTCGCCCTTGCAACGCATACAATTTAGAAAAGCAGCGGTGGCAAGGGAAGATTTTCCAATGAACTGCGGTATTGCTTGAAGGCTGGCAGCACTGGCTGTTGACGGTAGGTTGTCAAACGGAACGTTACTGCCAGCGCAAGAGAGGTCCTTGTTTTTTGCAGCAACGTCCGGGGAAAGGATTAACTTCTTTGACTCGCCGTTGTCGGTATCAAGCGAAGGGAAAGATGGGACGTTTTGCCAAAGTTTAGAGCCCAGGGGGTTTGGTTCTGAGTCACACCGTGTGGCTCGTGGTGCATTCGTAGAGTTCCAAGCCTGGAGGTAAAATTCCTAGTTCTGCCCCCTTCAATGAGTATGACTTGCATGAATACTACAGGAACCTTACTACCCGGAAACCCGCTGAGCTCTAAACTTTTGACTAAACGCTAATTCACTCTGGTGACTCTCGGAGGCACTCGAATGGTCACGGAGGGGGCGATCCCAATGAGTCGCCAGCGACATGTTTGATGCCCGATTTCGCTGTCCTCCGTTACGAATCGAGTCGCGCGACCTCCGCGCATTCACGGCAACTAAACTATGCGCATACGCAGGTAACCATGGCGAGCAAGAATATAATGGTCACAACACGTCGTTGTTGCCACACGAGCGAGAATCCTGTTGTCCCGTACATGTGATAATGACCCCCCCTCCCCCCCTCCCACCCGGCCCCCCGTCAACGCGTGGCGGAGGGTACTTTTGCGAGTGCCTTCGATTCGACACACCTCATCTTCCTTTGTGCAGTGTCATTTGGGCTTGTGAGACAACTCATGTGGAGATTAGTTTCGCAGGATTAGATTAACCTCGCAGGAGCAATCGCGATCGCGGAGCCCGGCCGGCCCGTCCGAGACAAATATACCGCGGCCCGAGCCCAGCCCGGGCCCGGGTGAATAGACTTCCGCAAGGCCCGAGCCCGGCCCGCGGGCCGGGCCGGGTACGGGCTTTCGGGCCGGCCCGAGCCCGTGCACAGCTCTAGTGGGAATCTAACCAGGGCCTTTGGCATTTGAAGCAGAGATGCTACCACTCAGCCACGAAGGCTCAAGGTTCGAGCATGAATAAAGGCGCATCTAGTGAATGCATGGGTTTCGTAAATAAATTAAAAGAATAAACTCAAGAAAAAGAAAAATGAAAAATAAAAATAATAAAATAAACAAATTAAAAACAAAGTGAAAATAAGACATGGAAATAAGAATAAGAAAAGGAGCAAAAAAAATATGAAAAATTAAAAGGTAAATAAAAACAAACAGTGCGCCAGGAAACGCTTTCGCCTTGCAGCACTTTAGAGAGCCAAAGTGCCCCCTGAATTTTTAAATCTGTCGTAGAGATTCTTGAAAACGTGTGCTAGAAGCATTTGAAGCAATGCGAGGAGATCTTGATTGTCCAGTGGCTGCTATCAGAGCGAAACCTGAGTACTGCTCGTATTTAATAGAAGTGCACTTTTCGTTTTTTTTTATGCTCAGTGTTCTAAAGTTTTAATCTGATGCTTGCTTGACAATTTTTTTTTTCAGGCATAGTGGCCGGTATGGCAGTTTTTTCGGCGTTTTGTGGTATTATGTATGCGAGTTTTTGGTAAGAACGTGACGACCGCAGGGCGGCCAGTGACTTCACTTCACTCATGTCTGCGGCTTCGTTCAGCAGATTTTAGAACAACGCTGTTGCACGGCTGGCTTTCTTTAGTGAAGGATAAAATTTCTTCCTTTTGGCTGCCTAGACAAGCGACAGTGACAGAAAGGCAAGACTGACGAAACATCAGACTGCTAGATGAAACAAAAGCACATGTTAAACAGAACAGGGTAGAAGTAATGGGACCAAAACGACGTGTCAGAAATGCTCGTTTCAGGAATGCGAAATGCTTCTGACTACAACAAAAGTTAACAAAACTCACCGCTATGGTGGCGTGTGCAATTCCTTTCACTTTAAAGCAATTACTGTTATTTCGAATTTATGGATTAATGTAGAGGCTGTCAAGAAAGTGAGCCTGAAGGTTAACGCATAGACGCTTGTTGAATAGTGCAATCACAAACATCTATTTAAGGACCCCTTAGGCTAAGTAGCTTTTAAAGAGAAAGAGCGGGTTTAGCACTTGTGTAATCACATCACAAAGCAAGCCAGTACCATGCCCCATTGATTCGTTAAGAGTTTGTAAAATTTGTGCATCGCATAGAATTCGTATTCCTGAAATTCCTTTGAAACTATGCAAGTATATGAAATTTGCACGGTGCATCCATATAACTAGTTACAACAAACAGAAATTACCGAAAAAGTATGACGTTGAGCAAACTTCCAAAATGCATGGACTTTAGCGATGTTTGACGAAAATAAACCATTAAATTTACTTTATCCGCGACCTCCATTATCACGCAGCAGCGGTCACCGCAAAAGGAAAAAATAATATTGATTTTTTTTTGGGGGGGGGGGGACCCAAAATTCTTTCCAGCCTTCTAAACTAATCAGATCCGCGCCTAGTGAAAACCGCAAAGCGGAAGTTTGGGAAAGAAGCTAAGTAACTAAAATGCAGGCTGTTGCAACGATAAACGCGTACTATGCGAAAGCTGCTTTTATTGGTCGCCAACGCTGCAGACGACGCGGATTTATTTATTTATTTATTTATTTATTTGGAGATACTGTCAATGTTTTTAGGGATTTTTACAGGAGTGGATTAAGGACCCGTATAAATTTGCTCATACAGCCATAAACACGTTTGTACACAAGAGTATGCGAAGACCACTGCAAGAAAAAAAAGGCAAGCACTGGCACATAAGAAAAAAAAAACACTTAAGATACCGTCATTCATGCACTCACGTTATCACAGATTTACATTTATACATAAAAAGCAACCGAAAGACACATTAGTGATGACATCACATCCTCGTTGATGACTGTACAGAATTTCCAGCAAGTTCAACAAATTTGTCAATAGTAGACTAGACATCGCAGACATGGTGCATTTATCGGATTTATAAATTCTGATCAAATCAGGAAAGTGCATTGTCCAAACTTCGTATTGAAAAGCAAGACTGTTATTTGCCACCTCTACGTCCAATTGCAGTGAGAACAAGCAAGCGGTTTACCCGAGAGAAGCATTTTGCACTGCGCGTTTAGCGTTGCAGAGTCTATAAAACTAGGCTCTTTTGGCCTTCTCATGCAGATTTCCTAGTGGCTTCTAAGAGAGTGCATTGTTTAATCCCCGCCAAGGAACAGTTGGTACCACCAGTGAGGCGCATTCCTTAGTGAGTTAAGTCGACTGGTGGCCGCGAGGAGGTTCTGTGAACAAATTTATCGACCAGTTTGTTGGAGGCTGTTTAGCGAAACGCCTACGCAGAGCTCCTATGGCATGCATGCTTATACCGGGTGTTTTTTTTTCTAAAGGTGCAAAATTTTTAAAGAAAGGTAAATTCCTTTAGATTTATTTTAACCCTGGGGCTATACTGAGGGCTACAGCGGGCGCCAAGTAAGAGGCAAACTACTTTAATTAGTTCGCTGATTAACTGAATACGTTAATAACTTTCATAATTTTTATTTTAGGGGATATGTTGTATTAGCAGAATTAGAGATCGTCTTCCAAGCAGTCCAGCCAAGAAAAAAGATTTTCTTAAAAAAATGTTTTGCGCGCGTAACGAAGCGAGAAAAAGTCACCCTGGTAGGCAGCTTCACACTGTAACAAAGCGTCTGTGAGCGCCTGTGACGTAGCTCGCTCCGCCCTGTGCTTTGTGTCAATGCGTTTTTGTTCCAACGCGGCTTTCCGTGAGGCCGCGGAGCGAAGCGAATTAAGCAGCGATAGCGCAGGCCGCCCGTCCGGGCTTCAGGTGATATCAGGCGTGTGAAGCAAAGCGCAGGGCGGAGCGAACTACGTCAGAGGCGCTCACCGCCACTCACCGCCGCTGAGTTACTGTTTGAAGATGCCTAGCACGGTGACTTTTTCGCGCCTCGTAACGTGCGTGAAAAATTTTTAATTAAAATTATTTTTTCTCGGTTGGACTGTTTGGAGGACGATCTCCAATTCTGCGAATAAACATAACCCCTAAAATAAAAATTATAAAATTTTATTGACATATTTAGTTAATCAGCGAACTAATTAAAGCAGTTTTCCTCTTGCCTGACGCCCGCCGTAGCCTCCAGGATAGCCCCCGTGCTAAAATAAATCTAAAGCAATTTACCTTTTTTTAAAAATATTAGACCTTCTAAAAAATACACCCGGTATAGGCGACATGTTTTGTGTGAACGTGTTCACTGCGAATCTCAAAGCTTTAAGGGGAACGATGGTGCCACGTTTTTTTCTTATTGCCTAAACTTCATTTAAATCAGGCCATTCAGTGTGAGGCACACATCTTTATGGTACACTATCTGGCGCCAGGACTTTCTAAGCATTTTTGTGGTGTCGTTGTCTTCGGAATGTGGACGCTTACCGCGCAAACTGCAAACTTGCGTGGAGGGTTCTTTAACTGCATATTGCATTCGAAATTTTTGTCGCCCTAAACTGTGGAACTCGCAGAGAATATGACCGCACCGTTTCGCTTGTTAACAGAAATACAGATGTTGTTAGTCCAGACATCGTTCTGTACTACGAACAACCCCTAAAATATGGCGTCTACGGCGCATTTGATTTTCATTGGACCTTGAGAACAATTTTTGTTTGCTTTTTAATTTACTTTCCGCATACTTTATGCATTATAAATATCTGTGACATGATTATATTCCAGCCTGCGGAGAGACTTGGTGGTCAAGCTGCTGAGCTGCTGACCCGAAAGACGTGGGTTAGATCCCAGTCGCGGTAGCCACATTTCTATGGAAGCGAAATTATAGTTGCCCGCCAACTGTCCGATGTCAGTGCACGTTAAACAACCCCGCGCGGTCGAAATTATCCGGAGCCCTCCACTAAGGCGTCTCACACAGCCTCAGTCAGTTTGCGATGTTAAGCCCCATACATCAAACCAAACCACGAGAACCACGAACACAAACTATGTGAGGAGAATATAAAGAACAAATTATCTGATGCCTTTTCATCGCCAGTAGTTGTCATGCAGAAACCGAAAAACAAAGATACCTTTGGCTGTGTGTCTTTTCTTGTTTTCACCTAACTCAATATGAAATGCTTGTACGCTACCATTTACATGATATCTCGAAGTTCACACAACTTAGCAAGCATACATCGTGAACAACGATGAGTTCCTACTTTAGGAGATGCACCTATTACAATTGCTAGAATTTGCTTCATGATCTATCAACATTTTTTTTCAATCCGAATCACTAATAAAGGAATGATTACTCACTGACTACTCAATGACTAAATGAATAACTAATTACTCAATGACTAAACGAGTGAATGTATACACCAGTGTCATAATTTATAGGGCTTTATGGTGCACGCCCGTGGCCTACATACAACATTGTGAGGCGCAGTCGCACCAGACAGGTAAAAGGAGCCTGTTGGTAGGCGATTCCTTGGCCTTCACTGGCCTTCTCGGCCAGTAGCATAGATATGATATTTTGTTAGACGTATGCCACAGATGTGGAATTATTGCTGCTGTGTTCAATATAAGACTTACGTGGCTACCCCGGGAAGTCACCACCACCTACCATCTTAGTACGTTTATGTTGCACAAGCCTGCGTTCTCGAAAGTGCTTCGCCGGTTGCTCATCTTAAAAACTGCTCTAGGAGCCCTCCCTGTTTTGTATGTTTGAGACCAAGCTTTGGTTTGGACTTGCGTTAAGCAAAGCAGAGGCCAGAAGCAGCACTGAAACGTTCCGTTGGTAGATTTTTGGTCGAATGTGCGCAAAAATTTCCGTGTTATTGTGACAACTCGCTTTCCTACTACGAGAAAGTTGAACATAGAAGTGAGTGCGCTTTCCGCTTTTGAGTAAGTACATGTTTACTACCGTTTGTGCAAGCCCTGCTGTAATTCCTGATGATTTATTTTGACTTTTTCTATTGACAACTCGTAAGTGGGTTGGAATTTTTTTTTTAACAATCATATTGTACCGAGACAGCAGTGCATTCAGGCTTAAGGCGCTCAAAACACTTCGCGACAGCAGCGAAACGAAAAAGAAGTGAATGGCGACACACATTCATAGAGGTATTCATTCGCTCCCAGGAACCCTATACGTCTTGCAACATCTAAAGTGGTCTGCCAATTCAGCGGAAGGGTGCTTCAAATTTATGGCACAATGGGAATCATGGTTGGCTGTGTGGAGGCGATTGAACAATCAGTCTGTGCTGTGCGGTTCAAGCAATGCCGAAATACAATCACTGGTATGCACTGGGCTACTTTGATAACCGGCTGCTGAAGGAAAAGAAAGTTCTCGGAAGGTGGCAGGAGCGATCTTCGAATCTCAAGGCCTGTCTGGCGCTCATGCATTTCTAGCGGGCGATGCTTCCCCGGGATAGTCTGCCACTTTCTCATGCGCGAAAGCTCTACTTTTTACGTGAATCTATTCATCCCTAACTTAACACTATTTCTCTTTTCCCATTATATCCCGCTTCCCTTCACCCCATGTCAGCAAGCCAGCTGCTGATTTGTTGTCGTAATCCTGCTCATCTTTGGTTTTCACATTAGCTTCCTCTTTCCCGTACCTTGCACCATCGTTCTTCTTCTACTTCTTGAGTATAAGTGACGTGATGGGCGAAAAAGTTGGCTGGTGTATAAAAGGTCACACTTTCTGGTATAAAATGTAAACAAAACAGTTACAGTGCATTTTTTCGATGATGGCCACAGAGTTGAATTTAGTGGGTATGTAAGTGTCATCGGCTGCTGTAAATACTGGCAAACTGTGATAATATATATATGAAAATATTAAGCGCGCCGAGGCTCAGAGGTCAGGCCGCGCCGTCCAAGCGTGGGGGGGGGGGGGGGGGGGGGGGGGCGTCCAAGCCCTTTCGACATGGAGGATTCGAAAAGCCAGAGTCTGGAAACAGACAAGATCCCACCACCGGCGGAGCCAATGGCGGCGCGGTACGTGGCAATAACGCCACCGGCTCGCTCGAGGAAAACGTCAACGCGGCTTCCTCATCTCCCGGACTGAAGTCAACGGGAGAGAAGAAGAGAAAGAAGAAAAACAAGAAGAAAATGCAGGCACCGCCACCGCCCTCTAGCGGAGACTACGCCAAGAACTTTCCCACCCTCAAACCAAGTGGCGCTGCCGGAGCCCGGGCCCCGGCGCAGCAACAGCACACTCAGGTGAGCAACTGGGCAGGGGTCGCTTCCTCTCCTCCCTCCCCTTCGTCCACTTCACCCTCCTCGGCTTACGGCGTAGATGTCGAAAGCCACCGGCAAAATGAGCAGCTTAGAGCACAGATCGGGCAACTGCTCGCCAAAATTCAAAATTTAGAATAAAAGTTAGCTGCCGCGACGGGTATCCCGAGTTCCGACGCCATGGAGAGTGAGCCCGAACTGCCGCCCGCGTTCGCGTCGGCAATGGCCGCGATGGAGGTGCGTCTCACTTCCCAGCTTGAGAAAATGGTGGAAACGGCTATGAACTGCATGGAGTCCAAATGCTCGGCATCGGTCCCTGCAGCCTTAAGCCGCTGCATGAAATCAAAGACCACCCGGACCAGTCGGCGGTTCGAGGGGATCCGAGCCTTCAATACGCACAAGAAAATTATCTGCAATCCCAGAGACGCGGTATCGCAGGACTCCAACGCCACACCCCCACCCAGTGCTGGCTCTAGGCCAGAGTCCAATCAGCCCCCCTCTCACCTCTAATCCTAATGATGTCGGCACGGCCTAACAAGCGTTCCCCTCCTCCGAAAACACACACATTGGTAACCGTAACGCAGTGGAATTGTAGAGGCTTCAAGTCTCGGCAGAAACGCGCGAACCTGCGCCTCTACCTAGAAACTTTCGAGGCTTTACCCGCCGTGGTCGCCCTCCAGGAGCCAGGAGCGGCGGCAAAATTGACTAACTACGTGACGTTCCAGCGAGACCCCTCGTCGTGTCTCCTCGTACACAAGTCGTACACAGCCACCGAAATCGACCTCGATCTCAACATACCGTACTCGTACGCTATGGTAAGGATCCTTCCCCTTCGCCGATCGGATCCTCCCCTGCACGTACTTAATGTATACTGCTCCCCGAAAGTGAAGCGAGTGACCTACGCGGACCTCTTTAGCCGTGCACTTAAAGAGGCGGGTCGCGACCCCCTACTGATTGTGGGCGACTTCAACGCCCCTAGTCAGCTATGGGGCTATCGTAAGGAGGAAGTGCGCGGACGCATGCTGGCGGAGCTGGCGTCCACACTGGGCCTCACCCTCCACACCGACCCGGCATTTCCTACCCGCGTTGGCAACTCGGTGACCCGAGACACATGCCCGGACCTCACCTTCACTCGTAACATAAGACACGCAGACTGGATCAACACCGAGGATACCCTCGGCAGCGACCACTGCATCATCAACACCACTGTTTATACACGCCCCCTAAAGCGTCCTACCACACTAGCACGCATCCCCAATTGGACCACCTTTCGCAAAAATTTCCCATCCGACACCAACACGACTATCACAGAGCAAGGATACGCAAACTGGTCCCGGTCAGTCATATCGCACCTTCGCTCCCACGAGAAGCAGATACAGCTTACAGAGGTGGTCACGGACGCGGACAACCACCTCCTCCACCTCTGGGAAGCGCGCCGCGGCCTCACGCGCCGCTGGAAGCGCCAGAAACACAACAAGAAGCTCAAAGCGCGCATTGCGGACCTCACCCGGCAGGCAGCAGAGTACGCGGCCCAACTCGCTGACTCCAACTGGGTAGATCGCTGCAACACGGCGGCGAGGCAGATGTCGAGCCGCAACACGTGGCGGCTCTTCCGAGCCCTCATCAACCCAACACATACCCGCACAGAAACGCAGAAGCAACTACACAAAGCCATGCACGCATTCCAAGGAAATACAACGCAGTTGGCACAGGCACTCCGGGATCGCTACCTGTGCACAACGCAGGACGCCCGCAGATCGGCCTACTCCTACGCCGGCAGGGAAAACTCGGAGTTGGACAAGCCTTTCCAGCTTCACGATCTGCGCGCGGGTCTCGCCAAAATGAAGAGGGGCACCACGCCGGGCCGGGACAAGGTCACCGTCAAACTTTTGGTGAACCTTCCTGAATCAGCGTACCAGTGCCTTCTAGAATACATCAATGCGATCTGGACGGGGGAAACCCCGCTCCCCATTGACTGGAAGACGGCTCTTGTCACCTTCATCCCGAAGGCCGGCAAACCGATCGACACGGACAACCTCCGCCCCATCTCTCTCACCTCGTGTGTGGGAAAATTGACGGAGACGATGGTGCGCGGGATCGGCTGTCCGAGTACCTCGAACAACACAACACCTTCGCGGACACCATGTTCGGATTTCGCCCACATAGATCCGCACAGGATGTCCTGCTCCAACTCGACCGCGAAATCTTGAACCCCATTACACACCCCCAAAACGATAAAATTGTCCTTGCGCTCGACCTGAAAGGAGCGTTCGATAACGTAACTCACGATGTCATACTCACACATTTGAGTCAAACTCACTGCGGCACCAATACCTTCAATTACGTTAAACAATTTCTCACGGACAGACTGTCCTACATCCGAATACAGGACGAAGAGCACGGACCTTTCCTGCTCGGCACGAGGGGGACTCCACAAGGCGCGGTGCTGTCCCCTCTGCTATTCAACATTGCCATGATGCGCCTACCCGCCCTGCTTGGTGCGGTCGAAGGGGTCCAGCACGCGCTATACGCCGACGACATCACCATCTGGGCTACGCAAGGACGCCTGGGGGATATGGAGACTAGCCTGCAAACGGCCGCCAGCATAGTGAATCGCTATGCTCGAGACTGTGGTCTGCAATGCTCCCCGCAGAAATCGGAATTCGTGCATTTACGTCCCTCGCGCACATGCTCGACCCAAATCAATCTCTCGTTGCAAAGCAGTGCCATTCGCGAATCCAAGGAAATCAGAGTCCTTGGACTCTTCATACACAACCAGCGACGCTGCGACACAACACTCGCCAAGCTCCGGCAGGTGGGGGACCAGGTGGGCCGCATGGTCCGCCGGGTTTCCAACAAGCGCGGTGGGTTACGATGCAAAGACGCCTTGCGGCTGGCGAACGCATTCGTGACCAGTCGAATCTTGCATTCGACTCCCTACCTCCACCTGCGGAAACAGGAGGAGGATTCCCTCGAGGTCATCCTCCGCAAAATCATGAAACGAGCGCTGGACCTCCCAGTTTCTACCTCTACCAGCCGCCTTATGGCACTGGGGATGGTGAACACTTTTAGGGAGCTTCGGGAGGCCCACCTTAACAACCAATACACTCGTCTCACAAAGACAGGGTCGGGTCGCCGACGTCACGCAAGGGTGGGTTATTCCCCTAGCTTATCGTATTTACCAAAATTGTAGCCGAGACTCGGATCCCGCGCACCGATCTATTGTTTGGGCTCCAGGTCACCAAGGCGTCCACGGAAATGAGGCAGCCGACGCCGGCGCCCGCGCGCTCTCTCTCCGGGCATTTCCCACGGGACCCGACGCCGACCAGGACTTCCATTTCAATCCGATTTACACTTTTAAGGAAATATGCGATTATTACAAATCCACGCACCAAACTCTTCCCACCCCATGCAAAGGGCTGGGGAAGGTCAACGAGCGGGTACTCCTGCGCCTGCTCACCAACACGATGTTGTGCCCGGCAATTCTAAAGCATTTCGATCCTAAATTCGACGGGCGGTGCTCACACTGTGGGGAGGTGTCTGACACCTACCACATGGTGTGGGCCTGCCAGCAGAACCCATCCCTACCCCCTATCCCGAACCCCACCCGAGAGGACTGGGAGGCGACCCTGTCCGATTGCTGCACCCTCGAGGCCCAAAGGGCCTTAACGCAGCGCGCCCGGGCTGCGGCAAACGCCAATGGTGTGCCTGACTAGGCATCCCATCTAGTGGTTGTAAGGGCGTGACCCTTCAGGTCACGACCCCCAACACCTCTCTCTATGATTAATAAATGTTTTCACCACCACCACCACCCCCTACATTTCGGTGGAAAAGAAAAGCAAACTCGGGCATATGCCAACATTTCGGTGGGCTTTCAAAAACTTCAGCCAGATGAAATTTATCCGGCACTCTTCACCATAATATACTTATTTGGCATTAGAGCGTAAAAAGGCGTCCCTCATAGCCTGGGACACTTTGGGATGTTAAACCCCCGTAAACCATAAACCATCAGAGCGCAAAAATTAGATATTTATGACGAGAATTTTCATCCGATATCTGTAATATGTCCTGCAGAAGGCACATCTATTGGTTTCCGCGAATCGACGTTCGCATAAATGGTTTTCCTGTGAAAAACAGCGTCTCGACACTGCTTTCGTGAGCAGTAGGTCGGAAGGGAAACTAGAGCCATTCCGGGTCGAGAACCAGTTGAGGCAACGTAGGGACGCCACGAAGGTACTGTCGAAACAACTTCACTTGGAGCATATGCGTTCTGGTCTATACCACTGAGCCAGGGAGCCAATCGATTTGTACGAAGAGAGCAATGAAAGCAGGTTGTGTCACTTCTTTTCCAAACTTGTATTCTCACTAGAGTAAGAAGAATGGCCTGAGGGGCGAGTTGGTGCATGATAAAATATACGGCGGCGCAACAAGGACACTAACAAGAGAGGGGACACCACATGCGCACACTGCCAACTGTTTATTGCATGGAAAGGTGGCATATTCAAACATACAGCTCAGGTTGACACTCATCGCATTATCGCTCCGAACCCAACACGTGGAAAAAAGCAGCAACATCAGGATAACAGACAAGAAACCTTTAACTTTAGCAGAAAAAACTAAAATATTCTGATAACAGAACTTAGAGGAGGTCATTTTTTTGACACTGCTTTTGCTACGAGATGGCCTCCTCTAATTTCGGTTATCAGAATCTTTTAGTTTTTTCTGCAGAGGTTAAAGGTTTCTTGTCTGTTATCCTGATATTGCTGCTTTTTTGCACGTGTTGGGTTCGGACCTATAATGCGAGGAGTGTCATGCCTGAGCTGTATGTTTAAATATGCCACCTTTCCATGCAATAAAGAGTTGGTACATGGTTGAAAAACAGCGCACAAAAGACTAGAGACAAGAGTAAAGGCAACGACAGGAGAACGACAGAATTTTGTTTTCATGTATTATGTCTTCGTTATATACCTAGGTTTTCGCAATAAAGCCTTAGTTGTGAGTTCAGCGCTTGTCCTGTCGTTGCCTTTACTCTTGTCTCTAGTCTTTTGTGCGCTGTTTTTCAACCATGAACCAATACCAACTCGCCCAACTTAACGTTCTACTAAAACAGTTGGTAGTGTGCGCATATGGTGTCCCCTCTCTTGTTAGTGTCCTTGTTGCGCCGCCGTTCATTTTATCACTAGAGTAAGAACTTAAAAAAAAAATCTAGCACTACCGTGAACCTTACGGTTAATTTGTTGCCAGCACCGAGCAGTTACACGTAGAACAGTACGCGTGCGGGATTCGTTCGACCGTAGATCAGGGTCTTCGAGGAAGAGTGGGGGGGGGGGGGGGGGGCAGGGAACGCAAAGACTGATAGTGCACTTCCCGACCCTCCGGCACAATACAAGTTTCCCAGCTTCACGTCCGTAGGTTTGACCCCTAAGCTCTTCGATCTACCTTCCCAGCGACTGAAAAGGCTCGTTCGAAGGCCCTCCGGCCTTACTTTTTCGGATCCCGTTTTTGGGGAGAACAAGTCGAGGCTAAGCGAAACTAAGAGCAAGGAGAACGTGCGGGCCTGTTTCTGTCACACACATGTGAAATTATGTTCCTTTTTTTTGTTCTGTGTTTCCTTACCGTCTTTATATTTCTATAACCATCTTTTCTTGGGATCAACTTTTAATTGCCTGAGACCAATTTTTCTTCTATGTCTTCCTGCGGCCCCCGTTCAGTCGCTATTCTTAGCTTGAGCCTTTTCACGTATCTTTGACCCTGAAACTACTCATATCTCTCAACGCACTTGGCTCCTGGTGTTCGTTTCTCAGTGTCGACGTGTTTAGACACCGAAGAATTCCCTCTGTCTCTTCAGGTTTCATGCTGAGAACCAAGCTAAAGTTAAAGAATGATCTCAGTTTTAGCTTGGCGCACAAGTATTCAATACACTTGAGCCAGAGCCACGGTTCTAACGAAATGACACAGAGGAAAGGGTTGCATTTTAGACATTCTGGCTAGTCTGGAAATGCGACGAAATGTGCTTGCAATACCAGCCGTCGTATCCTTGGAATATTTTTTTTAATGTTCGGAGTTCTATCAAATGAACAAGTAAATGTTTCGAAGTAAACTCAGGGAAAGGTGTATGCTTTAGTTCGCTTTTTGTATTTGCGGCGCTTGTTGCATGTCGGACATTATTCGGTGTGTGTACCGTCGGCGTTTGCGTAGTGTGCCTGCATCGATAGCACAAGCGCTTACTCGCGGCCCATATTATTAGAGAGCTTCGGCGCAGCGGAGACGTAATGTGTAGACACGCATATCAGATTAGCGGATGCCTTTTGTGTACGCTTAGAGCTAGGTGGCACCGTTCCCTATTGCGTAGTTACGTATGCGCAGTGGCTGCAAAGACAGTCCTAGCAACAATTTGTTTTTTTCGTGAAGAGTCTAATTGTGCCTGTCACATGCTTTCAATCAGGCTACAAAAAGACAGGCTGCTTTTGCCCATTTAGCCCTTCCTGGATAAACAGCGCTCAGAGCACTGGCCCCTCGTTCAAAAATGTATCTAGCCAACAGATGAACACGGTTTATGTGTTTCGACATACTACGGATCGATGGCTTTCGATTCCCGGCAAAATCTTTCTTTAACAGAGAGCCAAAAATTTCGCAAGTGTTTTCGAGTGAAGTCTGCAGAAAAGGGAAAGCAAATACTGGGATTGAGGCCTGAAACAGCACAAGTGCAAACGACTGCACTTTTCCCCAGAACCGGAATAGGTAGCTCCCGGGGAACTCTGAAGGATATAACCCGGCAGTTATTAACGTTCACTGAGAAAGCCTGCTCGATATTTATGAATTATTAACTGGCTCCATTACAGGCGCGCAGGAAAAGACTGCTGAATAATGGCGGAAAGCAAGAACCAGCACTGACGCACCCAAAACAAAAAGCATCAAGTGGTCGAACATTTAGGCACGGGGTATTAGAAAGGAAATACGCTAAGCAAATATGCGTACGCAAAAGCGAGGATATTAGGGTGAGAGCTGAGGGCTTTCAATATATATAAAAAAATCCGGCACCCAGCGATAAAACAACGAGAAAACCTGAACGTACAATCAGAACGAGCAGATGCAGTACTAAGATACTGCACTGCGACACAGTGTTCATCCACAACTTCTCCTAGAAAAAGAGGGTAAAACGAGGCTAAAGCAAGCTTACCGGCTACGAACAGCTCTATGTGAGCCTCACTGACAGTCGCAGGGGCGTAGGAAGTGACGCTGTTTCGGTACGTGACGTTGCAGACGTAACTTCCGCTGTCTTCACGCTTGAGCCTGTTGAGCAGGAGCGCCGGAGGGTCACTGAGGAGAGAGAAGAATGCCCTGGCCGACCACGAGGGCTGCTTCCAGTGGCTGCCGTCCACCAGACCGGCAGGGCCTTCCAATGCGCCGCTGACAGGGGACACATTTGGTGCCTCCAATGCATAGACCTTTTTCATCTGTAGGTGGAGGGGTGAACTGCCATGCACGTTGGAACCACCAGCGGCGACCTGGAACCAGACTGCCGACGCGGCCTGTCGTGACTCCATGTCGATGGGGCAGGGGAGCGACGTCTGCTCGCCTTCCAACGCGTTCAGGCGGATTGGGGTGGTGACCTTGCCGTCGCCTGTAACACAATGAAAGCCAGCCAGACGTTTAGGGACTTTCTGGGAGCCTCTCAAGAACTTGAGGAATATGAGAATGAATATACTAGAAGGCGTCAGTGCAGACAACTAATGCATCCCGTCGTCCCTCAACAGGCAACGCTTATTTTATTTATTTATTTCAGCAATATTGCCAGCCTTTGAACAAAGGCCCTTGGCAGAATGGGGTGCCACATAAAATGCACGTTGACATGCAATGACAAGGAAGAACCTTGTTTGTTACTAAAAGTTATCTTCAAGCGCCTTCATACAATTGGCAATTGGCAGTGGTTTAGCTCTGGTTAAAGCTGGAGGATTGCGAAAGCAACGAGGAGAGAGAGAGGCGATGGAGAGCGCGCGGCAGCGGCGGCGGCCCCGGCACACTAGCTGTGCGCCGCTACAGCGCATGCGCAACTGGTGAGCGCGGCGGCGGCACCTGTGAGTCACCCGCGCAGCGACGGCGGCGGCGTGCCAGCTGTGCGCCGTGTGACGTCCCTGGTCCTCGCGCATGCGCAGTATGGCCTTTCGTCAGCTCCGCGAAATGGCTCGGCGACTCGCGTAGCGTTACTTTCGCGACAAAAAGACTCGAGTGTTGAACATTACTTGACCTACGCTTGAGGATTATTAAGAATGCAAAATTAAGGCGAACGAAATTCTAGACAGAACTCACTGGGACACCGGAATTAATCACAGAAAAAAAAGTACGCTCTTGCGTTGTTTAATTTACAGTTGGTTTGCAACGATTTAACACAGCAGCGCTTCACCGCTTGGTTCTTTTCCTTAAGACGAGATGCGATGCAAAAAAAATGCTTCGTACATCAAAAATACGCATTTCTGGATTTTGGTAACACAAAGACCATCAAACAACAAATAACTTAGATATGAAGTTTGGATACCATCTAAGCAATAGAAATGATGAAAATTAAGTTTGTTGTAGCGACGGTGCCTAACCAGGAGTGATCAGCAGTCCTTGCAATACGATAAAGGGTAAGACAGTGAAATCTAATTTTCGTTCCAGCAGGAGAGAAGCTCATGGCTTCAGCGTTGTTGTTGTTTTCAAACTAAGCACTGAGAAATTAGCGCCAGCTTTTCCGCCGAGAAATGTGCAACTTGACATAACGACACTGCACATGAGATACGGGAATAGCAGTCACTTTTAATAATCGTTCATTTTTCCATTCATTCATTCATCTTTATTCGACATCTTTACAGAGGTCTGGAGCACAGTCAAAAAGCTGAAGAAGACAGCCTGACGGGGTCTGTGCCCCTTAACAATTCATGTGCGTACTGACATGTACAAATGATAGTTTGCATCGTCAGTTGCAAATTCGTAATTAAGAACATAAAGAGTCATGACTGAAAACTAAATGAACAATTCTGTTATTAATAAGACAAACAATTCACAATATACTAGTAAAAACATTCACGGTAATGATACATGGCAGATACATGGATAATAGCTAAGCAAAACAAACAGAGGACGACAGCACGAAAGTACTGGTGAATACAGGATAACAAAGCCGGCAATAAGAATGTTAGGAAAAACAAGAGAAAGTGACACATTGGTGAAAGTTCTAAAATGTGTAGGAAAAGACGTAGACTTTCTTCTACGCTTGCTTTTAGCTAACTGAATTTTTTTTTACTGATTACGAATATTTAACAGGGACGGCAATCTCACGCGTAATGACTGAGTGCCATAGTTGGTGCGCATTGATAGAATGTGCCAGATTTCATGGTGACGTGTTTCATAAAATTATCATTTCTCATCAGGTTCGATAATGTTGAAATGAAATTATTTCCTTGGTTTATTGTTTCATAGTATCGATTGAGTAATGTGTCATTATACAGAAAGTGAACTGGATGGATTTTCAGATTGTCAAAGAGGGGTTCTGTATGAGCATCATATGAGGAGTCTGAAATGACGCGCACTGACTTTTTCTGCAGTAAAAACAGCTTGTTCATGTTAGAGGCAGTGGTAGTCCCCCAAATCAGATGACAATAGCTAATGTGCGAAAGGATGAGTGAGTTATAGATGACTAATTTTTTTCTGGTCGGTAAAAAGAGAACGTAATTTTGTTAGTACTCCAACTACTTTGGCAATTTTCTTAGCCACCATGTCGACATGTGAATTTCAAGATAAATGCTCCTCGAATATGACCCCAAGACATTTGAAGGAATGGACGATGTCAATGACTGATGTTCCGATTATTAGATTACCGGTTTAAGAAAAGCATTGCTGGCGCACGCGATTGCTCACAGCACAGTAACAATCTCAGATTTGTCATCTTAAAAGTTTGACGGTAGAGATTTGTACTGAAGTCTAAATACATTTCTCTAGCTAACGCTATGTCCATGTCAGTGCAGTGTCACCTGGCATCTTACCAGGGCCTATATGCGTTCGCAGAGAACTCGATGACCCTGATCTCTCACTATATTTAGTCGCTAAAGTTACAATCCCCAGCTCTTACAAGTGGGCCTAGCTAATACAGATCTAGGAAGCCTAAGATGTGGTGAGCGGCCTGGTCCGAGTGCTTCCGATTTGGGTTGTCTGTAGAGATTGTTTACATGATGTGAGTCACATGAAGATTCCGCTAAAACCAAGCCCTTAGAAAAGTGGTCTATAGACAGTCTATAGACTTCTTATAGGCTCTATTCCCTTCGTATAGATATTTACTTTTGTCTAATCACGGTCTATAGACTGTCTATAGACAAAGGTCTAGTAAAAGTATATGACCATAAATCTATAGATTGTCTACAGACTGCCCATAGGATTTGTATTGTCTATAGACTGTGCTCTATAGCCAGTCTGTAGACTTTATAGACAAAAGTCTATGGTGAGTCTGTAGACTGTCTAAAGAAACTTAAATAATGCAACCAACTTGCATATTTATTTTACACGCAATTATGAAGCTTTCTATAACCGGAGTTTTTATTTCCGGCTTTTTCTGTCTCGTATCGATTCACCATATGACTATTACGGCGACGCTGAGGTCTAACCTCATGATTCTTGCATCCAGAGCAGCATAAACGAGAAGCATAACGACTACTTAGTTAAAGAGCTCGTCGGCGCAATCGTTCTCCTGTTCTTTCTATCCATTTTCATTATTTCTTGTGCCTGGAGAGCGCTGCTTTTTTTTTATAAAGGGGTAACACGGACATGCGCATGGTAGAGATAGGGCCATTGTTCACACTCAACGCAGGTCGCGACGCCAGCTGGTATCGAACGTCTTTTTCTCAGTGATCACACAACCGTGGTCACGCTACCGGCACATCACGCATGGGCGTTCCTCCTCTCAACTACGTCGGAGCATATTCATTCAGCTGCGTGTGCGTGTGCTCCTGGCATTTGCTTTATCGACAGCAGTGCAGTGGAAGTGGTTCCGCAACGTCTTCCCTTTTCAAGGAGATAAAAAGTCGCAGATGGCTTCACGAGATGTCGTGAGAATTGCCAGAAAACCTGAAAGCTAAGGATATTATTAGCGTCTCTGCTTGCTCTATATTGCCTGTGTAATTCTACTGCCCTTGGGCCGACAAGAGAAGGTAGAAATATACTTAAGGCAGTACAATAATCTCGTGAAAAGGAGCTAGCCAACTGCAGCAGCCTGTGACGCCGTCACTTGTGCCTGCACCATGGTCTAAATAATCGTACGTAGAAAGACGTGAAGCCATGGGACGTAAGCTTTGAGCGGTTATTGCAGCCAGTCTTGTTGCCAAATTCAAATTAGTGCTTAGGTCAGGAAGAAACGAGTCTCTACCACGAATGAGAGTTTAACGACAACTATTTATTATTTTTACTGTTGGGAAAGGCTTAATTGCAGGGATACGGAAGAGGCCTTTCCTGCGGCAGGAGTATGCAGGCTGATGACGATTGTGATGAATTATTCCTTAACGGTAGCTGACTGAAGGGCTGGATACTCCGCTCACTATCTTAGGTGTGTTAGCTCTGTCTCGTCGCTACGGGCACTGAATCAGATTCTTGATGTTCAGGTTTCAGGCTGGAGCTATGATGTCATGTTAATCGCTGAATGGAAAACAAAGGCCGCATGTCGCTGCCTGGAGGCGGCCAAAGGCCCTCTGTTTAGGCAGGTGTGGTTCCTTGACGGCTGTCTGAAAACTCCATCGACCTTAACGGCTGCTTTGGGCCACTTCTCTGCTCAGCTAGTTTCTTGCCATAACGGGAACTTCGAAATCATCGCGGCATCTCTCTGCTCTAACTTTTTAAGGTCTGCCAGATCGAAACTGCTCATCCCTTTTCAAAAGAAAGACCTATATGGCCCGATACCGCAGGCAATCTTCACGCCGCTAACGTTTCGACCGACAGTGTTATGACACTCATTCGGAGATCCCGTGACAAGGTAACTGGGTCAATCGACATCAACTGAACCGAGTTTTCTATCTTCAATTTTGGTTCACGCCAGGCACGCCCATACTTAAAACGTTCCAGCTTAATGTCGCTGACCTTGAAGTTGTTTACGCCGTTTGGCACCTGTCCACGTCAACATTCCAGGGTGTTGACGTGTTTTCACTAACTTCTGAAGAAGACCGCCGGAATATTGAAGTAATATTTTAATCTTTTGAAAGTGCCGCTAGCAGGGAGTAACGCATCGTACACTTTCGCGCAGCTGAAGTACCTAACGAGGTGCAGTGTACGGAGCAAAGCGTCCACCGGCGCCGGACAGGGGACCGGTGATTATCAAGCATGCTGCTTTTCACCCACGACGAGATTCCTTCAAACGCGCGACCTCTCATTCAAGCTAATTCGAAGTCCGCACGTTTTATTGCTTATTCGTTAAGCCAAAGTACGCGTTGGCCGCGTCCGGGGGGACACTAGACGCCTACAGGAATAGCAACGGAGCTGTTGTAGCGAAAGCTACATTGGCAACTAACTTGCGATTTCGCTGTGGCGGTGCTCCGAGGAGGCACAGAGACCGCCCTTGAGCCGTTGCCTAGCAACCGCCGCAGCTGGCGGACGCCGCGCGCTCGCCGCGCCATCTGGCATGACGTCACACCGCGCGCCTCGCCACCGCCGCCGTTTGGTAGGACGTCACACTGCTTGCCTCATCGTTGCTTTCGATTTCGCTACGGATATCCTGGCACTGCCGAGCTAAGCAACTGCCTATTTTTGTTAACCAGGCGTGTTTTGTGCGCACATCACCGCTAGCGCTGCGGACCAACCACACAGACCCATTTTTCCCCTCCCGCAAAGGCTTAGGTTGTAGATGCAGAGGAGGATCTCGTTCTATCCGTCGAAAAGCTCCTCCCCATCATTAAATTGCACCGGCGGAAAAATGGTATGTGAGGACCACAGCTAACCCTCTTGATGAACATATAGTGCTCCTCACAGATTATTCCTAGATAAGTTAAAATTGCAGCTGCAATCATCACCTGCGGAAGTATCGAGTATAGTCAAAATTTCGAGGGAATCTTACACGTGAATGAACGATCGTAATTGCCTCGCTCTGGTCACTAGGGCCACTGTGATCACACTATGCAGATGCAAGAAGTGGCGGCCAATTAAGAGCTTTTCCTGTGTGCGAATATGGTTTGGATTTTTGCCCTGAAATACTAGCGCCAGTTATAAAGCTTTCAAATAAGACCAGCACTTGGAAAGGCGGGGAAGTGAATGAGTTTATTTTCATCGAGGTTCGTAACAACACCGGTGTGGAAAAGAATGAAGCCAAGTAAGACAGAGAGAGGCTAATGTTTTAAAGCGTGCATCGAGGTAAACAGGAGAGCCACTGAAGTATATAAATGCTTAAGTACATATTGTAGTACCTATTTAGGTGCGATCTAACAGAATTTATTGCCCACACAATCTGTTCGGCTTGGACTTAACTGGCGCGTCTAGGATGGTTTTTCATTTCGGTATTTTTCTCGAACAGCGAATAATTTTAGAACTAGGCCTTATTGTCTGAAATAAAGGAACAGCCTACAAAACCTTTGGCCTGTCTTGTCTAGACTCTCAAGAAAAACCTTCCTGAGCCGAATCAGGATCCATAGCAACTGCAAGTGTTCTTATTTTCTTTTTCATGATTGGTCCACGATGCAGAGTGTACAGCACCCATGAGCATGATATTTATACGAGCGCACAGCCAAAGTCAGCACTCTGAAAAGAGAAATTAGTTTATTTCAAACTGCAATGAAGCATTCAGTAAACCTGAATAGCGAAGATCAGCGCTGGTTTACGCCTAGACGTCGACTACTAACTTAAGTTTCCAACTCTTCATATGTCTGGCTGAATTGCACAGACCGGTTTGAATCTTTACATCTTAAGTAAAGCATGTTAGAAGGTGGTGGTATGGAATGAGAGCTGTTCTGTAAAACAAAATACCGTCGCTGTGGTTGCAGTAACAATCATGTACACGCAAAGAAAAAAGTGAAACGCCAAGCGAAAATGCCTAGTATAGAGAGCATGACGCAAAGCTACCCGCCGGTTTCATGAATATAACGCACACTCTAATGCATCCCTCACGCTTTCTATTGTGCATTCGGTTAGAAACCACGTATGTTTTCTTTGGCCAGCGCTTTCTCTATATTACTTACATTCCCCTGAAGTTATGGCGCACAGAGCGGAGTGAGGCCATTAATACCCCTGCTTGGGTCATCGCATTCTCCAGCTTTTCTCCGCAAGCTTTCTAGGGAATGGAAAAAAAAAGAAAGCCGCGATTCGCTTCCGTAAGTACCGAGGGCAAACAAGGAAGCTCCGCGCATGGCTGCATTAAAGAACACAACAGCAACAACGCCACATGCTTATTTATGAAGAATAACGCTATGCGTGTTTTCCTATGAAGTTTTCCAGGAGTACAATCTTGGAAAAGTTTCAGGTTTACACAAAATGGAGCTCAGGCACAAAAAAAAAATACCTCGTGGCTTGTGTAAATAGCTCTAAAAGAACGGTTTTTAAAAAGCGAAAGCGAGGACGCTAACGAGCGAGCCTCAACGTGCCCATGTGTATAAGTCTCCCGGTTAGCGTTCCTCAGCTTCTATCACTTTGCCAGTCGGAGAGAGCAGAGTTTCGAAAAAAGAGCATTTGTATGAGACAAGGCAGCGCTGTTCGTAGAAGCATGGCGATTCATGACAAGCAGGAGAAGGAAAAACAGAAGTATGTGGTTAGCCTGCAAACATGAAGTGAAGCAGACATTAAACGCAGATCAAAATATGACTGGATGTGCCGGCTGTTAAACTTCATTCCGCCTTACGCAGCGCGCCAAGAGTGTTTGAGTCCCGTACGCCTTTACAGAGACGCTGCGGGTTCTTGCTTTGCAAGCCAAGAGGCATCGTATTTCTAACCGTAATGCGGAACATATTATGAGCACTTCTGACGAAAAATGGTGAAACGAAATAACCTCAGTTTGGCTGCCCTTGTCAACGACCTAAAAAATATTTAGCGCAACCTGGAAATGTAAATTTTTTTACGAAAGGGTAATTATTCGACAACTTCCTCCACCTTAGGGATCCATTCAAAGCATGCCCCACTGCTGGCGCCCGCTCCTTCGAAGAGAGCTGTCTTGCTGAAACAAAGGGCATTGCCAATTGTTATTTCAATACGTAATCTTTGAATCCCATATAATGTAATGAAGAAATTCTGGCCCGGCAGGCAGGACTCGAAGGACATAACACTTTGAAATACTGGCGCATTATGGAGAACTGAGCATATAGCGCAGTATAGAGTACGACCGGTGTTACTTGTCGGAGTACCTGCTGAGGCCGCCGCGGTGGCTCAGTGGTTATGGTGCTCGGCTATTGACTCGAAAGGCGCGGGTTCGATCCCGGCTGCTGCGGTCGAATTGCGATGGAGGAGAAATTCTGGAGGCCCGTGTACTGTGCGATGTCAGTCCACGTCAAAGAACCGCAGGCGGTCGAAATTTCCGGAGCCCTTCACTACGGCGTCCCTCATAGCCAGAGTCGCTTTGGGACGTTAAACTCCAATAAATCAGTAAACCAAATCTGCTGAGGCGACTCATGATAGTAAAGGTAACATTGGAAGGTAAGAATGCTTACGACCGTAGAAAGTGGCTGAATCATGACGAAGCAGGTGTAATTTTTTTTCGTAAGGTTTGACGAAAAAAAAAAGGTTCTTAAGAAAGAAAAAAAGACGAGACATCGTATGTACTCACGCGATAGAATGTTAGTTAAAAAAAAACAATGGAAGAAGAAAGTAATTTCTAGCCCGCGCTGCACACCCCACGATGAATTATTACAAACTCGCCCCGCTATCCATCCCTCTTCGAATAAAGGCAGCTTGAGAAATTTATAGTGGCAAATAGCTATGTGCTGTTTTCTGCGAGAAAAGAAAAAAAAACCACCCTTGACAACTTCTTTCCCAGAAAACCAGAAAAGAGGAAGTGATGATAAGAAGGTCCTCCCTTTCATGCCCCGGTGAATCCGCGAATCTGCTCGTTTGAAGTGATAAATAAGATATCACCAAAAAAAGTTGGACTGATGATATTGGAAATGGAAAACAAGGCAAAAAGATGTCATGCCAGCGCAGTGGGTTGGCATTTCCTCGTCTTCGTTGTTAAACAACAAAGCTTGCAAAGGCAAGCTAGCCCGTATCTGTGCTGGTTTAGCATACGACCGATTTGTTAGCACTCCTTGCGTGCTCTGAACGAAGCGAATCATTTTCAAGGCAACTTCGTCGACTTGGATCTCAGGGGACAAAATTTGTTTCCAATGCAAATTAACGCTGAGTCTATTCTTTTAGTAAACTCGAAAACGGTCCAAATCAGCACTAAGGGAATTTCTGTGGAAAACAAGGAGCTGTAGTCCACACATTTTAGTTCCGGTTGGATTTTCAGCATGTGGATCTTTTCATTCAAGACTTCCCGTGATTTGCGACGAGGTGGGGCGTTCCACACGCCTTGCTCCTAATCCGGTGCTGCTTCAAATTGTGGCAGCTGGGGTGCATTGCATTTCTTTTCTGTCCGAAACAAAACGGCACATTGAATGAAACAGAAGGACAGAACAAACGAAGATTATTTTTTTCGCACACGGGCGTCAAATACTGTCATTTCTTGGGCTTTCGTAATGACGCCGTTTCTTTCAGCGTCCTCCACATCGGCGAAAACATTTCCCCAGCGCAGCTGCGAGAAGTTAATTTTTATTTTTGTTTTCTACGCGAGGAATTTTCGCGCAACGTTCCACAGTTTGGGAGTTCGTTGTTTCCTTTTCGTGGTCTTTCTCAGCAGGGGGCCGTAAACTTTTACCCTCCTGCCACTTCCTTGCACCGTTGTTATCAAGTCCTTCCATGGGACGCCATTTCCTCCTATTATACTTGGAAATGATTCCGTGCGCAACTTTTTGATGGCCGAAAGCTGCGGGCCACCTACGAGGTTCAACACGGTGCTGGGACGACATATTCTACTTTCCCCCTCCGTTAGGCACTGATTCATGATAAAGTACCGATGTCGCAGCAGCCATCAAACACAGGCCCATAGAATCAGCCAGCATGTTGCGTTTACTTGCGGGCAGTACTGAAAGTGGAAAAGCCTTTTTTTTTACTAAGAACTTCCATTTTCAGGGAGCAACAAATTACTTGCCGAAGACGCTGCTCTGGTAATGTTCTGTGGACTTCGCACTGCACGACATTTCTATTGGCCCTTTATAACACTGGCGGGTGCGCAGTGCTCCCTTTCTTCCTTCAGCTCAATGGGCGAATTAAACATAGCAGCAAAGATGAGTGCACGTCTAATCGTTGTACCCAAACGCACGGCCTTTATTAACTATGTCGAATACATTCAGTAGTCTCCTGCATGCGATTGTCTACTTCATTCTTGGTTTGCTAATGTCTAAGAAAAAACTTTCATTCGAGGAGTAACTGGAAGACTCCAACGCTCTGTGTCCTCCTTGTTGAAGTGGCAGAGGGAAATGCAGTTTTTAGGAAAGTAAAAGCACAGGCACTGTGGAGGCACCGTGAAGAAATTCGCCGTGGAAAACCAAACTAAATGCCACCTTGGCGGCAGAGCATGTCCACAAATACTTGATTCAAATGCCATCGCCCTAAGGAAACCATCCCTTCCTAAAGCGACTAGTTAATGCGTCCCTGCCTGAAATTCATATGCGGTTCGGTTGTTAAATTCGAAGGATTTTAAACCTTGCTCTCTGCTAACATAACTCTGAGGCCTTTCCGCCCATGATTCTCGAGAGAAAAGCTGGCAAACGAAACCAAACGACATATCCTAGTTGAAAAGAAAAGAAAATTGCAAGGGTACTTAAGCTTCACCTTAAGGGTATGAAGTGGTAGCGTTACTCTGTTAATGCTCATATATGCGGAATTGTTCATTCTCGACTTTACATTCACAGATCCCTGGAAGTCCTCATGCCCCTCCTGGCGCAGTGGTGCAGCGGTTAAACGAGGCGCCACTGCCCTGCTATGGCAGGTGCTTCCACCGGTAGGGCTTGTGAGAACCAGGTTGCTCTTCCCGAGCGACCTCTCGCGGGCAGCCATTAAATTTACTGCCACCTGCCCCGGTGTTCAGATTGCTCACAATCCGGTGGGCAGGCTTTGATGACACCGCCAGGTCACGTGACCTAGCTAGCCAGAGCGGCAGGTTGCTTTGTCTGCCTTGGCTGCGAGGCTTTAAACTGTCGCCGATGCCTACGCCGGGAAATTTTTTCCGACGTGGGGTACTAACCCTCTCGCGTTAAAGGAAGCACTTTGCGAGCGAAATATAGTAGTAGTTCACTAAAACACCACCTCAAGACAACCATTCCGAACGCATCACAGTTGTGTAGTATAGATAAAACATTTCGCGGCTGAACCTACAGAACAATAAATTTGAAATTACTTCCAATTATTTCACACCTATAGTTGAAAGCTCAATGACTTCACGTCTTACAGGTGCACAGGTATTTAACACAGGACGCCACGTTCCACAATTGTAATGGTAAGTACGCGTGTGATCCGTAGGGAACTTTTATAACGCTTGGCGTTTGTCATCCCTCCGTGGTTTCTTCATTAACTGGAAACTATCCGTTTATATTCTGTAGCAGTTGTTACTTTACTCATCTAATACTCTCGGCACTGCCGGGTACTTATAATGCGCGAATGCTCTCACCAGTACCTGAACCTGTTTCGTTGAGGCTAATCCCGGCGCTTCGAAAGACTTCACTTTGCGGCGAGGACAACGAAACCGAAGCAGTAAAGCAATCAAATCAAATCAAATCAAATCAGTTTATTTAACCATCCTACGGTGCTTAGGGGCACGGACAAAAAGCCCTAAATGGGCTTGACGAGGCCCATGCCCCCTACAAGGCATACTGTGGAACGCATCTGATACATCAATAACAAATACACCAGCATAAACGCAGCTGCTCATGAACAGAAAACTATATAAAAGGACAAAAGCGTGTTGCGAATAACAATGACAAACTTTAGGTTATGAAACACCTAAAGCACCTCGTAAAGCACCTCGACTTGCGGGCTACTGTGAACACACATTGTGAGCAAAAGCCGCAACCCCGAAAAAACTGCGTTGCGGAATACTACGTAACACCAAAAGTACAGCGACGGAGATTGATCCTCTGGACTTTACTAATGGCCTAGCAGCCGCGAGCTGGCAGCAGGACCGAGGAACACGCGGGAACAAAGCGGCGCTAAAGGGCGAGATTACGAGGAATGGCTCTATTCGCAGTGACATCTACGACTCTCTTCGCCCTCACGCGCAGTATGTACCGCCCGTCGTGGTAGGAGCAGGAGGACTAAGAGGAAAGGCAGGGAGGTAAACTGAAGAATAATCGGTCTGCTACCCTACACGAGGGGAAGGGGGTGAGTGGATAAAAAATGGCTGTGGCTTAGCTTGGTTAAGCCCGGTAATTGCGAAAGCAATATCCGTAGCTACGCCATGGTTCAGCTGGTAGTGTAGCTAGTGGTGGTGCTTGTGGTTAGATTTGTGGTGATGCATCGGTTATACAATCTAATGCACTCCAATACAATTCAATCCAATTCAATCCAAGCCAATCGAAACCAATCCAAACCAATCCAATCAAATCCAATCCAATAGGCTAATATGGTAGCTACCAGTCTCGCTACGCGACGGGCTGAAAGTGCAACTAGTATTGCTTTCGCAATAATAATCGGTCTGCTACCCTACACGAGGGGAAGGGGGTGAGTGGATGAAAAAATGGCTGTGGCTTAGCTTGGTTAAGCCCGGTAATTGCGAAAGCAATATCCGTAGCTACGCCATGGTGGTGGTGCTTGTGGTTAGACTAGTGGTGATGCATCGGTTATACAATCAAATCCATTCCAATCCAATGCAATGCAATCCTATTCAATCCAATTCAATTCAATCCAAACCAATCCAATCCAATATGCTAATATGGTAGCTACCGGCCTCGCGACGCGCCGGGCTGAAAGTGCAACTAGTATTGCTTTCGCAATAAAAAATGAAAGAGAATGGAGAGTAACAGAAAATTGAAGTCACACGAAAAGTCAGCGTTCGTTAAAGTCGCATCCTATCATGCAGGCCAGAACTTCGCAAGAAGTGGAGCTGTGCCTTGGAGGCCATGAACAACTGGTCGCGGAAATTCGACAACTGCATCACTCTGCCATCAGTGCAGGACAAGACATTATCTAGCAATGGCGACCGGGGCCCGGCGGCATAGCAGGCATAGGAGTCGTGGTAACTATCCGTCTGTGGCGGTAGTGCACTAAGCCCAGCGCAGCTTCTTTCTCAACGAGAATTGCCAATTTTCAATGTAGGCTTAATATAAAAGCGTTCATGCACCCAGATTCACGCGATTGCATAAGAACTCTAAGCGCGCGAAATCAGACTGAAGCCCTCCAGTAAGACGTGTCTCAAAACCCGAAATTTGGGTTATTACGTTAAATATTGTTTAAATAAATATACCCTTCCCTTTCACGAATCAGGCTAGCCGACAGAGAAAGTGCTAGAGACATGATGCAAATAGACGCACATAAGCAAAGGATTGGAAAATGCGATTTGCTACATCACATCGTCTGTAGTGCAGCGCTCGGTCTCATCCGTCCTGTTAAAGCAGGCACGCTATACCTTTGTTGCTCTGAATACAAATGAACGGATGGCTTTCGCGCCTTGTCTTGGACTCGGCGCAGTTGTCCATTGAATACTCCATACAACACACCGTGCCCCGAATTGCAGCCGCATTGTTTGGTGATTTTTAGGTGTATATTCTTGTCGAGGTGGTGGCAGGCCTGTTTTTGCTGAGAGCAGCGGTGAGCAGGGGTGTCTGTGCACGTTTACTTCATTTCGTATGCACCGCGAATCTTGTCCACGTGTGAATAATTTGTGTTTGTTGATTAATATTCCTGATGAATGAGAATGCACAATACGACTAAACTGAGAATTTATGTGCCCTAGAGAAAAGCACCTTGCTCCCCAAATCCACTTATGCGAATCGAGGGTTTTCCACCGACGATTACCTATTAGAGTAGGAGTTAGTAGCCTGATAAATAGGGTGAACTGTCTAGGCTGACGCCCCTTTGCATATATTTTGAATATTTTCTTTATTTTAACTTCGTCATTGAGGTCCTCAACACAACAAAGTGGTATTTGTACTCGATTTTAGTATTTTACATAAGTAAAGTGACAGTTCTCACGAGCATAGATTTTAAGAAGAGCCGTTGCTTCGTGAAAGATATTCGAGGAAAAAATTGATAGAATCTTAACGTCTGCAGTTAAACCGAGTAAGCATGTGAAAGCGTGTGTTTAGCCTGACTGGCTCATGGTTTTTCTTTGCTGGGTCGTCGGCACGTCTGGCGACGGTATTAATCTCAGTTTAGGCTGTGATCGAGGTTGAGCTCATTCGATCTGTTCGCACCGCAGATGACAGTTGTTGAAGACGACGATGTGCAATTCACATCGCGAGAGTGCGCTGCAATTTAACACACGATGGACCAACATTTTGAACCTGTTGTTTCTTCAAAATACCATTTCAGCAGAGTATCAATAATTTCGCAAAAGGGCGAATTACAAACACGTCTCTTAGAATCCTTAACGCAACCAAATTCTCACCAAATTATTTCGAATTGATATGAGTCCCAGCCTATTCGGGGAATCCGGGGAACGTGGCAGCCCACAATAAAGCCCGAGGTTTTGTCGACCGGGAAGTGAATGAGTCTGGCTCCCTGAATTTCACGAAGGACTCCATGATCACATAACATGATCTCACCAATGATTTTAAACTAGAGAGGAGACTTTTTCCCCCTCCGGACAAAAGCCTGACTAAAGAACAAGAGGTTACGTGGCGTCGTCTACAGACGAGATCGATACGCACCCCATCACTCCTCGCGCACATTTATCCAAATCTTTATAACCCAAACTGTAAACACTGTGGCCAACGGGCCACCTACGATCACATCCTGTGGGACTGCAAAATAGAGCCACCTCCGGGTGATCTAGTTACGGCTCCTTCTCTCGAGCGGTGGGAGACCGTGCTGGCTAGCTCTAACCCTAGAACGCAAGTTTTGGCGGTGGAGTGGGCTGAGAAAGTCGTCGAGGGCTGCGTATTCACGACCACTTTACGCGACCTCTTACCAAGCTCTTTCCGGCGAATAAAATTTTTTACAATCAATCAGGAGAGTTATTGTTCACCTAAAGCAATTGTATGCCCAGACCCAGTTTGAGGCGGAGTGGCTACCGCTCCAATTGTTGTGCTCTTCGTTGGCCTATTCTAGTGTATAGTTTTCTAAGTGTGTCCTATTATGATGTAGCAGTGATGTGTCCTGTGCTGCGTCTATTCTCTTGCTTGGTTGTTGCTTGGTTGTTTAGGTGTGTCGTGTTATGCATTGTGCAGATTTGAGATTGTTTTCTTTATGGTTTGCGCGCAGTTCACGTGTATAGCACATTGCTTCACTCCAGTGAATACCATGTTGAGGAGTTTTTTCGTGATGTGGACTTGGTTATGCTCCTGCTTATGATAGTTGTTGGGCATTAGACGGAAGCTGTGCCTAGGTGTGAGCACCTTTACACAGTTGGGGTGGGATTAAAGGGGAGGCGGGTTCTGTAGGTTTGTGGCTAGTGGTTTGCCACATTTCTGACAGCTTCACGAAGAGAACATATCACGCCACCTTCGTTTCGTTCTAGTAAAAGTACTTTCATGCGTCTTGCTCAATTTTAAACTTTTAAGTCACCCAGCAAGTTTACATGCAAATTAAATTTTTTTATCAGTCAGCATATTTCTGTCAAAAGCTTGCGCACTTTATTTCCCTCCTTTGCCCATCACAGCTTCAGTCGCCCGTGCGCTAGTAAACGCAACATCACTTTTTAATGTCGAGAGATCGACGAGAAGCCAGAATCCTTTGCATCTACGATTTAAAATGTTAAAAAATGTTCGTCCTGCGTTAAATTAGCAGCCATTGCTTAATAACGTAGATTTTGCCACGTCGATGAGCTGCAGTTTCTGGATGTAGGATAGGCCGGAGCAATTTAAGGTGAATGGTGAGAGTCGTATGAGCACAGTAGGTTTATATTTCCCTGTGCAGTTGGGATGCAAGGGAGCACATGGGCTTGATAGTATAAATCCGAGACAGATCACGAAATTTCATTGTTACGACAAAACACTTTGCTCCTCCGGCATGCTTCTCTTGCACAAGCTAAGCACAAAGCGTGATTTTAATGATGCGAGAATTTAATGTAATGAAGGTGGACGCACTACTAAGTGTTACGGCGCCCCCTTTTTAATATCGGGAGCTCAACGCGCCGCAATGATAAATCTTATTGAGAATGCTCACTTAGTGAGTGTACTATGGAGCCTGGCTTTGTTCGTAAGCACCAAAGATCAGGAGATCCCTGTTGTGTGTGAAAGGCAGCCGGACCCACGGAAAAATTATGAATATCACACCCAAGCACATTACTTGACTGAAAACCCGTATGCGTTGTATGATATCGCTTTTCGATCTTTTAGTCTGCATGAAGGAGACACACACAGATTTTAGGTTGAGGTCGAAGACGAAGACCTCACCCGCACTACTTTTGTTATGCGAGGGAGAGGTGAAATTAGGCAATGAAAATTGAATTAAGCTGCGGTGTCACAGCGCAATGTTGAATATGAACAGTCAACCTCAACAGCAAATGGTAGTATAAAACTCGCCAGCATCATTTAATTATACGAAAAAAGATTAAACGGCCTCCATGATAAAAAGACTACGCCTGCGGTGGCTATTAAGACTGCAATCCGTTCGTCAGGAGAAACATTCCGAAGAAGCTTACGAAACATTTCATGATGGTTAAACAGCGCTAACAAACAGGACAGAATACTGTGTGTCTTTCTCTTACTCTGTCCTGTTTGTTTGTGCAGTTTAACCACCATTGATTGTTACCACCTCCCCCAATCTGCAGTTGTTCTTCAGTTAAGAAAAACGTACATAGAATGCAGGGAATAAAGCGTTAGTGCATAGCCCCAGATCCTGAATTGTGAAGTTGTGTTGGCCTTGTGATTCCTTCGTTAGGAGTGTGTGCGTGAGGAGATGTTAAAATGCAGAATGTGCTGTCTGAACTTTATTCCCAGAAAAAAGGGACGCTTGTTCGCTGAATGGACCATTTTACACTGAAGGAGAATGCTCGCCTTTTGAAATCCTCCATTACCTGAGCCCCGGTTAGATCAAACTAATAACAGAACTATTTTTGTTTCCTTTTTTTCTTGTTTGGTGTGATTTTTTAAACTATTTTTTTTTCGGTGCCTTATGTTTCATTGCAGCTGTTGCGGAGATGTAAGTTCTAATGTTTTCTTATTATAATCCTGCCAAGGTATACAAAGATAAGGCAAGTGGGTGTCATGACAAAGTTGCGCACAGATTTAAAATGATAACGGCTTCCACGCCACACCACTTTCATCTGATTACTTGTGAAGCCTTTAAAAACTACCTTTGTCAGATCCCTAATACTGTGGGGCGTATTACCGCAGTCTTTACTTTTTATGCGCATGAAATCCAGGTTTTTGCAGCTCCCGCGGCTTGTTTTGACACCACAGCCGACGTAATATCAGGAACTTCATCGGAGGTGCGCAAACCTCTGCAAGCAGCTCGGGCGTTACTTCAATTCTCAAGCAACACTAGCGTTCAAAACACGGCTGTGATCAGACATACTGGTGGTGTGATTAATAATGTCTTCTCTTCCCATCGCCAACCATCGTGTCCTATTTCTTCCCCCTCCCCCTTCCTCAAAAGAGAGTAGCGCCGTAGAGAATTATCACACTGGCCCACCTGTCTACCTGTATTTCTTATTGCACCTCTTTTCCTTTTCGCATATACTAGCCGCAGACTGCTGGAAAGCAGCAATTGATTAACTCTAGCCAACTTGACATAATATTGGCTCCCTACTCTTCTTTCCTTTGCTAATTTACTTGTGTTACAATAAGCAATGTAGTTGCGCAACCTTGAAAGCTATCAAATGAAAGTGCCAAAAAGAAAAGCGGATGGCCTACAAACTAAAAAGTTGTTGAAAGATATTGGAAAAACATTTTCGCACTCACCGTGCCGTGGTTCGCCACCGCTTCCCGCAGGCTCCCAAATCCATATGATTGTTAGGAAAAGAAGTTTCCAATGGGGAGCACAGAGCATGTAGCTTGAGCACATTGCTGCTACAGTATATCCACAGAAGAATGCGGCGCGGGGTTTAGGCCAGAAGACTTTGTTGTCGCTTTTTCATCGGTGGAGGAAAAGTTCCCACAGGGAGAGACGAGAATAGAGCGGACAGACGCTCGCTGTTCGATCGCTGGCACGGGCCTCACTGCCGCGCACTTTGGTTGCCGAAGCTGCGTGCGGCGACGGTCGGTGCATGCAGCGCCACACCACGGACGCGAAGATGGGCAGCGCTGCAGGTGAAAAGGGAAAGTTGGGGAACGTACTCCCCTCAACATCTTTAACCGCCGCCTTAGTCGGCAGTGGATAATGAAATAATAACGCTAAGAGCGAGGCGCATAGAAAGAGAAGCTAGGAAGATTCTTTTTCCTTCACTAACACGTTATCGTCATCATCGTCGTGTTAGGATTAGGTATATTACAACCACACAACGAGAGGAAGGACGGTGAGCGGAAAATAGGGAACTGACATACCAGCAATTCTGGACAAAAGCATTTCTCAAAAGGGAAGAGTTTATTAACGCAATATTTTCATATATTCTAAGATTTAAATATATCGGCGGATGTGACTACTGCAGGCTTACATTTTTTTTCTTCTTAACGTTTTTGATATCGTCACGAATGTTCCCCCATTGTTTTCTTAGGCAGTATGAACTGCTTGGTGTGAACGATGGAAAAACTTTAAAAGAAAGATTTCTCTATGCATCAGAATATTTACACAACAGCGCTTTACAACACTCGAATATTCTAAATTTTTTCGAAGAATGCTGGACATGAGCAATAATTTATTCCACCTAGGTTCCGTACTTTGCACTAACACCGCTCAGAGCACGGGTGTCGTCAGTAGAACGTGTGTAAGTGTGCACACCTTTTAGGAAAGAAAGGTATGTAATCTCTGCGTCAAATTATGCGGATATTTTCGTGCTCCCATCTAATTTTTGTTTTCTTTTTGGTCGGTGGGTCCAGATTGCGTATTAATCAGTCCCTTACCAAAGGTTTCCTTACAGATATTATTATCTTCTCACTTTTCTTAATTGACCATTACGTTCTACACTGCGATCTTTAAACTAGATTGACACGCGAGAATAGTAATCTGAAATTAGTCAAGTCTGCTATCCAACGAAAGAATGAGCCAAAATACATGCGGAGTTTTCTGGCAGCTGTGGTCGGGAAGGGTTGTTGTTATATAAAAACAATCAAGATCTTCTGAGAAAGAAGCTTAGTGTGCATCCTTAAGTGTGTTTTGGGTTTATTCAATGAATCTCGAGCTGTACGAGCTTGTTCTTTTCAGAAGATCAAACATTTTCAGTGCATGAGGTTGACTTGGTTTGGCTTATGGCGGTTTAACAACCCAGAGCGACTCAGGCAATGAGGGACGCCGCTGTGAAAGGCTCCGGAAATTTCGATCACCTGGGGTTCGTTAGCATGCACTCACTCGCACAGTACACGGGCCTCTGGAATTTCCCCTCCATCGAAATTCGACCGCCGCGGCAGGAATCGAACCGCGTCTTTCGGGTCAGCAGTCGAGCGCCATAACCACTGTGGCACCGCGGCGGCCCGGTCCTGTAAAGAATCAGAGGAAAACCATCCATTTCCAATGTTGTGTCATTCATCTGTGCTGCTTGGGCAGTAGTCCTCCGTAGGAACGACGAGTGCTTGTTGGCGACGCCGACGTCAATAGGAATGTGGTAGTCGAGGTTTGCCTGTCGACTTGACGTCAAGCTGCACTTGACTGCTGGCTCGACTGAGACCAAAACTTCCTATAGAGAATTAGGTTTAATCAATTATTAACACTGCGCACTGGTGTTTTGAGCTCCTTTTCATGATTACTAGGCTTGTAGGCCTGTCTCAAGACAAAAAAGACAGACAACCAAAAACCATGTGCCTGTACCCCTTTAAGACTTTTGTATTTCTTCCTCTCTCTCCCCTTCTTTTTTCTCTGCCTTGCTATGAAGTAAACTGCATCGTCGTTACAGAAGTTCATGCAGAAGCCTAATGTATTGTTCTGTTTAGTGGAGAAAATTCTTAAAGTGTACAATGTCGGGCTTGTTGGTGCATATGCAGGCTGTCAGTCGAAAGGGAACAAACCCAACCACAAGAAAAAGAACCCACAGCGCTTGTGTTTACTGCTGCGTTTATGTTTCCGCTCATCTTACAGTCAGAATGACAGTATGCTATACTCAGCGACCGTTTGAGAAATGTCGGGTGTGCCTGGCCTTCTGGTGCAATAGGCTTTTTCAGCGTGTGCTAATACCTGTATGTGTAAAAACACGGAACACGTCAGCTGTCACCATCTGCATAATAAGCGATGAATTAAAGAGTGGAAAATAAGAATGTCAATTTGCACAATTCATTAGCGCCTTTTATTGTACAGTAAGGTTACAGGAAGGATACGATAGAAAAAAATGTTCTTTTAGTCCGGTCATAACAATAAGAGAAGTTCTCTCAGAAACTTCCACATCGAGCAGGCTTGAACGCTTTACAGTCACTGGCTTTAATCAGTCTGCATATTTGGACTGCTGTATTCGTCAACCCTTTTCATGCTTAATGCTCGTCTACACCTATATTGAATTAGTTCGTTGTATTGTCCGGTTATATGACAGCAGAAGGATGGCTTCTAGTTAATAGCCTGGACCATTAAGTACAGAATGATGGCAATGGAATGATAGCATACAGAATGATGGCAATCAATTTTCATCCCGCAATTCAAGCTTTAATATAAGCTGAGAGACAATATATCACGTTCCCTTTAGCGTCGTTTCTGACTTGTTTTCAATAAAGCCTGTTCAAATTTGCCTGCATTCTTATATGCTATGTGATGTAGGGATGTGGCGGTGTGGCGCGTACGGATGAAGGTCCCGCCGCTTATGACGACGATAGGGTAGGGATAATAGACGACGATAGGGATAACGACGATAGACGACACTTCAGCTGTCCCTGTAGAATATTCGAAGGTGTTTCATTTTTGTGGTCTTTATTGTTGCGTTGTTTATTAACATTTTCTGGTGACTAGACACGGCGGGGTAGCTGAATGAACAAAAAATTCTGAAAAAAACGGTATTTAGTCTAAAAAAAATGTTAGAATAGTTATCAACCGATTCTCAAATATCTGTTTATGTTCTCTTTGCTTTTTGATTTGTTAGCAGTCTTAGCGATAATTATAAAAATACGCGTCGCTTTTATATGCACCCAAAAGTTTCAGTTACTCAAAAATCTTCTACTTTTATTCCATTCCCCGCTCATTTTTTTTTTTACTTGGGATCGATAAATGCGATAGTAGGTAGGACATTTGTCAGCCCGGCTGGCACTTTCACTCCCTAATTCCCGCCGCCGAATGCAAAATTTTCCTTCGGTATTCACCTTTCACCTGACTGCGTTACCCGATTTTTTCTGACACTGAAGATTCTGAGCAATATTATACGATATGTTTTGAAAAAACTCGACCCCTTGCCTTCTCTTTAACCTTTGCTCGGGGGTCACAGCTTGCAAATACTTTTTTTTTAACTCTTTCTCTTCTTGTTTGATCTCTGTCGTGCTATTCGATGCTCTTGTTCAGACAGCAGACAAAAGTTATAGCGGGTCGATATGTGGACTGTCGAGTGAGACACAGAGCAAATAATGAGAGGCTTCTGCAACCCCCAGGCACACACAAGCAATTACTTGCCCAGTACCTCCAGACAATCACAACCAACGAGGGAGATGAGATACTGGAGGCCTTTTTTTTCAGATATCATTTTATGGACAGTCAAAAAAGTTGCTATTTGCACGAAAGCACTTCGATCAGGCGGAATTGATATGGTCCATGTGCATTTTTGGATGTGCTTCGTTAATATATACTCGCTGCTTGCTATTCTTCAATGTGTTTCTTGGGGTTGCTCCCTCGAAATCGATCGTTGACGTCGCTGTGTTGCGAACCATAGTTGTTTCATTGTGTGCCGATTTTCCGTCATATTCTCCTGTATTTATACTAGCTGTTGCGTATTTTGTCCGCTTTTGTTCCCGGTGCGGTAGTCACGCATCTATCTCTTCTTTTATTGTGATATGACTTAAAGAAATCGATGCGATAAGAAAGCGAAAGCGGTAAAGAAAGAAAAGATCCTTACCACGTAGGTTCTTTCTTACCATTTCTCATTTTGCGACATCTTTCGTCATGAAAAAGGCTACAGTGCTGCACATCCTGCCGTCATTTTCTCATTAGTATTCGGGCCCTTCGAAAGCTAATCATGATTTCCAAGTGTCTCGTGGAGGAAGTGCGTAGGCTTGATAGCAGTGAATCATACAGCTCTATACATGAACAAAAAATGCAACTGTGGTTAAGCTTGAAACGAATATTCCGCAGTTGCTCATTTAAAATGAAGTTAAAAATACTTTTGTTTTGATGTAAAAACAGAAATTCGAATTTTTGTGCCTGGAGCTTATCGAAACAGCCGTGCAAGACAGTGCTTGGTCTTCCGGCTGTCAATGGTCACTTCGACTTTTTTTTGCATGCTATGAATAATAATAATAATAATAATAATAATAATAATAATAATAATAATAATAATAATAATAATAATAATAATAATAATAATAATAATAATAATAATCATGGTTTATTTTATCCAACTGCTTACAAGGCGGACATTCCCACACCGCTTAAGCACTGTTGTGCTTGTCTGCGGTGCCGGCAGCCTGCGAAATACACATGTTTTCTTGGTACCTTTCGTGGAACTAAATGACTAGCTTGACAATCTTATCAAAGCACAACGTAAAAACAAGCGCACATGTTACCGTCGTCGCTATCTGGACAGCGGAAATTTCATGAGTAAAGCACAAGATCATTCACAGTTTTTGTACACAGGCGCGACATTTCACCATCGTTAGTCTGTGGACAGATTGAATTTTTTTGATAATTAAAGAATTGGGCAAGCATACACAGAGACACTGCATCTTCTCTCCGACACGGGGAAATTCCATAAACAAACAAAGCAAAAAGGCCATTATATATATTTACACCTCTAGACACTTGAATAAAGAAAATGAAATAGTGAATGTGGAAATATACAACGTAACACATACACAGCATTTAATGTTAAGGTGCAAACATTTTTATAGATTTTTAAGGAAAACATCCTTTAGTACACGTTTTACCTTTTTTATCGATGTATGGTTGATCTCGACATCGGATAGTTTATTGAATAATGCAGGCACATAGTAAGCTCTGCACCGTTTCCCATACTTCGTATAAATTCTGGGGACGTTGAATCGTTCTATGTTTCTTAAGGTGAACTTTGCTTTGCTTCCAACCTTTCACCGCATAACAGCTGCAGCACGCGTTGTTAGACAGATCTGTGGTTGAGAAAGTATAGGGAAGAGAGGAAATTGTTGTTTCTGGGGGTTTCTTAGGACACCACCGCACACGTGCATCCGGTTCCCAATAGCAGACGCAGTGAAGAAGTTGCACCGACCAGCGGCCTCTCGAGTGGTAGAGAAGAGATGCCATTCCATGGCATCTAGGTCAAGGACCAGCAATTTTTTCGCTTAATTCGCCGCACTGCTCAGGAAGATTCCCGTAATGTCAATGTTCTGAAATCTTGTTTTATTATTGCAGCCTTTTGTGGACGTATTTTCAGTGGTGGCTGCATTACAGCTGTGTGTGGTAAAACTGTGGTCTGTGCTTCTATGCCTGCAAATGTAGCAGGAAATGTTTTTAGTCCTGTATAGCCATATGTCAATTTCGCCGTTAGCTGTTCTTCAGTGTGCAAAATATTGGTGATTAAGTATTAGTATTCGTGTTATTGAATTCATGTCTATCAGTTACATTGAACCGGTCTTATTACTTTTTACTAATATGCGGCATTTTGTGTTTGGAATTACTATGTATACTATGTATTTTGTGTTTACTATATATTTTGTGTTTATAATTTGTATGTATACTGCATGCTCTTATCTTGGTACAATTTTAATCGCAGCTTTGTATTATTCCTGCTGTTATCCGTTGTCAAGAGAAAACAAGGGAAAAGAACCGTTGTCAAGATGCTCGAGAAGCAGCTTTTTGTTCTTATCCTTCCATTTATTTCTGTATTGAAAGAAATGCTAAATAAATTTATTTGATTTGAAAATTCATTTGATTAATGTTTTTGATTTGTGACGCTGAGAACCGCGTGCTTAATGTTTTCTAGTTAAATACTTCTTTAATGTGATCTGTCATTGCGAATCAAATGGATAGAGACTCAGTTTTAGGCAACATAAAAAAAGCATGTCAAATTTATTTTTACACCACTTCAGCAGTGCGGCACAGAGCTGCCCATGAGGGAGCCAGAGGACTCGGGCTGTGACTAGCTTGACGCTGGCCGTTCTCAGTTCCTCCGGTTTAAATCATTAGGACCGTTCCCAGAACAGGGAACGGCCAGCGTCAGGCTAGTCACAGCCCGAGTCCTCGGGCTTCGGCCTTCTCTTCTCCCTCATGAGCAGCGCCACGCAGGGCAGCTTACGCTGCGTAAAAATGAAATGTTGATATCCTACGGACAATGGTTTAAAAAGAAAATACGTTTTCCTTTAGTTTAGCATGTGCTACATTGAGAACTTATCGGCTAACAGATCGTTAGAATTGTCATGGAGCTTCAGTCCATCCCCACAACGAGCAATAGCCTGCCTGTTCAGCCCACGAACCAAGATAGACATGATAGAGGTGACAAGAGGGGAACAATTTTAATACATCGGAGAAAGCTTAGTCGATGATCTTATCACTGGTGCGCGGACTTTGTTTCAGCGCTTGTTTTGGCTCTGCTACAACGCTGTTTCTTAGCCGTATAGCAGAGAAATTATAGAGCACATTACGCTATAAACTTTTGTAAGGTGGGGAGAACTCACCTTGCGAGACATTTTGCTGATAAAGGTTCCATAAGGTCTCCATAATACGGCATGAAAGCAAACCTAATTTCTGATTAATTTTCTCAAATAAGCTACTCACTGATTAGCTGGTAACGTTAGCTGCGCACTTTGAGGCAAATTAACACCTGTGATCCACCGGGGCATGCTTATAACATATGTATTCTATGGAATGCAACAGAGACAAATCAATTTTGACTATGTTGACAAAATATAATTTTTCGCTAAGTATCTATGCCGCCGACGAGAAATATGTAAATAAAAACATACAAAATATGTCCGTTCTTCGTGCACTGCCTTACTGCGCCGGTTAACAATGTCGGCCAGTAGCGCAAGCAATGCTGGCATACCACAGCAGCAACGCCAAGGTGTATAAAAACAAGCACTAAAGAAAATGCAAAAATATGCTTCAAGAAGGCACTGCATAAAAAATTGGCGGGAGCTTAGCTTTGGTTAAACCTGGTAGGTTGCGAAAGCAGTGGGAAGAGTGCAGCGCGCCGTGCCAGGCGGCCGCCGTTACCCGACGAGCCCAGTTCGTAGCCCGTCTCTCGCTTCTGGTATGACGTCACGCTGTGACGTCACTAGGCATGATATGACGTCAGGGGTCGTTCTAAAGGTCAAACTTGCTAAGTGGCCGCTGCTACGCGAAAGGCCGCTCTTGGGAGTAGTATTGCTTTCGTAATAAAAAATTGGCGAGGGCTTAGCTTTGCTTAAGCCTGGTAAGTTTCGAAAGCAGTAGGAGGAGCGCGGCGCGCCGTGCTAAGCGGCCGCCGTTACTCGACGAGCCCAGTCGGTAGCCCGTCTCTCGCTCCTGGTATGACGTCACGCTATAGCGTCACTAGCGCCTCTAGCGGGAGGAGCGCGGCGCGCCGTGCCAAGCGGCCGCAGTTACCCGACGAGCCGTGTTGGTAACCCGTCTCTCGCTTCTGGTATGACGTCACGCTGTGATGTCACTAGGCATGGTATTACGTCAGGGGTCATTCTAAAGGTCAAACATGCCAAGTGGCCGCCGCTACGCGAAAGGCCGTTCATGGAACTCAAGGAATGTCACCTTCGCATTCTTTCCCGAAGGCAAGATCTACTTTTACAACGCATTCTGACAATGGAGCAAACGATGTTCGGTCTGCCTACAATAACGTTCATTATCCGATGCTCGCGGGCTGCGACTCAACCCAAATCTTATGTCTCTTCAAAAGGGTTTGAACGAAGGAGCAGCGGCCGTGCCACTAGAACACTAGAAAATTGCCAGGAACGCAGAAATTTGTATAATATCGCGCATCCAGGCAGTAGGTAGAGCCCGGCTCTATAAATCCCTAGTTTCTAGCGGAACATGGGACAAAACAAGACTGAACTCCATCTGGGTACAGTGTTGGTCATTCGAATACGCCCGAAAAAATTATCTACATCTCCATGTAGATTATTTACATCTCCATGTATCGCATGTCCTGTGTCAGTATTTCTTGTGTGCGTCTTGCTTTAGCGCTATTGCCATTTCTGATTAAAATAATGCGCCATCTAGACCAAATTGACGTTCTTCTAAACTTCATGTATACTCATTGTTAGCGTGAGTAATATATTTATTCTGGAAGGCCGTCTAGTTTCGCCCCGTGCCCTGCTGCTTACTACTCCACAGGGTGCGGTAAAATTCATTGTATTCAAATATTATATCCAATTAATTTTGTTGCGAAAGCAACACTACGCCCACCGTTTCGCCTCTTCAGCGTGGCCGCACTTTAGCCGTGGCGGCGACTCCACGAATGACCTTGAGTCGTCGTCTAGCAACCGCAGCAGCTGCCGTCAAGGGGGGTTATGAAGTAAGGGTGCCTTGCGGCTGGCAAACGCCTTTGTAACCAGTCGAATTCTCTATTCGACTCCTTATCAACACCTACGGAAACAAGAGGAGGATGCGCGTGAGGTCATCCTTCGCAAAATTATTAAGCGTGCCCTTGACCTCCCCCTCACTACTTCAAACAGCCGGCTTATGGCCCTTGGGGTGGTGAATACTTTGCGGGAGCTCCGGGAGGCGCACCTTACAAACCAGTATACGCACTTGTCGCTAACGGAGTCGGGTCGCCGCCTTCTTGCTCGACTCCATATCCGACACACCCCTCCAATGGACGACAGGTTTCACATCCCAGAACTGTGGAGACGTGCCCTCCATGTGCGGCCTCTTCCAGCCAACATGTCACACGAAGACCATAACGGTCGGCGCCTGGCACTAGCGGAAGCGCTAGCCCGACATTATGGCAAGAAAATAGGTGTATACTACGTGGACGCCTCCGGTCCTCACCACGGGGGATGGACTCGGTCGCGGTAGTTCACAAAAGCAACACAGTTAACGGCCTCACCTTCAGAGCCCGTAGTGCAACACAAGCAGAAGAGGTCGCAATTTTCCTCGCGGCCTCACATTCCGATTAAAAATACATAATCACCGACTTGCGAGGGACCTGTCGGAACGTCGAACAAGGCTGCACTCCCTTCCTAGCCTTTCGAATCTATCAAAGTTGCATACGGGATACGGACCCCGCACACCGTTACGTTATATGGGCCCCTGCTCATCAGGGGTTGGCAGGAAACGAGGCAGCAGACGCAGCCGCCCGCGCGCTCTCTCACCGTGCTGTTTTTTCCTCCCCACCCGATCAGGAACCCGATCCTAATCCGATCTATACCTTCAAAGATATTACAACCTATTATCAAGACAGTTATCGCCTTTACCCTCACCCATGTAAAGGCCTGAAGAAGGCGAATGAGCGGCTCCTTCTCCGCCTTCTTACCAATACATTTCTGTGCCCGGCAGCACTAAAACATTTTGACCCCTCCTTTAATGGCAGCTGCCCGCACTGTAGTGAGGCGTCTTCTGACACCTATCACATGGTGTGGGCCTGCCCCTCGAACCCGGCTATTCCCCCCATCCCCAACCCAACCAGGGAGGATTGGGAGGCGACCCTGCTCGGCTGCCACGACTTACCGGCCCAACAAGCCTTCGTCGGGCGCGCCCGGGCGGCGGCCACCGCCACTGGGGTCCCAGACTAGGGACCTCCACCTAGTGTTGGTAAGGATCAGTCCCTTAAGGGCTGATCCAAACATCCTCCTGTCCCTTTTAATAAATGTTTTCACCACCACCACCGCGCTTCGCCAGATGGCGCCGCCGACGCCGGCGCTCGTTTCGCCAGCCTAACCACGCCTAACCACAAGCTTATCCTAAGCGTAGCCAGGCAGCTGTTGCTGTCGCAACACAACCAGGTTTAACCAGAGCTAAACCACTGCCAGTTTTTGCTCTGTTTTGCTCCAGCGTGCCTTTTCACATTTTATGGCCGTGAGGTCGGGACCTTCGGGAATAATTCGGAACTAATGAATTTTAGAGCGCAGCTTTAAAAGGCCAACGTACTGTTCCTGTTTCACGCGGTTCCCTCAATCGGGACCCCGTGGCGGTCACTGCAAAAGCGGCCCGTCCTTCGCAACTGGTCGTCACACCGTCCAGCATTCTAAAGCGCGATTCCCGGATCCTCCGACTCTGTCTGAGCGCTGCTAACCACTGAGCAACAACGGATAACAATTTGCCGACAAGGGGAGTTGCAAATGCAGCCGCTAAGTTTATTTCTGCATTAAAATGGGCAGCGGGAAATTGCGGCCCGTAAATAATGATGGCAGATAGCGCTACCCTGAGGGATAAAGGTAAAGCATGGAAAGCATTTTTGGGCTCTCCGTGCCCCGCTGACGAACAAGAAGACATTCAGAGCGCTGCAGACGGAGCCCTACGTGGCACTACCGCGTGTGTTTATGTGCGTTAACACGATAGCGTTGAGGACCCCGTTTCGCAGAAAAGCCGGTGTGCTCGTCGGCGGCGTTTGCCGTGAGCGAAAAATCCCAGAAGCATAAATAAATAAGTCTTTCGTGTCGTAGCTTGGATTAGCCTACATGGTTTTAACTTATTTAGTGTATTGACTACCAGGACGTCCTGTCGTATACAAAACTACCACGTTCGCCGGGCGCCTCTGCAAGTTCGTACGCATAAAGGGGAGGGGGAGGTGGAAGCGATGCAAGCACACATAAAGGAAAGTTTATTATAACGCCCAACATTACACAAACAAATGAAACTTTGCAATTCGAAACAAACAGCGAAGACCGTAAAAAGTTCCCGATACAAGTACATTCGAGTAAAATCGAAAACACTGCACACAAGCACATATGCACATACCGGGTATCCCCGTCACCAAGTAAACGATGAAGCTAACAAATAGTAATTAAATGAGGGGGGGGGGGGGTGTTCAGCCCCCTAAACTATGTCTTGGTTAAACATCACATCAGGGGGGAGAAAGAGAGCTCGGCATGAGACCTCTTGCCCCTGGTACAAGCATCGTGGCACAGAACAAACAAGCATTACTCTAATAAAGCAGACGGAAGCCAACAGCCACAGAAACCAAGGGGCACAGGGGATTTTTTTTTATTTATTTATTTCGTGGTGTTGATCAATTTAGAATATTACTGAATATGTTATCGCTTAAAGAAAATTGATTAGAAAAGCAGAAGAAAAAACAACCACATGCCGCCGGTGGGATCCGAACCCACGACCTCCGAATTACGCGTCCGGTGCTCTACCTCTGAGCTACGGCGACGGCTGTCAAATCTTCTGCTTTCGGGGGTATTTATGTTTACAAGTAACCTAACCTTGAGAGTGTTCATCAGCGCCACCCACGTTCATAAGCGGCGGACGTAGAACGTCCTGAGTTACTGCAGAGTGTGACGTAGAACGTCATCGAACGGAGAGGGTGGAGGCTGCGTGAGAACCCTCTTATGCCTCCTATGGCATCGAGGCTGCCAGAACCGAGGCCCTCGCTAAGCAATTAAGCAAACAAGGGAAGGGGAATGAGGGGCTCGTTATAAATATGACAGAAGCCAACAGCCACAGAAACCAAGGGGCACAGGGGATTTTTTTTTTTATTTATTTTGTGGTGTTGATCAATTTAGAATATTACTGAATATGTTATCGCTTAAAGAAAATTGATTAGAAAAGCAGAAGAAAAAACAACCACATGCCGCCGGTGGGATCCGAACCCACGACCTCCGAATTACGCGTCCGGTGCTCTACCTCTGAGCTACGGCGACGGCTGTCAAATCTTCTGCTTTCGGGGGTATTTATGTTTACAAGTAACCTAACCTTGAGAGTGTTCATCAGCGCCACCCACGTTCATAAGCGGCGGACGTAGAACGTCCTGAGTTACCGCAGAGTGTGACGTAGAACGTCATCGAACGGAGAGGGTGGAGGCTGCGTGAGAACCCTCTTATGCCTCCTATGGCATCGAGGCTGCCAGAACCGAGGCCCTCACTAAGCAATTAAGCAAACAAGGGAAGGGGAATGAGGGGCTCGTTATAAATATGACAGAAGCCAACAGCCACAGAAACCAAGGGGCACAGGGGATTTTTTTTTTATTTATTTATTTTGTGGTGTTGATCAATTTAGAATATTACTGAATATGTTATCGCTTAAAGAAAATTGATTAGAAAAGCAGAAGAAAAAACAACCACATGCCGCCGGTGGGATCCGAACCCACGACCTCCGAATTACGCGTCCGGTGCTCTACCTCTGAGCTACGGCGACGGCTGTCAAATCTTCTGCTTTCGGGGGTATTTATGTTTACAAGTAACCTAACCTTGAGAGTGTTCATCAGCGCCACCCACGTTCATAAGCGGCGGACGTAGAACGTCCTGAGTTACCGCAGAGTGTGACGTAGAACGTCATCGGACGGAGAGGGTGGAGGCTGCGTGAGAACCCTCTTATGCCTCCTATGGCATCGAGGCTACCAGAACCGAGGCCCTCGCTAAGCAATTAAGCAAACAAGGGAAGGGGAATGAGGGTCTCGTTATAAATATGACAGAAGCCAACAGCCACAGAAACCAAGGGGCACAGGGGATTTTTTTTTATTTATTTATTTTGTGGTGTTGATCAATTTAGAATATTACTGAATATGTTATCGCTTAAAGAAAATTGATTAGAAAAGCAGAAGAAAAAACAACCACATGCCGCCGGTGGGATCCGAACCCACGACCTCCGAATCACGCGTCCGGTGCTCTACCTCTGAGCTACGGCGACGGCTGTCAAATCTTCTGCTTTCGGGGGTATTTATGTTTACAAGTAACCTAACCTTGAGAGTGTTCATCAGCAGAACTTCATAAAGCAGAACTGGCAGACCAACTCTGCCCTCTCGTACAACATAAAACCTCGTATGCCAGCACTGCAGAAACCGCTCCTCTCTGTCTAGTGCGAGTCGGTCAGACAAGTATTGCCACAAGAGGAGGTGGAGGTTCTGCAGCGCTGGATACATCGCTCTCGCCGGCTGCCTGCGGGCTTCGGCCAGGCACCGGCGTCGCCAAAGCACAAACAAAGAGCATACAAAAACAAGCTTGCCAAAGTGGCTCCTCGGTTGTCGGACACCTGGCCCAACCCGCACAGAAAACATTCGCTGCACCAGCCGCCACATAACTTTGGCGACCGGACACTGAAAAAAGGTATGTCGCGCCGTCTCTGGCGCTACACAGTGCGGACAACGGTCGTCCGGCACGACCCCCCAAAGCGAGTCGCGATCGGGTGGGCATTGATTGATTGATTACAAACATCTTTATTTTTTCAATATTCTCAGAACATGTGGGTGGGCCGCCTAGTCCGGTAGTCCACTGGCTGCTGCTGCTGCGCTGGCCCTCCCCACCAGCCAGTGCTGACGGTCAGGATCATCGCTGAGCAGAATAGCCTCCCACTGCTCCTCCGAGGGGTTGGGAATGGGGTCAACTAAGGGATTATATTGGCATGCCCGCACCATATGGTAGAGGTTAGCTACCGATCCACAATGTGGACACTGCGGAGAATATAGTGTAGGGTACCACTGGTGTAATTTAGCTGGTGTTGGGTATGTGTTGGTTTGTAGTCTCCTAAAGGTGTTCTTTTCTAACTTGTTGAGGGATTTGTGTGGTGTTGGGTACTCCTTTCTGGGCAAGACGCCTCAGGGCCTGCGCCACTCAAAGTCGCGGACCTGCGCGGGCAGTCGACTTGTAGCCCACGTTCGTCACTTGCTCACCGCTGTGCAGCGTTGGTCGTCGGGACCCAGCCGCGCGCACGCGATGAGCTCACTGAGTCTCGACGACGATGTCTCTCTCAAGTCTACGTCGGGCAGGTCGGCACACTCATCCACCGCAGCCTCACCTACAAAACTCATCACATTACGTCTGAGACGCCCTGCGTGATCACGGAAATTATACATCACACACATTCACTTCCTTTTATATTTATAGCAAACATATACCACCCCGCGTCCCTGCCGATGGCCCCGCTAGAATCACTTCTGCGAAAGCTACACCATCTAGCAGGGAAACATCCCCTACTCATCGGTGGGGACTTCAACAGTCAGCATACTGACTGGGGATACACAACCACGACACATCGAGGTCGCAGGCTCTGGCTGCTCCTGCAGAACCTCCAACTCACTGTGCACAACACGTTTCAGACGCCTACGCGGATCGGCAACAGTGTCAGGATGGACACCAGTCCGGACCTGACGCTGAGCCGCTGTATCCGCGGCGTTACCTGGAACAGAACACAACATACACTGGGCAGTGATCATTACATTATACAAATCACTGTCCCATACAAACCACCCCGTCACGCAAATATGACACACGAACTCATTAACTGGGATGCCTTTCGCGCTGCACGCACCGCCCTCCCAGACACTCCCATCGCAGACATCGATGCTTGGGTGCAATCACTCAAGCATGACGTTCACCGCAACACGCGACACATTGAAACTACAACCAAAACACCGACCCTTGACACACGCCTAGCCCACCTCTGGGAGGCGTATCACAGCATCCTGGAACGCTGGAAAGGCAACAAACACAACAGAACGCTTAAAAAGCGGCTGGCCGCGCTGCAGACACAAATCCAACAGCACTCTGAGGAGCTCTGTCGATCCAACTGGGGACAGATATGTGACGGCATCGCCGGAAACCTGTCCAGCAAACGTGCATGGCAACTCCTCCGACACCTCATTGACCCCACACGCACCAAATCAGCAGCACAGCACCACGTGACATGCCTCACACATGAACACATTGACGATCCCGACACACTTCTAGACACACTTCAAACCATGTACACATCTCCAGGCGGCCCCATACCTCTACCGCACTACACAGGACAAGCAAATCCAACACTTGACACCGACACTGACATCACGGAGACGGAAGTCAGAGCGGCCCTCCTGACTCTCCGCGCCAACTCCGCACCTGGTGCAGACCAAATCACAAACTCCATGCTCCTTAATCTGGATGACTAATCGATCACCCACATTACGAAATACTTCAACCAGTGCTGGAGGGAGGGTAACCTCCCGCAGTCCTGGCGCCACGCGAAGGTAATATTTATACCAAAACCCAACAAACCACTCACCGATCAAAACCTTCGCCCGATTTTGCTAACCTCATGGCTCGGGAAGCTCCTCGAGCATGTTGTGTTAGCGAGACTCACAAGTCACATGGCGGACAACAATCTCTAACCGCATAGCAGGGTGGGATTCCGCCCTCATCTCTCCGCACAGGATGCCATGCTGCAACTCACACACGACCTTTTTGACCCGCTTCTTCCAGGTCACACCAAGGCAGTCTTAGCTTTGGATCTCTTTAAAGCTTTTGATCGCATTGAACATCAGGCGATCATGACTGCTCTATCCCCATTGAATGTGGGTGTGCGCACGTATGCCTACATTCAAGCATTCCTGACTGACCGCACGGCTGAGATACACTTCGGCCCTCTGTCTTCCACCTCCTACACACTTCAGAGTATCGGCACCCCTCAAGGGTCCGTCCTTTCCCCTTTTCTCTTTAACATAACCCTCATACCCCTCGCCCGGAAATTGGCAACTATTCCCCACCTCAAGCACACTCTTTATGCCGACGATATCACCCTGTGGACCACCCACGGCAGTGACGGCGACATAGAGAACACCTTACAGGAAGCAGCCACCCTCACCCAAAATTACGCACGGACCATCGGACTGTCTTGCTCCCCAGAGAAGTCCGAACTGCTCCTCATCCGGCCTAAGAACCACCGCTGTCCCCGCTCCCCCATTGCCATTGAATTGAATGGTTACCCGGTACCTGAGGTTGGCACCCTCCGTGTATTGGGCTTGCACATCCAGAACGATGGCAAAAACACCACTACCCTCAAGAAACTCAAGCAGGTTGCAGGCGCGATATCGCACCTCATCCGCAGGGTTTCGGGACATCATAGAGGCATGAAGGAGCGCGACCTATGTCGCCTCATTCATGCCTTTGTCCTCAGCCGTGTACTGTACACTACCCTATACTTACAACTATCCAAACAGGACATAAACGCTTTGGATGCTTTGATTCGCAAGGCATTCAAGGTAGCACTTCATCTTCCCCTCAACACACCCACAGACAGATTACTAGGCCTGGGCCTCCACAACACGATCGGCGAACTGGTGGAGGCCCACCGACAGGCCCAATACATCAGGCTCACAAAAACTTCCACAGGTCGGTATATCCTGGACTCCCTGGGACTCAAAATACCGGCCAACGACCCAACCCTTCACGCCATCCCACGATCCCTTCACCGAGAGCTTCTCATCAGGCCGCTCCCGAGGAATATACACCCGTCCCACCATGAGCAGCGCCGCAGAGCCCGTGCGAAGGCACTCCATCGAGCGTACGGCCCCCAGCCGGACGCCGTATGGGTGGACGCTGCCTGCACGGGTGATGAAGCGACAGCAGCTGCGGTGAACTCCTCTTCATCCACCCTCCTCACACTACCTCTCCCTCCAGATACGTCCCCAGAGGCTGCAGAGGAAGCCGCCATTGCACTTGCTATAACCCGCACGGAAGCCCGGTATATTTTAACTGACTCTAAAACTGCGATTCTAAATTTTGCTCGAGGCCGAGTTCATGTCCCTGCTTTTGGCATACTGGACTCGCCCGATGCACCCCCGCCCCGCCAAGTGGAGCTGATATGGGTGCCTGCGCACTCCGGGAATCCCGGAAACGAGGCCGCCAACCTTTTAGCCCGAGGTTCTTTAAACCGGGCTCAGGTGGCCTCGGATCGGGGATTCACGAAGGATCGCATGCACTCACTCAGTGAGCTGACCCAGGCATACAGAGCCTCTCGCCAGCTGTACCCCCCGCCCCACCCCTCCCTAGATAACAGGCACGCAACACACTGGCGCAGATTACAAACACATACTCTCCCCTCGCCCCTTACCCTAACCCACTATCATCCCTCCTTCCCCACTCCTGCTTGCACCCTATGCCCAGAACCCTTCGCTTCTTCCCTCCACATCCTTTCCCTCTGCCCGGCGGACCCTCCCCCGCGGGACCTAGAGAACCTCAAGACCTGGGAGGACTGGGAGACCCTGCTGCACTCGGAGGACCCGGCCGTGCAGACCATCGCCACCGGCCGTGCTGCCAGTGTTATGGACCTCAGGAACATAAACACTTGAGTGCAGTGGGGTCGTGCGGGGACCCTGGGGCGTGCCCCGAATTCCTTTGTAAATAATGTTTTCTCTCTCTCTCTCTGTAAAAGGGCAACGGCCGCTCTGCTTAAAACCATTCAAACTGGACATACTAGTGGTTCAACCAGTTGCTTTTACCAACACGCGCCCCTGCGCCATGATGTAAAGCACGCGTGAGTGCCCCGGCCATTTTTTAATTTCTACTTCCACTGCTCAACTGCATCCCTGCGACTGAAGGCTAGCACTTCACGCTCGAGTGCGATGCCTCACAACCCACATATCTTTTAGTCTGGGGTTAAGGTTTAAAAAAAAAACAACAAATGACATGACGGTAACCACGTGTCAACGCGATATTCAGTGACAGCTGTTAATGCGATAAGTTGTGGTTGAGAACATGAGCGGAACCTCTTATCTGTGTAACTCTGTGGCGCTCTTTTCAGTATCAATTAAGTTCAGTTCAGTTCAGTTTTATTCCTTAAAGGCCCCCTTTTCAGGGGGTGTTACATAAGGGGTGGGAATACTCTTGAAAATGTGAAAAAACAGCAATAATTAACATTGAAGATGATCTGTTACACGCGCTTGAAAAACAGATGGCGATGCGATGACGACGATGTCATAGGGAAGGCCGTTCCAGTCTGAAGCTGTTCGAGAAAAGAGCGATGTCGAAAAAGTAGTAGTGTGCGATGGTGGGCGTGCAACTTGCAGTGGATGACTGGTGCGGTGAGATATGCGTGCGGCGGCTGTGATGTACGGTGCTTGATTCGGGGAAGAATAAAAAAACTTGTGAAAAAGAGTGAGGCTAGCGATGCGGCGATAGTCGTTTACGCACCAACGTATGCAGCTCGTTCGGTCGAAAAGCCCTCTGCCCGGCGGACCCTCCCCCGCGGGACCTAGAGAACCTCAAGACCTGGGAGCCCCTGCTGCGCTCGGAGGACCCGGCCGTGCAGACCATCGCCACCGGCCGGGCTGCCAGTGTTATGGAGCTTAGGAACATAAACACTTGAGTGCAGTGGGGTCTTGCCGGGACCCTGGGGCGTGCCCCGAATTCCTCTTCAAATAAAGTTTTTTTCTCTCTCTCTCTCTCTCGAAAAGCCGTCGGCGTCGTAGCTGTAGCTGCCGGCACCGCAGGTCGGAAAAAAGTCTATCATGCATTGACTTCACACATAATTGATGACGAAGTAATGACAAATTACTAATTCTTGGTTAATTACAGGTTAATGACTAACTGCTAACTGACTGCTAATGAGTGACGCCTAAGCTTCGCCTTTAGGAGTTGAACGCGACAGCGTGTTGTAGCGCTGCCAGGGAATCCACGGAACAGAACGCAACAACCCGTTCGGCGCGATGCCTTGCCCTTTGAACGCGGCGCTTTTTGAGGGAAGGAAATGGCGCTGTAATTCTGTCATCTCGGTGGACACCCGAACTCCACCTTAGAGGAAGGGAGGAAGTGGGAGTGAAAGAAGAAAGAGGGGCAGTAATGAAGAACAGGAAGAGTGTATTTGAAGAAAGGAAGAGGGTGAGAAAGAGAGAGAAAGAGAGAGGGATAGGAGAGGGAGGGAGAGGGAGATACGGAGAAGGAGAGAGGGGAAGAGGGAGGGAGACTGTTGACGAGGCGATGGAGAGCACGCGGCGGCGGCGGCTCCTGCGGCGGCCCCGGCGCGCCAGCTGTGCACCGTGTGACGTCACCCGCTTCTCGCGCATGCGCAGTTCGGCCTTTCCAGAGCTCCGCGAAATGGCTCAGTGACTAGCGTAGTGTTGCTTTCGCAGCAAAACCAAACCTGTACGCACTTTAGACAGTCAAATTGCCCCTGAATTTTTCAGTATGTGACAGGCTGTAGGCCGTCTCCACTCTCTCCACCATTTGAATATTATTGGCGACCATGGCGTCCCTCAAGCCCCCACCGCCTCCCATTGTTTCTTCCTGTTCTCTTTCTCCGAAATATTTAATGGCATAAAAGGAAGAGGATAATTATAGTACAGGAGAGAACTAAGCTGTATCACTAAGGCCCCAATTCACATATGGAGTCAACACCTGCCCTTAAAAGCTTAACTTAATTTACTTAAGCACAAAATAAATAAATAAAAAAATTAAAAATCCCCTCTGTCCCTTCTTTGGTTTCTGTGGCTGTTGGCTTCTCTCATATTTATAACGAGCCCCTCATTCCCTTTCCCTTGTTTGCTTAATTGCTTAGCGAGGGCCTCGGTTCTGGCAGCCTTGACGCCATAGGAAGCATAAGAGGGTTCTCACACAGCTTCCACCCTCGTCGTTCGATGATGTTCTACGTCACACCAGCGGTAACTCAGGACGTTCTACGTCCGCCGCTTACGAACGTGGGTGGCGCTGATGAACACTCTCAAGGTTAGGTTATTTGTAAACATAAATACCCCCGAAAGCAGAAGATTTGACAGCTGTCGCCGTAGCTCAGCGGTAGAGCACCGGATGCGTAATTCGGAGGTCGTGGGTTAGTATCCCACCGGCGGCATGTAGTTGTTTTTTCTTCTGCTTTTCTAATCAACTAGCTTTAAGCATTATCATATTCAGTAATATTCTAAGTCGAACCGCACAAAATAAATAAAAAAAATTAAAAATCCTCTCTGTCCCTTCTTTGGTTTCTGTGGCTGTTGGCTTCTCTCATTCTTGATCTTGGACGGGGATCTGGAACGCGCACTGACATCGCACAGCACATGGCCGCCTTTTTGCGTTTCGCCTCCATCGAAACGCGGCCGCCGCGGTCGGGTTCGAACCCGGGTACTCCGGCTCGGTAGACGAGAGCCGTAACCATTGAGCCACCGCGACAAGGCTGTGGCTCAGTGGTGGCTCAGGCGCGGCATGATTCTAACAACTCACGCATTCTTAACATTTGACTGTTTACGTACTTATTGCAAATCTCGATCCGCCGCGGTGGCTCAGTGGTTATGGTGCACAGCTGCTGAACAGACAGAGGCGTGTTCGATGCCAGCCGCGGCGGTCGAATTTCGGTGGAGGTGAAATTCTGGAGGCCCATGTACTGGGCTATCTCAGAGCACTTTAAAGAACTTCAGGTGATCTAAATTTCCCCAGCCCTTCACTAGGACGTCTATGATATCCAGAGTCGCTCCCGCACGTCAAACTCCATAAACCAAACCAAACATATTCCAAATCAATAAAAAAATGTTCTGCCACTATTTATCCTGTATGATATTTTGCTGATTTTTTTCAAACAAAGCTGCATCGATTATTCTACTGAAACCGGTACTAGAAAGATAGCTGTAAAGTGGCCTGAAAAGGAACATGACTATATACACACATTTGACGTCATATCATGCACAGAAGAGGGTGGAACGCACGCGCTGACAAGAATGAAAATGAAAAAATTCTTGTCAGCGCGTGCGTTCCACCCTCTTCTGTGCATGATATGACGTCAAATGTGTGTATATAGTCATGTTCCTTTTTCCACACTTTTCCATTACCTTTGGGAATGTCCTTCCCCAAAGGCAGTATCCCCCATCCCCAATCCCACTCATTCTTCCTGGGAGGCTGCTTTACGGACCGCTCAGCCCGCCGGCCAGAAATGGCTAGTGGATCGGGCTTTACGTGAAGCACTAGCCCGTGGACTCCTGGACCAGTAGGGGACCACCCTGGAAGATTTTTTTTGTGTGTGTGTAATAAAGTTGTGTCCATCCATCCATCCATCCATCCATCCATCCATCCATCCATCCATCCACTCACCCACCCACCCACCCACCCAACCACCCACCCACCCACCCACCCATCCATCCATCCATCCATCCATCCATCCATCCATCCATCCATCCATCCATCCATCCATCCATCCATCCATCCATCCATCCATCCATCCATCCATCCATCCATCCATCCATCCATCCATCCATCCATCCATCCATCCATCCATCCATCCATCCATCCATCCATCCATCCATCCATCCATCCATCCATCCATCCATCCATCCATCCATCCATCCATGTTCCTTCTGAGATTAAAACAGTTGTTAGAAAGCGCTTCGTTCTGTGTGTTCGTCCTTTTTCCGTGGTTTTTAGCGCTCACCAATTCTTCAAGAAAGTGGCCTCGTGGTGGGCAGCACACCTAAAAATAGGTTAAATTTAAGCTTGAAGGGTCAAATACTCGTGCAGCAAGCGTTAATTACAGATTATGCCAAAATGAAAAGGGACCAAACACTTACCATTGCAATTTAAAAGTGTAATGCACTAAGTACGGAAAGTTCGTTGTTGTTAAACACTATGCAGTCATAACATTGCTCGAAAACAAATAACAGCATGACAGCGTAACATAAAAGCACCATAACAGTAACTACATGTTTTATTATCAGGATTTTATTTTTTATTACACTTTACCGCTATATCATTAGTAGCGCTAAAATGAGGTAGTATATTAGAAGTGCGTACATGACAGACAGGTAGAAACAGATGCTAACGAGATTTTGTGTCGATGAGAGGGGTTTCACCGAAAGAAAAAAAAACGCATCTAAATTTTAAAAAAAACACCGAATGTCTCAGTTTCTCTCACGTTTCCACGCACATCCCAAATAGCAATGACCACTTGTACCCTCTTTGTGAATACCGGCATCATCCCTCGACCACCTGACCCACTTTCGCGATCTCTGGAGCATCTCTGTAGTGCGTGCATCGTGAGTCACGCGGAACATTTACACTGTCCGGCTTAACTTAAGCTGCAACCGCAAGGACGACCTGTTAATCTGCGATCACGCGTCCTGCATGTATGTTCATCTAAGCGTCGATAGAGAGGGACGCCTTTTGGAGAGAGCCAACGTGGCATTTCGATCCAGCAGTACGGGGCGTAAGGGTCAGGTAGTGGCCATCACGGTCCACAAATTACGTCCAATTTGGGCACGCAGAATTGCCCCTAGTTGCAGGTGAGCTGAGGGTTAAGGCTAGTAAGGAAACGCCAGATGGGGCAGGGAAGGGATTTATGTCGTGCTAGAATGGCAGGCAAGCTGCAGGCGTCTGCCTAATGAGGTAATGCAGGGTTCGGTTATCTTGCGATGCTCGCCCGTATCTCCTTGTGTGGTGCACCATAAGCCAAATACAAGGCGAAAAATAGAAGTGCAGGTGATAGGGTTCCATAAAGCTGCGCTCGGTGTACGTGGTAGCATATTTCCAGCATCCTACTGATTGTGACATCAAGTTGAACGTCGGAAGTGATGGTGATTGCGTAATTCTTGCGCAGCATAATTGGAGTCTTGCAAAGCATAATTTGGCTCCATAAATGCTTGGAATACCTGAACTGATGGCCTGGAATCAAAGTTCAGTGTCTTCAGCGCTGATGCAACATCAGCCAGAATCGTAGAAACAAAAATGAGATATTCTCTTTCCATTGTTGCTAATATTTGAGGAGGATAACTTTTCCTCGAGTACCTTAGGTCAACACCTACGAGAGCGGCCATTCCTAAGTCCGAATGGCCTAGGCTAACACAGATCGTATGAACAAAATGGCATATTGTAGAAGATTGCGACCTCCCTGGTCCACCTGATGACAATTTCGGGGACCAGGAAGTGAACGTGAGAGTCTTAGGCCATGGAATATTGAGGTGGTGTACCGATAAAAGGTGGTCCTTGCGGTAATGGAACAGACTTAAGACGCGGTAACTGTAGCACTGGTCGGTAGATGGTCGAGCGGGCAGATGGAATTAACAAGTTTGCGGGAATGATATGGTTGCAACTGGAGTAGGAAAAGGTGAATGGAATATAAGTGGGTCAGGCCTTTGCCGTGCAGTGAACGTAACTTGGTTGTTGATGATAATAATGCTCATGATGATTTGGCACCTATCGCATCGCCGGCAAGGACAGCTGAGCGGTTTTCCTAGTCGATAATCTTCCCCTGCTACTTTTCCACCGTAGAAGGAAAATAATAGCTGTCTTTTCAGAAGCTCGTTACCTAAACAGCAATAGCTGTAGCTCCCTTCAAGGGTATAAGAATTGCGGTGCACGACCCATATAAAACTGTTTATCATTTACAGGAAAGATGGCATCTGTTCCGTGTAAAATTGTAATGGTGGGATCTCGTTCGAACACAGCAGTTAGCATGACAGCAAGCTCATTGAAACCCAAACATCTTTCGTTTCGCCATGGCTCTAGCCAAGCTTTGGTTAGCCCAAAATGGATAGGGGTAACTTGTGCAATTTGATGCACGGACACTCGCAAGGAAAAAAAAAAGCCCGAACCCTATGGTCAGACCTATGCTTGATAACATTAGGGTGATCTTAGATTCAACGCTTATAACTTAACACAATTTCCATGGTTTTACTGCTGAAAATGCGTTACTGCATAACGTACATATAAACAAAAAATATAAATACCACATCGCGTATGAATTAAGGCTGACAAGGTACAAGCTGAAGGCAGTAAGAGCTATATTTGATGGTTATGCAAAGCAAATATCGTCGAAAGCCAATGTCATGTCGTTACAACGATTGTTAGGCCTGTAAATATGAATCTGCTGTAAGCAAAACACGTTGAACTCCATTTATATAGATGAAGCTACAATGCCCCTAAATTTCTTACATTAACAATTATGGGTTGTGGGAAGAAAGAGCTTAAAAAATACGTTCAGTTCCAAAATGTGTTTTGCAACAAAGAAGACCTGGAAGAACGTAAATTACAGAGAAATATAAAAACGCCTAAGTGAAAACAAGGGAAGGAACGCTCTATGCTAGAAAAAGCAGCAGTTTCGTTTGACAGGGAAGTATGAGAACATTCTGACCCCACTTCCCCTTTCATCGGTATAAGCAGAGAAGTGGAGTTTTTGGTGTTTTTTCTCAACCAACAAAGCCGAAGCGCACACAAGAAAATGTTGACCTAACACTGCCCAAAATGGATTTTCGTGGTAATCAAGCAAAACATAAAGAGAATAGTTAGAGAGAGACAAGTAGCAGCCACATTTCTAGTACGGGATAAACGCTGAGAACGAACACCTGGGAAATATGGGCGGCAGAAGACGTTTACAGGAAAACCCTACACAGACCGTTACAATGGACGCTATCGCGCATAGTTGCTTTCTTGCGGCGTGCTTCTGTGCTTTGTCTATACAAGTGTTCTCAGTAAAAAGCTGCTGCGGAATTTAGAATATATTTATTGAATGTACTCCGTTCCCAAATATTATTACAAGCGGAAATTTTATCCCGCCGCTAAACGATTTGCATTCGAAAATATCACCACCAGTAATAATTACGTGCAAAGCGGGTATTCTAGCTGACAGTTTTCGTTCGATAAGTGGGTTAATTTACTTCAGATTTCCGTTTCCTGAGACCATCTCCTTTGAAATTCTTAAATAAAAGGGAAGTGGTCGTTGAAGAAAGTAATGCAGGAAAAAAACTACACAGATTGTTTATTGCTCAGATTTCTTTTATGCGCACAGGAAGACGACACAATAAGACAAGGTAGACAGGACGGAGCGCAAACTTTGCACTGTTTTATTCCGGAAAAAGTACATGACATTTATACCAAAAAGAATGGACAGTCATCAGTGCCACGTGCAAGCCAAAACCCGGGAAAATCACATAGGAAGGGCACAGGTGACTCACCTCTTATGTAATTTATCTAAAAAGGCAAAATCTTTATCCTATTGTAAGGAGATAGCGCCACCCAGCGGCGTTCGTGAGGAGAAGACAAAGCACGAGGAGCGCGTGCGGAGGGGTACGCCGGGACAGGTCGAAGAGGATTACGTGACAGAGAAGAGAAGAGCGCGGTGGGCGACGGACGTGGACGAGTTCTGCTGGCTCCCCGAGTTCCGGGCTTGGGCCTCAGCCGCTGACGTCCGGGCCACAAGACCTGGACATCCATCGTCGAGACCTCAACCACCAGGCCCAGGCGCCACTCTTCTCCGTCCATCCGTCAGCTGCTCCACACAGGCCGCTTCTGGCGCCTACGTGACTTTTCCGGGATACCAGACCTGGAAACCGTGCCGGGAGCCCACGAACGCTGCGGTAGCGTTGCATCGACATTGGAACGCCAAGAGACTCCCTAACTGCCCGACACCCAGCCAGTCCTCCCCGCACGTTGCTCGAACAAGAGACAAGTAGTGTGACTTTCCTCTTTGGCTTTCTTTTTCCTGTATTTTTCGTAAGCATTTTGTTCTGTTCCCCCGTGTGTTTTGCCGTGTGTTGTTGCGTTGCTCTCTTGTTCCTTTCCTTTTTTCTCGCTCATATTGAAATTGGTTTCCTTTCCGATAAAAGCCGCCTCGTTTGTTGTTTGTACTTTTATGTTTGTTTAAAAATAAGACCTGCAATCTCACAGATCCTCACACCTATATTGTCCCAGATGGTGCACTGACACATGAACTACCGCTTTTCCTTATATGGTAGGCCTCAGCCAGTTCTCGCGCAAGCGTATCAGTGCTCCTGCACAAGATGCTGGTGCCTTGGAGCGTTGCATCACACAGTTTTCGTGCTTTCTGTTTTTTGTCGTTATCTTTTCCACACTCACTGAGGTGCGCCGGCAGGTGCGAACCGGTACCGTTCTTCAAAGACAAATTGTGTTCCCTTAGCCGCTCATTAACACATCGGCCCGACTACCCAATGTACACCTTCCCACACTTCAACGGAATTTTGTACACACTTCACAAACTTATTAACATGTTTGATTTTGCAATCTGAGTTGCGTGTACCATCTTGCGAAACTAGACGACACAGTGAAGAGAGTTTCCTTGGGGCCGAGAAAACCACGGGTACCTTAAACTTGTTAGCCACGCGCTTGAGGTTATGAGCCACTTTATGCTGATATGGGATGACCACAGGTTTCACTTTCTTTTTTGCAACTGCAACCATTGTCTGGTTCCTATTCCTTTATTGTTTGATCTTCTTGAGAAGAGCTTCAGCAACTGAACTCACTACTATCTGGGAAAAGCCTGCCTGTTTTAGCTTCGCGACCTGATCGTGAAAGCTTTGCTGCGCCATGTGACAACAGGACTTTCTTAGAGATGACTCAAGGCACATCAAAGCGATAGCACGTTTAACAGTTTTCGATTGGTTGGAATCGAAAGGCAACAATTTCTTCTGTGCACGCGGTTGGTACTTCCAGCAAAAGCCTTCGTCCTTAAGGGTTATTTTCAAGTCTAAAAATTGCAAACAGCTGTCATTTGGGAGTTCAAAAGTAAAATTCGATCCTTTGGAGAGTCGTCTAAAATTAGTAAGAATGTCCTCCACGACTTGTGGATAGGTCAAAGGTGATTGTTTCTTCGAAACAATGAAAAAATCGTCTAAATATCTAAAAATCTTTTGCATGCTACCGTTTTCAAGCGCCTCGGCCAATGATCTGTCCACACCTGCGAGAAAAATGTTGCAAAGCACCGGGGACACGCACGATCCGATACAGATCCCATTTCTTTGTACATAATTATACCCTTTAAAAGAAACAGTGGTGGAACTGCGGTAAAACTCCAGGAGTACAAGGAAGTTGTCAACCGATATACCAGCGCTGTTTTGAAAAGACACCGCTCCGTTCATTTCCATGTACATCCTGACAGTAGCGAACAGCTCGCTCTGTGGAATAGAATAAAACAGGTCAACAACATCTATAAAAAACATGTGTTCTGCAGAGTTTGTTTGATGCAAAAATTCAACAACCTCAAGACTAATCTTAGTGGCAAACGGGTCGTCTACTACAAGTCTGTTAAGTTCCTTTAGCAGGAACCGGCTTAGTAGGTTCTGCCAGGCACCCCTTTCGCTAACTATGCACCTAAACGGAACACTTTCTTTGCGGTTTTTTTGCAGTGAAAAAAATTGCAAGCTATTACATTTGGTATTCTGAATACTACTGGGTAACTTCTGTATAACAAGGTTTTCGCATAACGCAATTAATCGGCTTTTTACCTTTGTTGGTTCTTGTTCTGTCTTCTCAAAATTCTTGCGGATAGCCTCCGAGCCTTTCTTGTCGTACGTTCCCGATGGCATCGCGACAAAGCCCCCTTCCTTATCCGCCTGAACGAGTTGCAGGTCGTTGGCCTTAAAGAAGAGCATAATTTCTCTTGTTGGCGTCTTGATGCGGGGCCCCCTAGAAGGCACGGTCCTGATGAGTGAGTCGACTCCCTCCAGAAGACCTTTCCTTATCCTCCGGGTCGGCCTTGTTGGAAATTCTTCTCGTCAGTGCCAAGAGCTCATGACCTTTAACTTCCGGCTCAAAGCTGTACTTTGGTCCTTTCCTGAGGACGCTAGCGACGTCCTCCGGAATGTGGATGTCGTCAAGAACCTGGAGAGCAGAACTGTCGTCTTTGCTTTCTTTGCTTCCCTTGGTTATCACTGCGAGAGTTTGCGACCTCAAAAACTCTGTCGAATGGGCGGCCAGCTTCATCAGAGATTGAAGCTTCCTGGCGGCGATATGCTCGGTGTCTCGGGAAAAGCACAGCAAGCGAAGCCAATCCTTGAACAGACGAACCTGTCTCCATAGCTCAGACCTCAAGATCCGGCACACTCTCTTCACATGTCCGAGGGACGGTTTAATAAGGCCAAACAAAACCGAGATGTCAGGAGGCACCAATCCCTTCCTTATGCAGAGTCTGAGAAACCTCGCACGGCACGTAGTCAAGGAAATGTGAGCAACAAGGCTCGAATCTTGGGAAGGATGTGGCGAAACACTCAAAAAAGGGCCCACTGTAGAAGAAAGGTAATCCAGTAATATGCGTTGTGGGGCTAGTTGGTTCACACTCAGATTTCTTTTATGCGCACAGAAAGACGACACAATAAGACTAGGTAGACAGGACGGAGCGCAAACTTTTAACTGTTTTATTCCGGAAAAAGTACATGACATTTATACCAAAAAGAATAGTCATCAGTGCCACGTTCAAGCCAAAACCCGGGAAAATCACATAGGAAGGGCACAGGTGACTTACCTCTTATGTAATTTTTCTAAAAAGGCAAGATTTTTATCCTATATTGTCACAGATGGTGCACTGACACAAGAAATACCGCTTTTCCTTATATGGTAGGCCTCAGCCAGTTCTCGCGCAAGCGTATCAGTGCTCCTGCACAAGATGCTGGTGCCTTGGAGCGTTGCATCACACAGTTTTCGTGCTTTCTGTTTTAGAGCGCAGCTCTTTGGCGTCCGTTCCTGGGTTTCGCGTCGTCGTCGGCGTCGGCGTTGTCGTCGGCCTCGTAACCAGCTCCGCCCCCCTTTCATCCCCCCAGCGCTATCGGCGTCAGCGGCATCAGTCAGTCGCTGCTATCTCTTCCCTCCTCCCTTTATCGTGCTGTCCGCTTGCTGCGCGCGCTTCTGCCCCCATCGTTTGCCGCTGGGTGTACACGCCGCCCCCCTCCCCCCTCTTCCTGCGAGTCTCCGGTTGTCAAAGCGCCGGCTCGAACGTAATTCCTGTCTTCGCTCCTCCTCCAATGCAACCCCTGTGCGGTGGCAATCAGAGAGCCAGATCGGTGGCGGCGTATCTGTATATGTGCACCGCCCGAGCCGAAATTGCGAATACTTGTGAAAAATAAAAAAAAAAATTCTGCGATAGCGCATACATGTGTTGCTCGATTTCTTTGCCTCAATCTATCGAAAAGGTGAAACAGCTTATTTGCTGCGCTCAAATTTCGCATTAGGACGTAACGTAATCGTCGGTAATTTTTTTGTCGTTATCTTTTCCACACTCACTGATGTGCGCCGGCAGGTGCGAACCGGTACCCTTCTTCAAAGAGAAATTGTGTTCCCTTAGCCGCTCATTAACACATCGGCCCGACTGCCCAATGTACACCTTCCCACACTTCAACGTAATTTTGTACACTACCCCTTTTTACACTTCACAAACTTATTAACATGTTTGATTTTGCAATCTGAGTTGCGGCTACCATCTTGCGAAACTAGACGACACAGTGAAGAGAGTTTCCTTGGGGCCGAGAAAACCACGGGTACCTTAAATTTGTTAGCCACGCGCTTGAGGTTATGAGCCACTTTATGCTGATATGGGATGACCACAGGTTTCACTTTCTTTTTTGCAACTGCACCATTGTCTGGTCCCGATTCCTTTCTTGTTTGATCTTCTTGAGAAGAGCTTCAGCAACTGAACTCACTACTACCTGGGGAAATCCTGCTTGTTTTAGCTTCGCGACCTGATCGTGAAAGCTTTGCTGCGCCATGTGACAACAGGACTTTCTTAGAGATGACTCAAGGCACATCAAAGCGATAGCACGTTTAACAGTTTTCGATTGGTTGGAATCGAAAGGCAACAATTTCTTCTGTGCACGCGGTTGGTACTTCCAGCAAAAGCCTTCGTCCTAAAGGGTTATTTTCAAGTCTAAAAATTGCAAACAGCTGTCATTGGCGAGTTCAAAAGTAAAATTCAATCCTTTGGAGAGTCGTCTAAAATTAGTAAGAATGTCCTCCACGACTTGTGGATAGGTCAAAGGTGATTGTTTCTTCGAAACAATGAAAAAATTGTCTACATATCTCAAAATCTTTAGCGTGCTACCGTTTTCAAGTGCCTCGGCCAATGATCTGTCCACACCTGCGAGAAAAAGGCTGCAAAGCACCGGGGCCACGCACCGCGGCCATGCTGTATCGGATCGCGCGTGGCCCCGGTGGTTTGCAACATTTTTCTCGCAGGTGTGGACAGATCATTGGCCGAGGCGCTTGAAAACGGTAGCACGCTAAAGATTTTTAGATATGTAGACAATTTTTTCATTGTTTCGAAGAAACTATCACCTTTGACCTATCCACAAGTCGTGGAGGACATTCTCACTAATTTTAAACGACTCTCGAAATGATTGAATTTTACTTTGGAACTCGCCAATGACAGCTGTTTGGAATTTTTAGACTTGAAAATAACCCTTAAGGACGAAGGCTTTTGTTGGAAGTACCAACCGCGTGCACATACAAAATTGTTGCCTTTCGATTCCAAGCAATCGAGAACTGTTAAACGTGCTATCGCTTTGATGTGCCTTGAGTCATCTCTAAGAAAGTCCTGTTGTCACATGGCGCAGCAAAGCTTTCACGATCAGGTCGCGAAGCTAAAACAGGCAGGCTTTTCCCAGATAGTAGTGAGTTCAGTTGCTGAAGCTCTTGTCAAGAAGATCAAACAAGAAAGGAATAGGAACCAGACAATGGTTGCAGTTGCAAAAAAGAAAGTGAAACCTGTGGTCATCCCATATCAGCATAAAGTGGCTCATAACCTCAAGCGCGTGGCTAACAAGTTTAAGGTACCCGTGGTTTTCTCGGCCCCAAGGAAACTCTCTTCACTGTGTCGTCTAGTTTCGCAAGATGGTACACGCAACTCAGATTGCAAAATCAAACATGTTAATAAGTTTGTGAAGTGTGTACAAAATTCCGTTGAAGTGTGGGAAGGTGTACATTGGGTAGTCGGGCCGATGTGTTAATGAGCGGCTAAGGGAACACAATTTGTCTTTGAAGAACGGTACCGGTTCGCACCTGCCGGCGCACCTCAGTGAGTGTGGAAAAGATAACGACAAAAAACAGAAAGCACGAAAACTGTGTGATGCAACGCTCCAAGGCACCAGCATCTTGTGCAGGAGCACTGGTACGCTTGCGCGAGAACTGGCTGAGGCCTACCATATAAGGAAAAGCGGTAGTTCATGTGTCAGTGCACCATCTGTGACAATATAGGATAAAAATTTTGCCTTTTTAGAAATATTGCATAAGAGGTAAGTCACCTGTGCCCTTCCTATGTGATTTTCCCGGGTTTTGGCTTGCACGTGGCACTGATGACTATCCATTCTTTTTGGTATAAATGTCATGTACTTTTTCCGGAATAAAACAGTTAAAAGTTTGCGCTCCGTCCCGTCTACCTTGTCTTATTGTGTCGTCTTTCTGTGCGCATAAAAGAAATCTGAGTATGAACCAACTAGCCCCACAACGCATATTATTGTTTATTACTTTCAAATCGGAGCGAAAGCACGGATTTGTGCTGCGTAGAAGACGATGGTGAGCAGGCAGTGCCGCGGGACGGAGCAGACAGAAGTTGATGAAGACGAGGCTCTCCAATGCACAGCGCTAGAGTGTGATGCAGTTTAACACGAGGCGTGTTGGCGGCGGCGATAGCTATAGCGGTCTCGCTGTGCGGCCCTTAAAGGAGATCTGTTCGCGCAACCGTGGGTTCGACTCCCAGTCATGGGTACTGATTCCATTTCGTTTTCTCTTTTCAGTGGTTTGACTTCTAACTCTGCTGAAGGACAAATTTACGCGTAAACTTTCCGGTAGTGAAACTTTCGCTTCAGAATATACGCAAGCGAAGTTTTGAATGCAAGCAATAAGGCACATCATCCTGACGAAGCCGGAAAGAAAATAATGCTTGTTAATAGTAAGAATATCACCGAGCCAACCTGATTCAAACAATGCGAAGATATTAACGCCATATCGTTAAGGGTTCAACGGAGAACCCGGCATAGTCGTCGTCGGTGTCGCATGCCTGAAAATCTCCATGGTCATGTGACCTTGTGGGGCCATCACAACCTACCCGCCGGATTGTGAGCAAACTGCCCAGCGTTGCAGGGTCGCTCGTGTAGAGCAACCTGGGCATCCCAAGCTCCACCGGTCGCAGAACTTGCCATTTCTGGACAGTGGTGGTGCATCCCTTAACCGCTGCGCCACTGCGGCAAAAGTGGTATAAGGACATAAGCCGATGTATGAATGCATAGTCGAAAATGACCAATTCTATATACCGGGTGTCCCAGCTATATGTAACCAAACTTTTTAAAAAGGCGAAGTGTCCTAGTACACAGAAACCAACTCAAGGTTGTTCTTAGTCGCGTGGCCTAGTCTTGACTATTTTTTTCGCTCTTCAAAGTTAATTACTTAGTTAAGTTTAATTAGCTAACTTTTTAATTATTAACTTCAGGAAGAAAATGTCAATGCAAAAGTTTTAGATCACCTCAAAAAACCGCTAGTAGTGCTATTTCTGTCAAGTTGCTATTTACGTAGTTTCATTTATTGGCCTTAAAAGAAAGTTGTCACGTGACCAGCTGCTGGCTCACTTCTCTTCCCCAATGTGCACTCAAAGTCTCATCGAGGAGTGGACTTCAGAGAAAATGAATTTTATTCTTTAAGGCGCGTTTTGGGACGTTGAAGTGGCAAAGTTGTCATGTGGAAGCTTTTTCTTATTGTGCGGGTTATGGTTAAAGGCAGGTAAAAAAACTACTTTACGTAAATATTACTTTGCTGCAAATGTCTCAGTAAGCTGTTTCTCAAAGCGATCTACAAATTTTCCACTGACACTTTGCTGCTCAAGTCAGTAATTAAAAAGTTAGTGAATTAAGCCTAACTAATCATTCAACCTTGAAGAACGAAAAAAATAGTGCAGACTAGGTCACGCGACTTTAAAAAACCCTCATTTGGTTTCACACGGCTAGGACAGCTCGTGTTTTTTAGAAGATTGGTTACATTTAGCTGGGACACCTGGTACATGGCAGCTAACGTTACCTCGCTATACCCTTACGGCGGAGTTTAGGTGTTCTCTCCAATTTTTTTATTCGAAACTGCACACGCTCAGGAACATCCACGAGAGCCTCAGTAATTAAGAAATGTTCAAAACGAAGTCAAAGTTTTGAAATGACCAAGGCGGGTTTCTCCCGCATTATTCACGCCCTGGCGGGTTCAGTTCAGTTCAGTTTATTTTCCTCAGCGACTCCCATTCGTGGGTATTCCTTAAGGGGTAGCGTTACAGATATATATGATAATGCATGGTTCGTTCTAAATCAGTTGCGTTATTTCTTGAGAAAATCTTGTTGGGCAGCTGGCGGTTGCGACTGGATGAGGAACGTCATTCTTGACATTTGCCGTGTTGACTGGAGTACGCCTCTGAGGGAATTTCGTTGGTTGGTGGTAGAGAATTTATGCAGGGAATTTTACATCAGCTAAATGTTTTTATGAATTTTTCTATCCACAATATTGCAGGAGGTAGCGTAGCGCCGTTTCAGATACCATCTTTGAATGTTTCTTGGTTGCAAGACTTAGAAGAGTTAAAATCTTCCTGCGCTCCACCTGTGATATAGCCTTCAGGCACTAAAATATCGACACTAAAATGTCACAGCGTGGCTTCATAAGAAGAATTGAGCCTTAGATCTGGAGCGGTAATGGTCTTATGTAATAGGCTCTTATCGTATCAGCCCAGGGGAAACGGTGTCTAAGTGCATTTACAGCTTCTTACACGTTGCTAACTTGGCCTGCGCTTAGGTTTGCAGTGTCACAAGCGTGCGCGTGCGCACGCACGCACGCACGCACACACACACACACACACACACAACACACACACACACACACAACACACACACACACGCACACGCACGCACACACACACTCACACACACGCACGCACGCACACGCACGCACGCACACACACACTCACACACACACACACAACACACACACACAACACACACACACGCACACGCACGCACACACACACTCACACACACGCACGCACGCACGCACGCACACACACACACACACACACAACACACACACAACACACACACACACACACACAACACACACACACAACACACGCACACACGCACACGCACACACACACACAACACACACACAACACACACACACACGCACACGCACGCACACACACACTCACACACACACGCACGCACGCACGCACGCACACACACACACACACACACACACAACACACACACACACAACACACACGCACGCACGCACACACAGAGACAGAGCTTAAAGAGTTTGCATGTGGTTCATTCTGTGTGACTCCTTATCTAGCGGAAGAGCTCCAACTCTCTTGAAAATGGGATGGGCTCCCGTATTCATCTCCTCCAGACTTTGCCAGTCTGGCAAATCCTACATAGCACCTACTGCGCGCCTTGCGCCTTGAGCGGAATGCAGCAGGCACTCGTGTGCTGTGCGTTGTTAGAGCACGTTAAATATCCCCAGGCGGTAGAAATTGTTCCTGCACCTTCCACTACGACACCTCTCCTTCTTCGAGAACTGAGACTCTCCATTCAGAACATAGACAGTTACTGTGCCTTTTAGTCACCCAAATAATAGTTGCTCAATTAATACAATAGAGGATCATGAAGCTCTTGACAATGCATTACATTCTATCGCAAAATTTTGCACTGACTGGCAGATGACACTTAACGCTACTAAATCTGTTCTTATGACAGTTTCTAGAAAGAAACATAAATCCGACCTTCGGTATACTAAATATGACACAACACTTACTGCAATAACTAATCACAAGTATCTTGGCGTACTAATAACCCATGACCTCAGGTGGAACGCTCACGTGGACAAAATCGCCTTAACAGCTTTAAAACGACCCTCTTTTCTTAGACGACGCCTCACATTAGCCCTTTTTCAAACCAAGCTTTTAGCCTACAATGTTTTGGTTAGATCTGTTCTCGTATATGCTAACGTCGTTTGGTTTCCTTATACTAATCAAGATATAACCAAACTTGAAGCCGTTCAAAGAAAAGCAGTCAGATTTATATTTAACAAATAGAAAATAACCGATTCGCCGACTGAATTAATGAAAACTGAACGAATAAAATCATTGCAGACCCGTGCAAAAATCGCACGGCTAAAACTCATGTTTGAACTAATAAATCGACATTTAAAACTCGACACTACTAAATATATTTCCCATTCCGAAGCAAGATCAACGCGTCACAAAACATTCACATACGTTAAGTGAGTATCATTTCTATACTGATTGCTTTAAATATTCCTTTTTCCCACTACCAATTCGAGAATAGAACTGCCTTGATCCATCCATTACTAACAGTTCATCATTGACAAAATTTAATACTGCAGTTGAGAGTACGTCGTGTTATTAACTAGTCAATCCTGGTTGCTTGCGTTCTGTTATTACTATACCCATGGTTATTTGTTTTTTTTTGTTAAATTTTTTTTGTCAAAGTATGCAGCGTTACATATGCTAAATACCTATATTATGTTAATGCCCTTGCAGTGTACGCTTATAATATTTACTGCTTACTTATTGTATGCTTATTATAACAGCTAGCATTGTTTCCACATTTTGTTATTCTTTGTATTATACTACTGACATTAGTCCTATTTTATGTGCTATTTGATTGTTTTCGTCACAGCTCTGTTGTGTTTTAGATTTACCGTTTGTTGTTTTTCTTAACATGCTGACCAGTTGAATGCTCCGATTATGCTTGACCGCGTTCTGTTAACCTTACTGAGCCCTCCTGTCACAATCCCAATTGGGATTAGCCGTATTTGTAAATAAATAAAATAAATAAATAAAAATTAGTTATGAAATCAATCAGTTTAGCGATTTACTTTTTTCGACGTACTACATATGTGGGCTACTAATTGATAAATACTTAGTACACTTATTTTTCTGAGTGCAATAATTTCCTTTTTAGCACAACTCACGGATACCCTTCTGGTGCGGGAAATTTCAAATGCCCTAAAACATTACCATCAGAAGGCCACTTATTTGATAGCTTTCCTTTTAATGTATTTCGTAATGTGAAAAAGAAAGTGCCATATGTACCTATAACGGCCGGAAAAATTTCGGCGCCGACGCATCGCCCCAGTGCGAGAGATTTAACATCGCTCCAGTGAAGCTATTCTTTCAGAGAGCTCTGTGATTAAGAGGCAGCAATTCCATACATTGTAATGAAACTAAAGACAATGCCGCGGCTCCCAATTAGCAGCCAGACATTGACGCATTGATGCGCTACCCACTCCACATAGCGTATTATCAGTTTTCACTGCGATTGATTGCTTTCGTTACGTTTGAAGTAAGCGTAACTTAGTTTTTTTTTTTACCGTACGAACATATATCGTTCAACCTGCTCTGTCGGGCACTCATGAGCATCAATTTTTATGTTATTTCTGATATTCTTTCAATTCGAGAGTCTCAGTCTTCAATCTTCATTCTTTTTATTCCTTTAATTTTCGCCTGTGATTCACCGGGACGAAAATTTCCCGCCCTCTTACCATGGAACCGAATTAGGTTTGCGGCGAGCCATGCCGCATGTCTTCATTTTTCCTATTTGAATCAATGATGCATTGCTCTTTCGATATCACTTAAATAAAATTAAATAAATAAAAGCTTAATCCCAAGCACTCAAGCGAAATCTCGTTAGAAAGTTCCAGTAAGCGCTTCCTGTCCAGTTAGCTCTTTCTTTCACGAGCAAATGTGGCACGCTCAGTTCATCGACAGGTGAATTATGATTTATTTCCTGCCGACTGTGGCTCTTAAAAGGGCTCCCTTTATTTTTTTTTTGTCACTGTTACCGTCATGTTTCTGCTTCTGCGCTGTATTCTCTTAGCGAAACTGCGGGTTACCTGAGTGCGCTTTACAAATTATCCTCAAGCATAGCTAACATCTCAGTCTTGCCACCCCGCTGCAGCGCATCATAGTACGGTAGTGCCGGAAGTTATCTGCTTATGATTTTCTGAATGGTATGCGAGGATTCACTCCAGCTATTTACCGTTCTCAATATCCTCTTCTATTTCGCAGCTAACTTGCATACTAACAATGTATCCCTACTTTATACCTTCCCTTACGGCGCGGTTGGGGTGTCCATCGAGATATGTGAGCCAGTTACTGCGTCATTGTCTTTCCTCAAAAACCAACCAATTTCAATTTTTATTGTTCTAAAAATACTTTTTCTTCAAGTTGACTCTTTTCTCCTTCAAAATGATGCTCTGAAGAGCAACTATCCAGCATGTCCCATAGAAAGAAGCGTTGGTATTTGTTACAGCAAGCAAAAAAAAAAGAAATAAGGTGTAAATTTTCAAGCACGTTGCGAGGATTGAGTTTCACAAGAGCACTGTCATAAAGAATACTGGCAGAAAAACGTTGAAAGTTGCCAGCGTAGTAACCAAGGCACATCCCTTCCGAATAGTGCAGATGGACAGCCTCACCGGGTTTAGAACTAGCTCCTTTTTAAAGGTCGTACATTCCGCCGGGCAACTTCTGTAGAAGCGAACGGCAGAGAAAGTAACTGGCTTCTTTCTGCTGGAGGTTTTTTGTTTCCTTTCTTTATACGACTTATAAATACGGATGACTTGTCTTGACGCTTTCAGGTCTGATGACATGTCGTCCAAGACCAAGGCTATAAAACGCGTCAAAACTTTGACCCGTTTAACTCGTTTAATAGCCGGCTGACCTAACCCAGACCTTTCGTTGTCGTATCGTCAGTTGTAAAAACTACAAACTCTGCTGTCTTGGCGAGCCTGACGTGTGAATCTTGAACACAAACACAACGGCTTTATAATAGTAAAATAAAGGGTTCTAGCTCATCTCAGTCAAGATAGCCTCGGATGGCTAGAAGTTAATTTTTGCCTTCGGAAAAAAACTGCATTATCATTACTATTTTCCGGGCTAAAGGAATAACGCAAACATCATTGCGCCTTGCATATGATAAATTGATGGCGTAGAATAAGGCAGGTTATTGAATCATACATCAATTACGCTTTTCTGAACAATGGCTTGCGTGTTGCGGCTTTAGATGACCGATTTTATCCTAGCAGATAGTAAGGAACATTTTACATGAGAATTACACGAAAATCCCTTAGATCAAGGGGTATTCGTCTTCTAGGAATTCAATTTCCCCCAACGCGGCTTCATAAATGTAGCACTTTTCAGGCGTTTTGTTTTTGTTATCGAAGATGGTCTTGTGGAGCGACTTCAGGATAAATAAATCACAAAGGGTTTAGAGTAGTTTAGGGTAGTGAAGGATACTTACGGTAGACTTCCGAACAATAAAGATGGCTTCGTAGAGCTTCAGAGCAAGATCTCAGCCTTGAGAATTTGTGACATTATGCAATTTGGGACCGAATTATTATCATCTTGAGCATCATTCGTTTTAAAGATTGAGTTTGGACTGCTGAAGCGCCGCTATCGAAACACTACTAAACGCATGTCTGCTGTAGCATGACACGAATGACCATCAGTTATTCTAGATTTTTTATAGACTTGCGCGCTGCTTCATTCAGTTCAACTCCTTTAGCGCTGCTCAAAAAAGGGTTATGCAATAAAACAGCCTTATATTCACTATGATGCCCATAAAGTTGAAAGCGAATTTGGAAACCGGCGCCCCAAGTAATTCTACTGCTTTTGTATGGCTTAATTATTCTCCTTATCTTGTCTTTTTTTTTCTAGAAGGCACGTCCCTATCTGTGACGTTTACGTCTCCTGATTTAACCACATCATTTGGTTACACAAAAAAAGGAGGTTTCTATTTTAGATTTCATAGGGGATATCTTCTGGAGCACGCACGTTTTCATTAGCGCCTTTTGAGTGGATAATGTTATTATTTAGCCACACTAGAGCAATCTTTTGTTTTACGATCTCCCCAGTCCTTGCGCTTTAGTACCGTCTTCAAAGAGACACCTGATGGTAAATACACCGAACATAGGAGGTTGACTCAAGGACGCGTTCCTCATCCTCAGCTGCACTGCATTTTGTTCATTCGTATCATGCCGCTGTCAAATACCGGTGCACTACTGAATAAAGGTAGAGGAATAAAACCTGTATTTTTTCCTACTGTAACAGCTATAAATTTCCAGGCCTGTATTGAACGGGCAAACTGTTTGGTCTGCTCAAAAATGGTCTCTAATATTCCAAGCAGAAGCTGCGGAATGTATTAATAAATAGCGGATTGGTCTAAACAAATCATTTGCTCAGCTTTAACTCGCGACATATACCTCAAAGTGGTCACATGCAGGTACTCTTCCTTCGTTTACTTGCTTGTCCTTGAACATGTACACCGCAGTACTGGCGTTTCTTTCTATAGGGACTGCTTGCTACTGAACGGAGCGTGCAGACTTAATTTCCATGCGCACAATTATATGAGGGAAGGAGATCGAATTGGCGACTGAAAATACCTACGCTCATCGACATGTTAAAAGAGCGATCTTCGTTGCAAGCATTGACTACATTGACGCGCGCCGCTACAGCACTTTTATTAGAGCGGGTACATACTCCGACTATATTCGATCTTCAGACAGGCGTAGCTGATACGGCTATAAATCCTGCTTGCATACTTTTGTTTGTCCCTCCCGCCCTCTGCTTCTCTTTGTCGGGAGAAAGGAAGCCGATGCGTGTCCACTTTCGAATTTCCATTGTTTACTCATCGATAGTCAGGACGTGTGATCGAAAATGGGTCGGGAAATTAAGTAGCTCAAGCAATTTGTCACTGAAGTGATCAGTTCCTAGGCCTTCAAAGCATGGCAAAATTTTTAAGGCGGAAGCCTTTACTGCCTCATCGGTGTAAGCAGGAGTTGTCGACAGAAATGTCACGCTTTTCAATTGGTCGAAATGGTCGTCACGTCACAGTGCGCGCATTTCAAAAGGGGCGAATTGTACTTTGGCTAGTAACCATGCAACCAATTAAAGGGATGGTAGAGTGATGTTCCAAGTAAGATAAATAAATAAAACCGAGCCGGAAATTGGTTGAGTTCGGGAATCGAACCAGGGTCTCCGGAGTGCGAGACGAGCACGCTATCCACTCCGCCATGCCAGCTCAATGGTTCGGAATGAACAAAGGCGCGTCTAGTAAATACGGTGTCTTCGTTGAATCCCATCTTCCTCCCTTCCCGTTATGGCGAGGTTCAGGTGTCCACCTGGATATGCGAGACAGATACATCTCCTTTCCTCAAAAACCGATTTACGGACGAGCAAGGCATAGACCCGAATGGGCGATGGCGTTCTGTGGACTCCCTGGCAGCGTTCCAAGACGCTGTCGCGTTCCACTATTAGGGGCGAAGCTTAACATCTAAGCCACACTTCAGTGACACAAGCCGCACCACCGCGCTTAAGGCTTCCGACTCACCGCACTTTAGGCCAACAAAGCGCCCCCCTGAATTTTTCTAGCTTGCCCGAGACAGCTGAAGGAAGGAATCGAAAAAGTGGTATGCCTTAACATATGTGCAATGCGCAGCGCGAGTGTGTGTTGCTTACTGAGTCGAAAGCATAGTGGTCTCGTGCTGTTTCCAGCGAAGCTGATCTGTTCTTGCCGCCGCGGGTTCAAAACCCAATCGCGGCAGTATTTATTTTATTTATGCATGGGCTATTCCTATGCTAGGTGTGACCAAGGTCGCCCTCAATGTCAAGCTTCACGAAAGCTCGGTGAGTCGGCTAGATTTCATTAGTACCTTACCACTATAGATAATGTTGCGGATTACAAAGGACGAAGTGAGCACAAATGATGTCAGCGTTCTGATGCTTTGTATTAATCCATCGCAAGAGGGAATTCTGTAGGCAAAAAAAATTAATAGGAGAAACAGCCAGGTGGCAATGATATGATTTTAACGGCTTAAGTGCAGCCCGTCTAAACGCTATCGTGAATGAAATGAAAAAAATGGCTTCAATTTCCGCCTTACTAGCAGAGCCGTGTCTCCCATCTAATCAGCACGTGAAAAATGATAGATGTTAGCCTCAACAGCCTTAAAGCATTCAGTTCAGTATGTTATAGAGTGCTTTTTCTTTACTTGTACGCATTTTGGTTTCAAAACTGCCAGAGATACGTCGTTGAGGTTTATAAAGGTTGATTGTACTGCAAGGCGTACGTTATGGACGTGACAGAGCTCAACATTACAGAATTAATTGACAAACATAACTGATCAGTTTGTTTCTTTTTGGTCTCGGGAGGAAGAATATATGGCGAAATTCAAGGCCATCCACATTGAATGTCAGCCCAGATTTTTTTTTTCAATTTTTAATTCGCAGTACGGTTAGAAATGTCTAATGCAAAAAATAGTCATTTAAAATCTCCCTGAAAATCCCCCATCGCTCAAGATTTTGCGCATAAAATACACACTTAGTTCGTGTATACGATGATGTAAAATAAGTAAACCTTATTTCCGCCGCAATACCGCGCGCAGCGGTGCCATTTTATAAATATGGAATGCGAGAAATTCAACTGAACAAGGTTGTAAATGGATATTTTTCACTTTCGATATTTCGAGCCACACTGCCGATTAGGAAAATATAAAAGCAAAGCTCACTTTAGATGATGACAGGCTTTCATTTCTCAATATGCTCTTCCTCCTGAAATAAAAAAATAAGTGAGTAATTGTCAATTTGAGATATTTATTCATCTAACTATGTCTATCAGGTACACTATGTCTCCCAAGTTTTACAAAACACCTACACAAACCGCACCAACGAATCTCCCCCCGTTTTTGTCCCCCAGCGCTTGTCTCTTGTCCCGATGTTTTGCGCTGTTCCATCAAGAATGAATAACCAACATGCCCAAGCTGCTGTCCAAGCTTAGTATCGTAAGCTACTGCAGCATGAGAGAATACTTTTGAAAAGCCAAACCGAGAATGTCATATTATTATCGGGTGCTATCCCATACAAAATCAAGAAAAGAAGTGGACACGAAAAGGCAATGTAACGCGGATAGCAGAAAACCGACAGTGCTTTAGTCAAACAATGTAGATTTCAAATTCTTCAATTTGGTGTGGATTTCTTCGTGCTGCGATCATCGTCCCCATGAATCTTAACTAAATGGCCAGAAAAATATCGCTCCTATGTGGTGTACCCTACATGCTTCCCTAAGAGGAACTATTTGTAGATTTGCAAATATATAAGAACATCTACTTCCTAGCCATGCTTTTTTTAAAGCTTTGCATGTTTAATTCAAGTTATTACGGTAGTCCTTTCTCTGGCCAGGCTATCGTATTTAAAGTGCGCTGGAACATTTTCGGCTTTGTTTATACGAAAATGGATACCACTTCTGGCCATTTTATTTCGCCTCGCTTTGAGATATTACAACGTATTACAGCGCGGAGGCAGCGGGGAGTCAGATGAGCGAATATTTATTTATTTATTTATTTATTTATTTATTTATTTATTTATTTATTTATTTATTTATTTATTTATTTATTTATTTATTTATTTATTTATTTATTTATTTATTTATTTATTTATTTATTTATTTATTTATTTATTTATTTATTTATTTATTTATTTATTTATTTATTCATACTGTCAGCCGTCAGGCCGTTACAGGATGGAAACAGATGCATATGTAACTAAAGTCACACAGCCACAAGTATAAACAGTACACAATTCAAAACAGTCAAACTGAAAACGACAATCGTCGCAACACAGCTGTCCTGCACTGCAGATACAGGCCTAAAGTACAAACGCTAGTGGGTAAATATTTTGGCTTACAACCATAATAACAGTAGGGAAACAAAACGTATGAAAAGAAAAAAATTACAGGGGTGTCTATTCAGGTAAGTGACGGTACAAGCAATTTTCAAATTTGGGGAGATTGTCTATTTGCAGAAAGGCCTGAGGCAGGGAATTCCATACTGTTATTGTTCTGGGAAAAAAGGAGTATTTAAAACAGTTAATACAGGCCATCATGGGTGTAACCTGGTAACTGTGAGCGCTTCTTACAGGGCAACACGAACGCTGTTGCAAATAGAGGCTTGTGTTTAAGTTGAAGTGATTATTGCGTAAAAGATATGAAAAAGTTTGCTTAGGGTGGTCGCACCTAGCGGAGGACAGAGGCGATTGGAAGTGAATAAAGGAGTCCTTTTCCCAGCAGCGGAGACATTTCTGCTGATGATAATGACAATTGTCTTCTTATGTGCGTGCGCACGCTGCGTACAAATACGAGGAAATCAATTATCGCTGCCTTCCTAGAACTGTGGCGTCCTTTTAAAATTTGTAGATCGCTCTTCAATGAAATGTTTAGAGGCATTCTGGGTGGCTTACAACGCTCTCGCATAGCGTTGCCTAGAAACTTCATAGACTATAGAAAAGTACCCAAATGTCCTGGTAATGCGCCCTCTTTTGTGGCACCCACAAAGCGGGTATAGATAGATGCCATTACATTATAGTTAGATGCCTTACAGTAACCAGCCGGCGCTCCGTGCAGTTCTACCGCCATGTTGCGTTAAAAAAATTGCGAGGATACTTTGGCATTTAAAGTGTTGAGAGGCGAAAGCCGAGGACACTGTTCCGGGACGACTTCCGGTGGGTGTAACGTCACACTGTTCCCGTGGCTATATCGATAAAGAAATTATACATTTTTCGGCGATGTTAAGTGTTAATTACGCTTAATTACACATTTTCCTATCTAATTTGACACAAATCCGCCCTTTTTCCGACTATTTTGTGACAATTCTCACTATGCCGTGACAACTTCCGGTGGATGTGACGTCACACCGTTTCCGTTAATATATCGACCTCTGCGTTATTTCCACATTTTGGACTATAGGTAATTAACTAATTACTGTACAGTCATCAAAGGTGGCTTTTAGGTTCAATTTTTACTCCTCTATCTGTAGCAACCATTCGTTTTCTCCTATCATTTTTAGTTCCCGAGTTAACACGAATTAAACGCTGCCAAAGGTGTGACACCCTCTGATAACGGACGACAGTATAAGCCATTATTGCTTTCGCTTTAATATGCAGTGAGTGGACTTGGTTAACGACACTAGCGCCCCAGCTCTCCATTATTGAATGTTGAGTACGACTACAGCAACCAAAATCTACTTCTCAAAGATTCCCAACCTCTACGAATGCCTTTGTCTTACTAAGCAGGAATGTCTAGTAGTTCAATATTACTAAACAAACCAACGAACATTAAAATCAAGTTGTTGGGGCAAGAATGCGTTATTGGGACTATTTATGAATTATAATATTGCAGGCAAATGTTTCGATGTTTTGTTAGAAAGCAGAGTGTAGTGATGATGCACGACTCCTTCTCAATATAAAAGCTTGCATGAATTACGGGTGAAGAATGATGGCCAGTCTTCTGAAAGGCGATCGAGGAAGTATGCGAAGTAAATCATTCGGGCTAATGAGATCTAGAAGCGCCTCATGCGATGGGCTGTGGAACGAAGTAATGCAATGTACGCGTAAAGGAGGACGGAAGTAGAAAAGGCTAGATGAAGGCAAGAGAAGAAATAGGCAGAAGATTAGGGGCATTTATAATGTGAGCATTTCAGGTGAAGGACGTTAACGGTGACAGGTTACCCTTAACCTGTTTGACATGCATAGTTTTTTGGGAGGTGCAAAACGAGGCTATAGTGACACAAAGCCGCCCATGTAGAGGTTTACCGAATATTAAAGGAAGTTTTGGATAATTTTTGCAGCAAGGTTGAAAATGACCTCTACATATCATGCACCGAAAGAAAAACTAGTTATAAAGGAGAAAATTTGTGCTTGTAAAACATGAAATGATTATGATTTCAATGCTCAATGTTCGCTGTCTTTCCTCTACCTTCCAAGTATACGAAACGCCTCGAGTTTCAGTGTCTTCAAAGGAGACTCTTTCACCCACCTCAGATGCCTACGCTTGGCCGCAGATACGGACGAACACATTTCCAAACCTCTATAGACTACATTTCATGCACCTAACATCGTACTCCCACACGTGTCCCTGGTGCCAGGCCAGCCCTACACTCTTCCACATTCCTGGAGCACCTTACCACTTGGGAGGCTTGGGAGACCCTACTGCGTTCTGAGGACCCGGCCAAGCAAGCCATCGCCACCGGCCGGGCTGCCAGCGTCATGAGCCTCCGGGACATGAACGTTTTAGTGCAGTGGGGCCGTGCGGGGGCCCAAGGACCGACGTGTCCAAAACTCCCTTGTTACAAATAAAGTTTTCATCATCATCATCGTGGGGCAAACCACACACTCTACAGACGGAAAACACATCCTTTGAACGGTGGGAGGCGCTGCTGACCAGCGATAACCTGGAGGACAAGCGGGCCCCCATACAACAGGTCCGCACGGCAGGTCATACCAGTGAAGCCCTGCAATGAGGACCCTACCCATAAGCTCGCACAACTCCCCTTAGTTACTCCTCCTCCTAATGTTGGGGGAACTTGCCTCCTTGCATGTTCCACGCATGCTCTACTCAATCCAGTTTGACTTTAAGACGAGCACGAACAAACCCAAACCCAACGACTAACGGTAGAGAAGAAGAAACGAAGAATGAGCACATGCTTTCGAACGTCTACTCGGTTTAACTACGTTAAAAGCCTACCACTTTTCTTTGTTATTTTCTCTTCATTACGTCTGCCCTTGTCAAGCCTGTCCGATTTCCTGAGTTGTGTTAAAGGTGCACTGAAGAGGAATCTGAACTTGTCTTTTTTGCCGCGGGAACTCGATCTACACGTTCCGAGCTTTCTTAGAAACTTCGATTTATTGCCCTGTGTGGCTGATTTACCTAATTAAATCCAATTATCCTCCGGCTCCCGCCTTTTTTTTTAATTCTCCTCCGTACGGTGGGCGGAGTCGACCAACGCGTGGAGTGCCTTTCACCCAGTCCCGTGGCGGCTTGCCGCCCTGCCATCGGCGGAGTAATACGTAGTAGTCCGTACTAGCAAATAGTCCGCGCGTATTTGTATTTCTGCGGGCTTATTTTGCGGCTATATTATCTGCAAATGAAACTATTTATTCATGGAAACCCAAAAAATAAAATAAAGCGAAAGTAAAGCCTCCACGTAGCTGGCTGAAAGGCTCTTCACGCGTTGGTCGACTTCGCCCACCGTACAGGGAGAATTCAAAAAGTAAAGGCGGTAGCCGGGCGTTAATTCGATTTAATTAGGGAAATCGGCCACACAGGGCAATACGTCGCAGTTTCTAAGAATGCTAGGAACGTGTAGATCGAGTTCCCGCGGCAAAAAGACAAGTTCAGAATCCTCTTCAGTGCACCTTTATGTTTGAAGTCTGAGCACTCTGCATTCACTTTCCCTGAGCGTAGCGAACTTTCCTTTATGCTTTCACAGGGGTCCTGAAAAAAAAAAGGACACAAAAGCGAGATTCTCAAAATAAGGCAGAAGAAAAACGAGGTACCCCCGAAAAGTGGTTTCGTGACCGAGTCTATGGCTTCCTTTTGGCGTCACGCACCCTGCGTATTTTCATGAAAGACAAAGGTATGCGGTGAGCACGTTCGATGGCTGTGTGGCTGCGCGGCAATTTTCTTTTTTTTTTTTAGGACAGAAAGCAGAAAGCCTTTTACTCGTTTTTCCACCTAGAACAGGTCTGTCTCGGCGAGGAATCAGAAGCCGAACGGAAACGCAATACTGACGGTCACGCACGAATTCTGATATGCCTTAAACTATTTGTTTTCGTGAAAGTTTAAGTGAAAAGCGGCAGTGTTTTGAATAGAGCATATTGCGTCGTGACAAATAATCAGCTTTTAGAGTGCGGAATGGAGCATTTCGCAACCGGGAGAACCAAAAGAAACTAACACCACCGGTGGGGTGCTCTACAAGTGGTAAATCTTTGTGTGGCTCAGACAAGGCGGCAAAAGATCTCGAATAACACTTTGGTAGGCGCATTTAAGTTCAAAAGAAGCAACTGCACACGATGCAACTGCTCATAACACGCAGGATGAAAGAAAAAAAGCATCAGATCTTGTCGAGGTTTGGGTGTGCGAGCAAATTCGTTGCCCAGAACACGCACTGTTATTCATTGTAATATCTCAAAGCGAGTTAAAAAAACCGCCAAGACTGGTATCAATTTTCGTATAAACAAAACCGAAAATGCTACAGTGCACTTTCAAATCAATACCCTGGCCAGAGAAGACTACCGTAATAACTTCAATTCAAGCAAGCCACTTATCACCAAGCGTATCATCGAACCAACGTCTGCACCATGATTTTTTGCCTTTTGCCAGTACTTTTTGACTATGTATTTTTTATTTTTTTTCACCCACCCCCTCTATAACGCCCGGCGGGCCCTGAGGGTATTGTAATAAATAAAGAAATAATAAATAAATAAATAACATGCAAAGCTAAAAAAAACGGGGGTAGGATGTAAATGCTCTTGGACATTTCCAAATCTACAATACTTCCTCTTGGGAAGCATGTAGGGTACACCGCATAGGAGCACTATTTCTTTGGCCATTTTTTAAAGTTTTATGGAGTCGATGATCGTAGCACGAACAAGACGAAGAGAAACAAGAAGGAGCGTACACTCCTGCCCAGCACCCAGTCCATTGTCGTCTATGACACATGTTAGACGGCCTTTCTCGCGCAACGATCATTCTACATTCTGTACATCGTATACGGTGCCAATTAAACGCTGCGGAAAAAAGTATCTTCGGATCATGGTTTGGGATCTTGTGCTGAAAACTGTTGGGTGCGCTATCGTTTTTTTCAGCAGCGCGCAGCAACTCTAGGACACGTGTTGCCACAGGCTGCAGAAAAAAAACACGATGCAATACCTACTAACCTGACAGCTTGTCTCATTCAGAGGTAAGCTACTCGTCTACTCAGCGATTTTCCCGAATGAAACGCACTCGAGGTGTTAGGTTCGAATGCCACCGCCAGCTCGTCGTTGTTTCTTATTATTTTAGTGCGAAAGCACTATTCCTGATGTACCGACCCAGAGCAGGAATCGTGTCTTGTGCTCATAACTAACATGAGTTTACCCGAGTAACTTGGGTGAGTTTGAGTTCGGAGGAGCGTCGCTGGAGCTGCAGCCAATGGGAGGAAGCTCGGGTAGTAATAGTAGTAGTACCTTTATTCGGCCATAAATTACAGGCCGAGCATGTCGACCGCCTGGGCGACCAGAAGTCGCTGTTCTTCCTCTCCTTCAGGGCCAAGCCAGTCGAACCAGGTGGTGATGGATAGAGAACGTGTGGGGTAGGAACCCGACTGCTGAGCAGCCGGGCAATAAAGTTGGGGTAATTTCGGAGGAGCGTCGCCCCAACTCTAGCCAACGGAATCAGGGCGTTGGTCCACCTAAGTCACGCAACCTTGTGGCATCATCACAACCTGCCTACCGGATTGAGAGCAAACTGACCACCGTGGCAGGTGGCGGTTAAATTAACGATTGGCCGTTAGAGGTTGCTCGGGAATCTCAATATGGGTCGCACAATCCCTACCGGTGGCTATGATAGAAACGGCCACACGACAGTGAGTGGCGCATCGCTTAACCACTGGGCTGGTACTGGTACGAGGACTCGCTCCGATCTATGAATGTTTGTAGCGAATAACAAATTCTGCATAAATTGGCATTATCCCACTAAAACTCTTAAGGTGGATCTGAAGTGTCCTCTGCTTTTTCACGTGTACTGGTTTTAAGTTTTCGTTAATTTATCCTTTGCGGAAAAAGACCACGCAACTGTTTCCCACTGTCCTTGCAATCATTACAAAAAAGTTTTCCCTATGCTTAACTTGTATTCAGTACCGCCTCGCTTCTTTCACATAACAAATAGGTCCCGCAAATTGCTCATTGTATCATGACCGATTAATTTCGGGTAAGTTATTGTTGCCACTTTATTAACAAACTGCATGACCTACTAAACTCGAATCACGTTACAAGTACCCTCTTTCGGCGTTTCTTTTCACCCATCCATACTTGATCTCCCTTTTTGTGATGTGTTAATCCTGCAGCTTTCGTTGACGACAGGCTGCCGCTATACCGCCTGGAGGTTTTCCCGAAGGGCGTGCGCTTGTCGCTTCATCCGATCGACGCCGGCGCTGATTCATGCCGGGCTCTATTTAGGACGACCGGGCTGGGCTACCACGGCGGAGAAAAGCGTTCGATTCCTTCCCTGCTTCAGAGCGCTGTAATTATTCCGAGATGGGTTCTGAGACCGCCCTTGGGAGCTTTACGTTGTCGGGTTTTCGGAAGATGAATTCTTGTTCCTTTCGAGAGCCCGCCGAAGCTAAATATGCGTTTTAAAAGGCACAACTCAAGATAATTACGCGTTATGCAACTGCCTAATTTTGGACTCCATGGTAGACAGAGGGCCGAAGGTGGGTTTCTTGATCACACGGAGTGAACAAGGGTTCAAGGGAGAGCCTCAGGAGTGCTTAGACGGGGACACGAACAAACAGTACACGACAAAACAGCATTGGTCAAAACAGCGCACAAAAAACAGCACAGCGACAAAACAACACAGAAAAAACAACGGCAGAGCGACAAAACAGCACGGAAAAAAAAACATCAGAGGGAAGAAACAGCACGCGTCAGAACAGCACTTCGGACAAAACAGCACAACGACAAAACAGCACAGCGAAAAAATAGCACGACGAAAGAAGAACGGATGGAAAAAGCCACGCGAGGACAAAACAGCACAGCGGAGTGCGGTGCAGCGGCGCTGCAGGGGTGAATTATCATAGACTGTAAATCATAACACATGCGCCATGCTTAGCCAGCGTTTCGAGAAGACTTGCCTTAGTATAGGCAAAGCGTTTATGACTGGCGAAGGTTAAATAAAAAGGAATTTAGCAGCTTGCATTAAAGCGGCCCTGTGGTGTCATACGAAAAACGCTGTGAACTGAGCTTATGTAAAGAAAACACAATCGAGAGGCGTTGCATTTTTTGTCGTATTGAAAATCAGCGGTCTGCGCTACACTAGTTCGACTCCAGCATCATTAAGCCTAAGTGCACGCTGGTGCTTACAACGTTCGGGGAAATCTAAACCTATAGGACTCATAATACTGCGGCTGTTCGGCACATAATGAAATTACGGAGCGGTTAAATTTTTTTTTGTTTTACTTGCTCCAGCAGTATGCTTCATCACAGAATAGGCATTCCGAAATATACGTTTGAAGGAATCGTCCCTGATGGTTACGTAAGGAGAATAGTGTTACGGTGCATAGTTGCTAGGCGAAGACGACGTTGTTTTGTGACGTTCGGCAGTGGACGACGACGAGTACGTGGCAGTTTGTGCTGGAGTGATTTAGCTCGTGTGCCTGCTGACTGTGGCCTGTCCCGTCTGCCGCTGGGCTAACCCCCCGTAATACATGGTGGAGGTGCTGGGTATCACACCGGGACCCTGCCCTGGACCTCCGCAGCGGTCGTCAGCTTCGAGCCAGTCTCGCGACCCGGGCACCTTTTATGGCACCGATGACGTCGATGTCGAGGATTGGCTCGCCATGTATGAGCGGGCCAGCAAGCACAACCGCTGGGACGCGATGCTCATGCTTGCTAACGTTATTTTCTACCTGGCGGGCACGGCACGCGTCTGGTTTGAGACGCATGAGGAAGACCTCACCTCTTGGAACAACTGCAAAGAAAAGCTCAGAGACTTATTTGGCAAACCAATTGGACGCAGGCTGGGTGCTAAAAAGACCTTGCTTCTCGAGCACAGTCGTCTACGGAGTCATACCTCTCATACATCCAGGACGTCCTCGCTCTGTGCCGAAAAGTAGACAGCGCCATGCCAGAGACCGACAAGGGGGGCCACATCCTGAAGGGGATTGCTGATGATGCATTCAACCTTCTTCTTTGTAAAGATTGTACAACGGTTGACTCCGTCTTCCAGGTATGCCGGCAATTCGAGCAGGCAAAACATCGCCGTATTTCTTCTCGTTTTGATCGCCTTCCGAACACCGCGGCGACATCCTCCTGCGAAGACCTGCCAACACTGCGACAACCGTCCCATCCTGCCAATTCAACTAGAATCGTCCGCAGAGAACTGGAAGCTATGACTCCCGTCACCTTCGCCCCTCAACCGGCCGACTCTACGATTGCGCTGATCCAGGCAGTCGTTCGCCAGGAGTTTGCGAACGTGGACCTCAATTCTGGCCTGTCGTCTGCGTCGCCCTGTTTGCCAAACACCGCTCCACTGGTTGCTGCTGCTTCACCGACTCCGACCGTACTCCCACGTTACCGCTACCGGAATCCTGCGGATTGCCGCACCCCGGACGACCGCGCAATCTGCTTCACCTGTTCGCGTGTCGGCCACATTTCCCGTCACTGCCGCAGCCGTTAACAATTGGTTTTCACCACCTCACCTTCGTTCCACTTACGATCGTCGTGCAGGACTACGGACCTAGTTCCAATTATGATCGCCGTGCCGGCTTCGAACCACACCAGACGTCTTCCCGTGCTGAGTCTCCGCACGCTTTCGACACTTCGACCCCGCGAAGGTCCAGGCGCTCGCTGTCATAATATGTCATGGATTAATAAATCATGGATTTGAAGCTTACACGCTTCTCTCCTGCCTCCCGAGACGAAAAATGACATCAACTTTATTGCTCCACTGACAACAAATGGTACGATTCACCAAACACAAATGTTAGATGCGTTGATTCTTGAAAAGGCTCAGCGTTTAAATAATGTTAGTGTGTCAGCGTTTAGTTTTAATATCAGAATCGTTTAAGAATTGAAAGAGGGGCTACCAAGTGCACCTTCTCCAAGTAGCAAGCTGGGATGGGTAAAACTGGGCGCGTTGTTTGTTAAACTAAAACAAGCATCAAGAAGGGATAGCAACAGTGCTACAGCACGCCCCCCCCCCCCCCCCCTTTACTCGTGGTAAGAGCACCCAGTACTTAGCAACGCTGCATCAGAATCCCTATAGCTTCATTAAGTTGTAATTAAGAGTCGTAATCAACACGCGCACAGAGAGCGACAGACAAGGACTGAAAAAGACGAATACGGACATGTAAGTCCTTAGATGTTCCAAACCTCTTTTTCTCCTATTATACATTTTCTCCTCCATGTACCGTTCACGCACAAACATATACGCTTTTATATATAGTCATCACAATTATCTTTCGCGCGCGCTACAGGTTCCTTTAAATAGAGTCACAATACTGGCCGTTCGTCGATATTAATGTCTTTATTATAAGGATAGCTGGTGGAAGCGTGGCGAACGCTGAGAATTAAATTTCCCTTCAAACGTGCCAAAGATTTCGCTGCTATTCTTTGGAAATATTTTGCCACTCAAATGTGAAATTGCCATAAATGCTCGAATGACCTGAAAAATTCGGACGTGAAGCGAACCGTTTTCCTGCAGTGGATTAAGAATGCAGCTCTACCTGAGTTCTTTTTTTTAGAGCTATATCATCAAAAGGCCTTAAGTCTTTTTATTTCAATTGGCTGCCAGCCATTTATGAGCTAATACGCTACAAGTCACTCGAAGCTTGCCCCGAGCTTCCGCCGCGATTCTTTGAAGTGAGTGGTAAGTTTTTTTGAGCGCACGATATTAGTTTTTTTCCAGCTCAGTTCTTTGTCTGTTATTGCCATGAACCGTGAACATCTGTGCTACACCTTATAACATATCCAGTCTGGGATGGCACTATTCCTTTTGTTTTTCTATATTTGTCTGGGATTCTCCATGGCGGAAATATCGGGGAGTGTTACTAGGAACTAAATTAGATGTCATAGGAGGAAAGCGCACGCCTTGGATGTCCTAATTAGAATAAAATAGGGCTTTTTGTTCTTTACCTTATAAAGAGGAATTTAATAAAAGGTCGATTTAGAGCGCTCTCAAGAAGTCCCGTTACAAAGTGCTACGGTCATTTGTATTTTTCATTTGTTTTTGTTCAGACAACACGAACGAGAGTGGAGCCCAAAGTTCATTCAATCATGCATGTATATCTAATTCTGGCAAGCGGCGTGAATTTAAAGGACTATCTTCGTTTGCACTTTTCTAGCAGCAACATCAATATTTATGTTGGCGAAAAATCTTTTTTTTTACAAGCCCGAAAATTATGTCTCCAAAAACGTACCTCAGTATGGCAAGAATTTTGACTAAATATTTCATTCTTACCAATCTGCTGCAGTGCCATGGTCCAAAACTAGGACGAAATAGGTAGGAAGCGTTTACGCATCTCTTTTAAACCGCTATGCGCATTACCATTCCAACCCGTTAACAAATCGCTTAACTTCTTTAATACGCATCTGCCACAAACAATCTTACTGTCTGCTTGCCTGGAATGAGCTATGCGTTCGAAAATACGTTCGATGCTTTTTGTGTATCACTTCGGCGAAAATGACTCTCTTTTCCTGCTTTTCTCGTTTACTTCAAGCAGGGCTCCATTTTTACAGTGTATTCTTGACATTTTTTTTTCTCTGGCCAATGCTCAATTCAATTCAAGTTTATTTGCATCTATACATGTACAGATGACGGGAGTGCAGACAAAAAGCCAAATGGATTTGGCTTGACGGGGTCTGTACCCCCTACACAAATGGCACTATGCACAATAAAGAGAACGCAAAGATACAATAATGGATAAGCGCAAAAAAAGCATTATTGAACATTCTATAACATTCTATGCTATAACAGAAGTCATTGTCAATAGAGGTAAATGCTCGAAGAATTTGATGTTCTGTTTTTTCGCAGTAGTGAAACGCTTGAGTAAAATACTACGATATATGGAGGTGACCGCTGTAAGTTAAGGGCACTGAAAAGAGGCTGCGTATGAGCGTCATATGAGGAATTAGCGATAGCGCGCACTGCTTTCTTCTGCAAAAGATAAAGTTTTGTGATGTTAGACATCGTGGTGTTTCCCCACACTAAATGGCAGTATTTCAGTTTGGACAGGAAGAGACAGTTGTAAAGCAGCTTTTTCACGCTTTTTCACGTAAGTCGGTTTTCGGTTGCCAACTGAAGCTACGAACTCAATCATTTCCAAGTGTAATAAGGGGCTGTGGAGTTACATAGAGGCACGCCATGGTAATGATATCAAGGAGAGGCGGAGGTATAGGCTAAATATACGCGATCAGAAAGGATTCCTAACAGAGTCAGAAACGCCGAACACAGAACTGAAAAGTGAAACGAGTTCGCGAACGTTACCGATTGCGCTGAGGAAAACAAGAGAAAAAGTAAGCAACCTGCGACGAAACCGTAAACATTTGCCCCAAAACTCATCCTCGAGAGTAAAAACCATGCCCGTGACGGTATGGGGTGGAAACATATTCCCCAATTTGAAAGAAGCCGAGAGAAATGGCTTCATTATGAAAGCATGAGACAGTGATACAACAATTGAAATGGTTTTACGTAAAATAAAAGTAATTCAATCGGGGATGTAAAACAAGGGTGCACCAATGTTCTGTTTGGTTGCTTTGCCTTTTCCTTTTTTTTATAGAGCGCATGGTGTTTGTTCTTCACAAAGAGAAACACTGCAGGCAAGCCAGCCGCCCACTTAAAAGAAGCGCCAATTTTGAAGCTTGAAGCCATGTGGAACGCCCCAGTTCGTCACCATTCGCTGTAAGCCTGCAATGTAATCAGGTGCATAAACACAACGAGAAAAATCTGACGCGAACCCAGTGCGTAGAGTGCTAACATCGCGTTCTCCGGAGGCAATGTTAGTAATTCCGTGCTTCATTTTCAGGTTCGTTCCGGAACTAGTCGCGGTGTTCATTTCCGCCGAAAAGCAAACTTTTTCCCTCTCTCACGCTGCCCTTCCATAGACGGCTTTCAAATCAGCCGAGCCGGAAAATGAACCGCTTCGTTAAGGGAGCCGAACATGTGCCGACGATGCGTCGGAAGTTCAATGGCAGCGAATTAAGTGACGGATACTGAAATGCAGTTTGCTGCATCGCAAACTACATCGAGAACTTCAAGGGGCACTGAAATGGTTTTGGTGGTCAAATTCTAAATCAACAAGTCTGTACAGCAAATGTTTATGAGTATTTCAGCAAAATTTAAAATTTCTGATGGGAATCGATATTTAAAGACAATTTTTAAAGATTGCTGCTCGCAACCAACGAAGGCGACATCATACCACTTGTGCTTAGCCGACTCATCATTAGCTGACCTGCCACCTGCCACGGTGGGCAGTTTTCTCATTATACGGCGTGCATTTTGTGGTAAAGTTACAAGGCCACATGATTTAGGTGCCCCACCTGCTACCTAAGGAGACCACTGATGTGAACCGCCTATGTTGCTATACAAGGTCGAGCAGTCTTCAGAAAAAGATAGCCGAAATCTAACGCCTAAGTGCTAACGAACGTTGCGTAGTTGGCCGTAAAGCCTTCCGGCAGGTCCGACAACCCTGTGAACAGATGGGAAACCTGCCAGAGGCTTCGGACAGACCACGGTGAAAACATTGAGTGGGGGCTTAAAATTGTTGGCTTTCAAGCGCAGCACCTACCATTACTCTTGATGTATGATATTGCCGTTCAAACTTATTAATCCATAACTCAAAGAGCTGTAACGCTGTTCTTGCTATTTTGTGAGTAAAGGGACTGCTCTGGAAAGCGGCCCAGTGTCTGTGGTCTCCGCTCATTGGGTGGGACCGATAAGCGCGGCAGGTGAGCTGATAGATAGGACTGCTGATGCTGCTGCCTTTGTCAGGTCTCCGGAGCATTCTGACCCCGGAAGCGTTCGCGCTCGCGATCTCATCTTCAGCATCACTGACGTCTGTGCCGGTGCGAATACTAGCATTGCTACCATGTGTGCCACACCTTCTGCTTTTTTCTCAGAATCCTTCTGTTAAGGGAAAGGAGCTACTGGCGCCGTAGGCGCCAGTAGCTCCTTTCCCTCCCTCTCGGCGGTAACTACCGCGTCCGTCGGAAGTCTAGAGGGGTTAGGAATGGTGACAGCGGGTCGCGTGCTCGTACGCTGTCCAAGGCCGCGGGGATTGGGGAGCAAGACTGTGAACAGCCTTGTCGGGGTCGCAAGGGGCCGACGACCGTTCCCCATTGAAAAGAGATTAGCTCTCAAATGGGTGGGGGTCAGTGGGGTCGGCGACTTCTGAAAACCCCGACTGTCTAGCTGAGCAGTGGAATTTACTGGCGCCTCTAGAGTCGGCCTCTGGCGAGCACTGGGCTCCGCCTACTTGTATGTACAATGCCATTGCAGCAGTATTGGTTGAAATTGGGCGAGAGCAGATTTAATAAAGCTCCGCCCAATTATTGAAGGTATTAGAACCCGCTGCAAACAAAGATCGGGGGGAAGCGCGCCGAGTCCCAGTCTAGGCCCCTTTTAGACAGCCTTTCTTTTCATCGCCTTTTTCTCCGGTTGCCTTTATTTTCGGTCTCGTCTTCAATAAACTAATTTCAAGAAGTTTGGAGTGGCTGCCCCAACCGGCAACGTGTCGCCGGACGAGTGGACGAAGACGTCAAGTGCCCAGCATTCGATGAGACCAACCGGCCATTCCGATATTTTACGGAGGAAACTTAACTCCTGCTTTATGGTCCTCACCAACCCTTTGTGAGGGTTGCCGGCTGCCTGCTTCTAACAGTTCTATTACCGATCAGGATTGCAGGATGAGAGATTGCTATAACAATTTCGAGTTCCAGTTATCCTAAACGCGCATATACTTTCAGTGTGCTGCGCGGATGCAATAGTCTGAGTACATTAGTAGAAAAATAAAGGTCTCGTAAGAAGTAAAAGAAAATTATGGCGCCTGCTAAAACCTTCTTCAAGGCCGACCACCTCTACCGCTATAGTACTATTCGTGTCAGAACCCACCGCAGTGGCCCGTGGTTACGGCGCTCGGCTGCTGTCCCGAAAGACGCGGGTTCGACCCCGGCCGCGGCGGCCGAATTTCGATGGAGACGAAATTCTACAGGGCCGTGTACTGTGTGATGTCAGAGCAAGTTAAACAACCCCAGGTGGTATAAATTTCTGGATCCATTCACTGCGGCGTCCCTCATAGCCTGAGTCACTTTGGGATCTTAAACCCTGATAAACCAAACCAAACCAAACCAAACTAAACCTATTCGTGTCAACATTTTTCATAAAAATGCAAAATAATATCTGTCGCGATGCGATTAAAAACGCCTTACGTGCAGCGTGCAAGAAGCGGACACAGGTTAAACGGGCTCTGCCAGTGGGTGGGGAGAGCAGTTCAAAAGCGCGTACGACAGCTTCATATTTCCATTACAGTATGATACTAACCACGTACTTCGATTTTTCTTTCCTGCGCAGAATCATAGTCATACACCGCCATGTTGCACGAGGGTTCCTCATTTACGATTACCTTAACTGCTTTCACCTCAGGAACTCCAAGTTGCTGGATTCTCTGCCTGCCTGAGCCCGTTTAGCCTCCTGAACGGCAACCACGCTTTTGTTTTCTGCACTGATGGTAGCCATTGCTTGTGCATGCGCTGTTTTAACTTTTAGCCATTTGTACATGCGCCGCCAGGAACCTTTTTTATTCTATAGCTGCTTCTCTACAAGCAAGGAACTCTTTCGAGATTGTAAGTTGTAAATCCTTGGGCTTAACGTTCCCAACGGGCACATGGAGTATGAGGGAAGTCGTATTCGAGGGCTTCGGGTTTATTTCGACCACCTGAAGTTTTTTTAACTTGCGCTAGCATCGCAGAACGCACAGGCGGCTTTTGCGTTTCGCCTGCACGTGGCGCTTTTGCAAGCACGTGGCGCTTTTGCTATTCTTTCCCTCACCGCTGCCATACAGGAGGATTCATGTTTTAGGAAGGTACGAATCTCTCCTTTGTTTACTCTCAGCGCATCCGAGAGCAATTCAGCGCTCTTCTTCCGCCTGGATAGACCGCATGGCAGAGCTAAAGAATGGGTTCCCCAAAGCCGAGGTGTTCATGGACTCGCGTTTCGTGGAGGCGCATAAGTTGAGGGGAGACTATAAAAGACGGGCAAGTGCCGTAAAGAAAACGCTCTATATATATATATATATATATATATATATATATATATATATATAGTAAGAACGTAGACCAACGTTTGAAACGCTTGAAACAATTTATTGACGTTTCGACCGTGGAACGGCCTTCGTTAGATTGTGACATTCTGACGAAGGCCGTTCCACGGTCGAAACGTCAATAAATTGTTTGAAGCGTTTCAAACGTTAGTCTACGTTCTTACTACTACATACCGTGACAAGATTTTCCCCTTTTTTTGCTGCATTATATATATATATATATATAATATATAGCGAAGTATACGCTTCGTTAAAGGAAACTTATTTATTCTACTTGACGTTTCGATCGGAAGACCGATTGTTTCAAGCGTTTCCAACGTTGGTCTACGTTCTTACTATATATATATATATATGTAGCCCACTCCTGAAGAAGATCGGTCTTCCGACCGAAACGTCGAGTAGAATAAATATGTTTCCTTTAACGAAGCGTATACTTCGCTATATACTCTTGTAAGCAGTCAAGTACTCCATGCTTTCGCAACCCATATATATATGGGTTGCGAAAGCATGGAATACTTATGGAGTATATATATATATATATATATATATATATATATATATATATATATATATATATATATATATATATATATATATATATATATATATATATATATATGGGCGTGTTCAGATAAGAACGGTAATCGAGGTCCCATGACCATTTTTTGTTTTCAATGAAATTTTTATATATGATGGGAAAATGTGTCCACACAAAGAAATGAACCTTAGTTTTGCATGAAGCTTCGTAGCTTTCTCGGAAAAAAATCGCATTCACAAGAGGTGGAGAATGTCGTTTTTGGCACTTCGCAATTTTGCAAGTTTGAAGCCTCATTCCATGCACAAAAACTTTTCTCCGGGCATCAGCATTTTTTAAGAACTTCTTTACAACTCGTACAATCCGAGAAAATAAAAAATGTTTTCTTGCTCTTTCAACCTTCCGAGTAAAAAAAATTGCAAACTTCGCTTCTGGAGCTATGCAATGCAAAAAAGACACTTTTCAGGGCAACCTTTGGGCAAGATGCCTGAAGATCTCCCCACTGAATATTTTTCTCAGTATTTTTCAGCTGTTTTTACTCACCTCAGGCAAGTTCTGTTGCTCTAGACCTGACAGATAGTTTTCAGTACAGTCTCAAAATTGGCAAAAGTTCAAAAACGCCAAAAAAGTGACAACTTTGACATGGGTTTAAAAAAAAATATCATAATCGAATTTTGTTAAAATTTGCCTGAATAATCCTCAATACCTGATAACTTTTAGGCACTAGGAAAGTGTTGCATTATATTGCTTTAAAATAAAAAAAAAACTGAGTCCACGTTTTTGTTATATAGAATTGCTTATTACTGCCTCTTAGAAATAGTAGCTGTCAGAAATTTGATTTAGCACTCATTGAAAGTGGTTACATTTTATTTAGCCCAATATCCGAACCATTCTCAATGCTTATCGAACTTCTATTCGCTTGTTAGCGGCGCTCTTAATGCGTTAAAATCGGAATACATTCGCTATTTTGGCTGATGTCATAAGAATTGGCTGGTGGCGGGCAAACGTTGTTTGTATTCTCTAATTTATTCGTCGTACGGTCTATTGGTATATATAATCGATTCTTTAAAGATATTAGATCATTTCTCGGTTCTTAGAAAAAATTTTATATATAAAAGTTAATACTAATGCGTTTCTCAAGTCGGCGTTTCCGAACCTGCGTCTATTTACCTCTGTGTTCAATGGTTCTACAAGGCACTGTCAGGAGACAGACCGTCGTCTCCTGAGGGGAACGATTTATCCGCAAGGTTTTTAATCATGGGGAGTTTTAATCGGGAGGAAATTTAAAAATTTGATGCCGCTTCATGTGCACATTGCAATTCAGAAAATCGTAACAAAAAATAAACGGCGGCAGTTGATTTCGGTTTTGCGCACAGTATATTGTCCAGCACGAAGCACTAACCAGATCACAGCGTCTTCCATTCAGAAGCAGCGGTGGAGGCCACGTAGGATGCACTGCCTTAAGTTGACTGAGCGTACTTCCACAGGTGGAGCGTCTGAACTCCAGGCACTTTCTTTGCCAGTTTCCATTGTTCCTTCGTCACTTCGCGAAAGTCTGCAAGCTCCCTCTGTGGCAGCTCCAGAATGGTGATGTTCTTTAGTGTTTCTTGAATTGCGTCTACGAAGCCTCTGGCTCTGTGTATGGCCTCACTTACAGGCTTCCGCAAGTTGTCGTTTGATGCTCGATGTTTCACTGGCCCACCAGCACCGTCGCAAGCATTTTTGCAGTGTCCAGAGGCAGAAAACATCAATATCGTTCATTGACATTCACTGGGCTGCAGTTCATGAAACTGGTATTTATTCCTGAAGTCAGCGGGAGCCCCGTCACTCAAATACATTATCTTGGTGTAGATTGGCGCGTTTTATTCGAGATTTTTTTTGATTTTCGACAGAGCCACGCATGCATGAGCGGAATCATGAGACATATCGTCGAAATTAACGGCGTAGTTACCAGTCGATTTTCTTGACATTACAACGCAGGTAAACACGGTTACCTGCTTTTTCTGCCAATGGTACGCTTGGACTCAGTCTGGAAGCACAACTGTTCATTTTCTGGCGAAATAAAAATGTAAAAGAATTGCACGTCTCTTGCAGCTGTGTGCTTTTTCGTGTATTGCTCTTGCTTGCACAGATATAATGTAGTTGTAGGGAATGCATTTCATGGCCACTCTTAGAAATTCTCTAATAAACGATGAAGCGGTCAGAATTTTTTTAACTAGCTCACCGTATTCCTATGTAGCAATCAACACCTCATCCTCGCTGCTCATTTCCAAATTTTCCAAAGTGAAAATGCCATCATGTGGATAGTGGCACAATTCCTGAGGAAACATGACGCAGCATCAAACCATCGAGCATCACAACACAACTTGCGGAAGCCTGTAAGTGAGGCCATACACACAGCCAGAGGCTTCGTAGACGCAATTCAAGAAACACTAAAGAACATCACCATTCTGGAGCTGCCACAGAGGGAGCTTGCAGACTTTCGCGAAGTGAAGAAGGAACAATGGAAACTGGCAAAGAAAGTGCCTGGAGTTCAGACGCTCCACCTGTGGAAGTACGCTCGGTCAACTTAAGGCAGTGCATCCTACGTGGCCTCCACCGCTGCTTCTGAATGGAAGGGACTGTGATCTGGCTAGTGCTTCGTGCTGGACAATATACTGTGCGCAAAACCGAAATCAACTGCCGCCGTTCATTTCTTGTTACGATTTTCTGAATTGCAATGTGCACATGAAGCGGCATGAAATTTTTAAATTGCCTCCCGATTAAAACTCCCCATGATTAAAAACCTTGCAGATAAATCGTTCCCCTCAGGAGACGACGGTCTGTCTCCTGACAGTGCCTTGTAGAACCATTGAACACAGAGGTAAATAGACGCAGGTTCGAAAACGCCGACTTGAGAAACGCATTAGTATTAACTTTTATATATAAAAATTTTTCTAAGAACCGAGAAATGATCTAATATCTTTAAAGAATCGATTATATATACCAATAAACCGTATGACGAATAAATTAGAGAATACAAACAACGTTTGACCGCCACCAGCCAATTCTTATGACATCAGCCAGAATAGCGAATGTATTCCGATTTTAACGCATTAAGACCGCCGCTAACAAGCGAATAGAAGTTCTATAAGCATTGAGAATGGTTCGGATATTGGGGTAAATAAATGTAACCACTTTCAATGAGTGCTAAATCAAATTTCTGGCAGCTACTATTTCCAAGAGGCAGTAATAAGCAATTCTATATGACAAAAACGTGGACGCAGTTTTGTGTTTATTTTTGTATTTTAAAGCAATATAATGCAACACTTTTCTAGTTCCTAAAAGTTATCATGTATTGAGGATTATTCAGGCAAATTTTAACAAAATTCACTGATGATGTTGTTTTTTAAACCCATGTCAAAGTTGTCACTTTTTTGGCGTTTTTGAACTTTTGCCAATTTTTAGACTGTACTGAAAACTATCTGTCAAGTCTAGAGCAACGGAACTTGCCTGAGGTGAGTAAAAACAGCTGAAAAATACTGAGAAAAATATTCAGTGGGGAGATCTTTAGGCATCTTGCCCTAAGGCTGCCCTGAAAAGTGCCTTTTTTGCATCGCATAGCTCCAGAAGCGAAGTTTGCAATTTTTTTTACTCGGAAGGTTGAAAGAGCAAGAAAACATTTTTTATTTTCTCGGATTGTACAAGTTGTAAAGAAGTTCTGAAAAAATGCTGATGCCCCGAAAAAATTTTTCGTGCATGGAATGAGGCTTCAAACTTGCAAAATTGCGAAGTGCCAAAAACGACATTCTCCACCTCTTGTGACATGCGATTTTTTTCCGAGAAAGCTACGAAGCTTCATGCAAAACTAAGGTTCATTTCTTTGTGTGGACACATTTTCCCATCATATATAAAAATTTCATTGAAAACAAAAAATGGTCATGGGACCTCGACTACCGTTCTTATCTGAACACGCCCATATATATATATATATATATATATATATATATATATATATATATATATATATATATATATATAAGCAAACAAGGGAAGGGGAATGGGGGCTCCTTATAAATATGAGAGAAGCCAACAGCCACAGAAACCAAGGAGCACAGGGGATTTGGGTGGCGCTGATGAACACTCTCAAGGTTAGGTTATTTGTAAACATATATACCCCCGAAAGCAGAAGGTTTGACAGCCGTCGCTGTAGCTCAGAAGTAGAGCACCGGACGCGTAATTCCGAGGTCGTGGGTTCGGATCCCACCGGCGGGATGTGGTTGTTTTTTCTTCTGCTTTTCTAATCAATTAACTTTAAGCGACAACATATTCCGTAATATTCTTACTTGATCAACACCAACGTCAATTAACGTTGATCAACACCACAAAAAAAATTTAAAATCCCCTGTGCTCCTTGGTTTCTGTGGCTCTTGGCTTCTCTCATATATATATATATATATATATATATATATATATATATATATATACATATGACAGAAGCCAACAGCCACAGAAACCAAGGGGCACAGGGGATTTTTTTTAAAGTTATTTATTTTGTGGTGTTGATCAATTTAGAATATTACTGAATATGTTATCGTTTAAAGATAACTGATTAGAAAAACATATATATATATATATATATATATATATATATATATATATATATATATATATATATATAGGGTGTTTCACCTAAGACTTTCTGCAATTTTTAAAAATAAGCTATTTGAATTAGATGCGCGCTTTTTCTGGCATTGCATTGTCAGTGGTGTAGTACATCATAATGCAGCTAAGACGTGCTAACTAGCAGGCTTGTTAACCAATATTTAATAGTTAACTTTTAAACTATTACCGTTGGGCTCCTTAATTATTGAGAGGCATGCAGCCCACCGTAAGTAATGTCCATATCCGTTTTTAGAATTTCGAGAACGCGATTGTCCTCGGCGCTGTGGCCCAACAAATTTTGGCTATTTCGACGAGTTATGTGCACTGGAGAGGTTGCTTTGCCTGCAAGCTTCTCAAACCGCATATATTTTGGCGCGATGTAGGCGAAATTTGTTGGGCCACAGCGCCGAGGATAATCGCGTTATCGAAATTCTAAAAACGGATATGGACATTACTTACGGTGGGCTGCATGCCTCTCAATAATTAAGGAGCCCAACGGTAATAGTTTAAAAGTTAACTATTAATTATTGGTTAACAAGCCTGCTAGTTAGCACGTCTTAGCTGCATTATGATGTACTATACCACTGACAATGCTATGCCAGAAAAAGCGCGCATCTAATCCAAATAGCTTGTTTTTAAATATTGCAGAAAGTCTTAGGTGAAACACCCTGTATATATATGTATATACTATATTGAAAGGGGGTTCCTGCACAAATGGTACAGGGCGTGGTGTTCACGGCAGGCGACATAAAGCGGCGAGCAGAACGGCGGGCAGCGCAGAAGACGGCCAGTCCAACCCAAGCGATCTCGTGTAGCGCGGCGGCACTTCGTCTTTTAGCGACGCTTCGTCGTCGTCGGCACTCTGGCAGCGATCGGCCTAGGCGGTATCAGGCGCGGCCGCCGTGGTTCGCTACAATTGCCCCGGGACCGAAGAGGAGCCACCCTGGCGACTTATGGCAACGGCAAAAGGAGCGGATCGTAGTAAGTCTTCATGCGGCTGACGTGGACGGTTTCCGGACCGCGATGGCGCAGGTCCGAAGAGGGGTTGAGCGGCTCCACGACGTAGTTGACTGGCGACGTTTGCTGGACGACGCGATAAGGCCCGTGGTATTCTGTGCGAAATTTAGATGACAATCCGGGTGGTGTGCCGGGAACCCATAGCCAAACTAGGGATCCAACCGGAAAAACGTGTTGCCTGCTAACGTTATCGTGGCGATGCTTTTGGCGGCCTTGGGATTCGGAGGTAAAAGAGCGCGCCAACTGGCGGCAGTCTTCTGCATGCTTTGCGACTTCGGAGAGAGGCGTCCACTTGCAGGCGTCAGGAGTATAAGGTAATATGGTGTCCATCGTGGACTACGGCTCACGCCCATACAGAAGGAAGAAAGGGGTAAAGCCGGTGGTGGACTGCGTGGCGGTGTTGTACGCGTATGTCACGAAAGGGAGGATGGCATCCCAGTTGGTCTGATCTGCTGCGACGTACATCGTGAGCATGTCTCCGAGAGTATATACGGTTGATGCGCTCGGTCAGCCCGTTAGTTTGAGGATGGTAGGCAGCGGTGGTCCGATGTACGATGCGACATTCGGCAAGCAGTGCTTCAACGACTTGGGAAAGGAAGGCACGGCCTCTGTCGCTGAGCAGCTCGCGCGGCGCGCCGTGACGAAGAACAAAATGGTGCAGCAGGAACGTAGCAACTTCGCGGCTAGTTGCAGCAGGAAGGGCGCCTGTCTCGGCATACCGGGTGAGGTGGTCGACGCCGACGATAATCCAACGGTTCCCAGAGACCGTACAGGGAAGCGGTCCGTAAAGGTCGACGCCAACGCGATCGAAAGGACGTGCTGGGCATGGGAGTGGTTGTAAGGGGCCGGTCACTCGGGGAGTGGAAGTCTTCCGCCGCAGACAGGCGATGCAAGATCGGACGTATTTTCAAATGTAGGCGTACATGCCGCGCCAATAGTAACGCTGAGAAATTCGTTTGAATGTTTTCAGCACACCAGCGTGCGCACACTGAGGGTCAGCGTGGTAAGATGCGCAAATTTCAGATCGTAAATGGCAGGGGATCGCGAGAAGCCACCGTCGACCATCAGGCATGTATTTGTGGCGGTATAGAAGGCCGTCCCGGAGGGCAAAGTGCGGAGCTTTACGCCGTAAAGTTCTAGAAGGCGCAACTTTTTGTGATGAAGACACGGCGTCTATGAGGGACGCAAGCCACGGGTCTTTTCGCTGCTCCGCCGGCATATCAGCGATGGTAAGAGACGGAAGCACGGGATCGGTCGCCGAGGAGCAGGCAGCGTCGCTGGGAAGGGGAGACCGAGACAAAGCATCAGCGACCATGTGCTTACGGCCGGAACGGTAGATGACGCGGATGTCAAACTCTTGAAGGCGAAGAGGCCACCGAGCGAGGCGACCGGATGGATCTCTAAGCGACGATAACCAGCAGAGCGCATGGTGGTCCGTGACGACGTCGAACCGGCGGCCGTATAGATAGGGCCGGAATTTCGTTAGCGCCCATACAATAGCTAAACATTCCTTCTCCGTAACGGAATAGTTGGATTCAGCTTTGGTAAGCACGCGACTCGCATATGAAACTACGTATTCTTCAAAACCATCTTGTCGCTGGGCTAAGACAGCTCCGAGGCCAATGCCACTCGCATCCGTATGGACCTCGGTAGATACTGTGGGGTCATAGTGTCTGAATATTGGCGGCGAAGTCAAAAGAAGGCGCAGGGTAGTAAACGCTTCGTCGCACTCGGCCGACCAGCCAGATATGTCATTGGTCCCGCCAAGTAGCTTCGTTAGCGGCGCAATGATGGACGCAAAATTGCGTACGAAGCGCCGGAAATAAGAACACAAACCTATGGAGCTTCGAAGTTGCTTGAGCGAAACCGGCTTAGGAAATTGCGCCACAGCACGGAGCTTGGCCGGGTCAGGGAGAATGCCTTCCTTGGACACGATGTGCCCCAATATTGTCAACTGCCGAGCTCCGAAGTGGCACTTCTTGAGATTCAGCTGCAGTCCGGCGTCTGTCAGGCAAGTCAAAACCTGCTTTAAGCGTGCAATGTGTGTGGTGAAATCGGCGGAAAAGACAACAATGTCATCCAGGTAGCAGAGGCAGGTCTGCCATTTCAACTTCCGCAAGATATTATTCATCATTCTTTCGAATGTGGCGGGAGCGTTGCACAGACCGAACGGCATCACGTTGAACTCGTAGAGGCCGTCGGGTGTAACAAATGCTGTCTTTTCTCTGTCAGGTGCAGCCATCGGTACTTGCCAGTAGCCGGAACGTAGGTCAAGGGACGAAAAGTACTCAGCGCCTTGGAGGCTGTCAAGAACGTCGTCGATGCGGGGAAGAGGGTAATTGTCCTTGTGGGTAATTTTGTTGTGGCGGCGGTAATCGACACAAAATCGGATTGAACCATCTTTCTTCTTGACAAGTACCACCGGCGACGACCAAGGGCTGTGAGACGGACGGATGACACCACGGTGCAGCATGTCCTCAACTTGTTCGCTAATCACGCGGCGCTCTGCCGCAGACACACGCCAGTATGGTATTATGTCGTCGGCGAATACAACGCACTGGACAATGTTGAGGATTATCGTTCGCTTCATTACAGCGAACAAAACATGCAACCGAAGTTAGGTGCTTATGCTCCTTCAAAAAAAAAAACAGAGCAGCCATACCGAGTGGAGAAGTGGACGTGCGGAACCGACTAATACATACAGACACGTGATATTAACAACTTCACCTTAATAAACCAAACTGTAGTTCAACGTCCCAAAGCGAATCAGGCTATGTGGGATGCCGTAGTGAAGGCCTGCGGAAATTTCGACCATTGGGGGTTCTTTAACGTGAACTGATATCGCACAGTACACGGGCCTCTAGAATCACTTTACTGAACCAAAGTATACTCTAACGAATTAAGTTCTAATCTTTCGAAGGCAAATCACCATCAACTGGACCGCAGTTAAGCGTCTATATATCACCTGCGCTCCGTTGTGTGCCCTACATGAAGCACTCAAATATCACCCCTCCCCTCGGAATCTCTAAACAGCGTGAATATAATAGTGCCGACCATACGACAGAATATTGTATGTTCTAACAGCTCGATTGTATCGAGAACCTATCCAACTTATAGCTTAGTGGAGCCACGTCGTACGTTGCGAGCAGCAATCAGTTAACGTGCAACATCCTCCGAAGATCCCTCTAAGCCAAGAATGCAACCGAAAGCACGGCAGGCACCTACCTACCTGAGCAGCCTTGCAGTTGCGACGCAGGAAGTACAGGGGCAAGGGCAGGTCCAGAGTCCAGGGACCAATCGACAGCCCGGAGAATGTCCTCTTCGATGGCGCTCAGCTCTCGCTCCGTCGTCTCTCCCATGCCTTTGGTCGATGCGAGGTAGGAACGGCAGAGAAGGCGGTACTCAGGCTCTTTGTGCTCTACCGCAGCACCCAGTGCTGCAGCCCACAGCAGCTCCATCTGGCGCTTATCCACGGCGCGCATCTGCACAGGGAAAAGCAGCAGAGGCCGGAGCACAGAACATTTAACAGACAGTCCCCATTCATTGCTCACAGCAGAACTTGTACAAACGTACAGATTCTTCCGGCTCTCTAAAAGTCACCAAACTGCAGAACAATAGGCCTAAGAGCTTATTCATATGCACTATGCCTAGCTGCAAATCGCGTCTGGATCTGTAGTACCATGGAGTGAAAAGCCCTCAGTTGCGCGCTAATGTGCACAACACGCTAACGAAGTGTACACTATATGAAAAATGAAACGGAGCTAATACCGACAGCTTGCGTTTGTATACAAACGATTCGCTCTTGATTACGTCCACATAAGTACAGACTTAGGGCGTAAGCTATTTAGAATTCAAGCTCAAAACGCATCGAATAGTTCAAGTCATCGAATGCACAACAGATGACGCCCCGGCAACAGCGACCTTATATACCAGTGAATTCCTTCAGTACGAGGCACTAACGGAAGCTGCAGCACCCATAATTCCGACAACCAACTAGCAGTGGCGGTGTGCTTTCACACAGCCACAAACAGTGAAAGAGCACCATGAGTATGACAAAGTGGATCACAGCTAGGTTCTTTACGAATCCAGGAGTAGGAACAATAAAATCTGCAGATGCCTTGCTGAAACACGCAGGTGCTTACAAAACTGAGAGAAAGAATTACATGGGAAAAGGCACCACAAATGAGATAAATAATAAAAATTCGCATGCAAACGCCCTCGAGTTCTGTATGATGCAAGTCTCAAGTCGTTTTCCGGTGAAACGTAACGCTAAGGCATCATTCGCCTGATCCATCGCGGAATTCGTTCGTATTTGTATCGGCATTCAATTTTCTAATACTCCACTTTAGATTTGGGCGCTGCTTGTGAACTCGGTTCAAATGTAGACGGACACTTTGCTTACCTGTAAGTAGCGATCAGCGAGGGAGACAGCCAGAAAAAGCGTCCCCGGCGAGAACTGCAGCACATTGCGGGCCCCGATCAGCCAGCGAACATTGCGCTCCCGTATCGAGCGATCCACCTCCTTTTGGCCGCTCAAAAATACCGGTTCGATGGGCCATTTCGCCTGCAATGTAGAGGAATGAAAAAGGACATTCTAAGAGACGAGCTCCAAGAACTAAGCTCTGAATAATAATGTCACACATAATGCCCAAAAGCAATCTGATCTCGTCTACAAGGCATTTAGAAGTCCACCGATAGAGAAGAATTAACAATGTCATTGAGCCAAAGTGCTACTACTATCCAAGTGTCACATGGAGATGTTGACATCTCAAGCCCTACACCCTCAATGCAAACAAGAGGTTCTAATTATGTTTTATGCGAAACGTAATTCGCCCAGTTTATAAAGCGGCCCACTGACACAAAAACATAATGCATTAAAGACATAAACATTCACAAATCGTATGTACATTGCATATATAATTTCCTCTTCCTTTCATGCAGACGCTTGCGAGTGTACAATAAAGGGAAATGTATAGCACAGCGAAATTGGGGGTGGAGTACCATGGTTATTCGTTGTGTAGCTTCACGAAGAACTGAGTTTGGACAAGACACAGATGACTGCGTAAAAGCAGATGTCCCCCTAGAATATCAACTACTGCGCGTGGTCAACTGAATTACCAGCAAGCAGCACTTTGTTCGACCACGAGTGCAATATTGAGAAACAGCACTTTTAGTAACCTTTAGGCTATGGACCCGCAGTGATGTGTGGCGTATGCAAGATGAGGTGGTGTTCCTGCCACCGGCTGAGGGAGCACTTATAAAAAATGTTTTTCAAAGGAGTTTTCTTAGTTCGCATTGCATCCATGAGGTTCTCCTTTGGTGAAGTGATGCAGATCATAGAGCGAAATATGCGAGTAGAAAAGTTATATTTTATATCAGTGTGTCTTTAAAACACCGCGAGACGAGTTGAGGGAGAAACTTCCGGCTCTTCAAAATAGGTTCCCTATTGAAAAATCCGGTATCGCGGCAAACCGGATTTTACCGGAACATATCGGTTTCATACCGGTCCGGTATCACTTTCATACCGGCGAGACCCGTCCGGTTTGATGGCTATACCGGTTCATATCGGTCCGGTATCGATCCCAAACCGGACAGACCGCTCCGGTACGGAGCTCATACCGGACAGTCCATGCCCGGTTCGAAGCTCAAACCGGACAGACCAGTCCGGTACGGAGCTCAAACCGGACAGAGAGTCCGGTACGGAGCTCAAACCGGACATACCAGCCTGTATTCAGAGGGATATGTGCTGCGGTTTTGGTGCTTGGTCTGCAGATTGACTGTTGTACGCCAGCAGATGTTTTTCAGGGGAAGGGGGGGGGGGGGGGGGGAGGTGGGTCAGCGTGCGCATAAGTGCGATAATCAACACATACACGGTTTTTGTTGAAAAGAGAGAGAGAGAGAGAGAGAAAGGCAGGGATGTTAACCAGAAAGGATTCCGGTTGGCTACCCTGCACAGGGGAAGGGAATGAGGGGAATTAAAGAGGAAAGAGAGAAGTAAAGGGAAATAATCACAGTCTGTCAATCAAGGCAGTCTCTCTCAAAAAGCGAAAGAGTGCCTTGTAAGCCTTGATGGCAGTTGACTGTTGTGGCCACGGACCGAGGATCTTGGCCTCTGTGAAAGGGCGAGGGTCCAGGCGGTCCAAAGCACATCGCAGCTTATGTCTTTCGGCTACAAAGGCAGGGCACTCACACAAGATATGGGTGATTGTCTCATCACAGGCGCAGTTCACACAAGAAGGGCTGTCGGCCATCGCGATCCGGAAAGCATACTTATTCGTGAAGGCAACACCGAGCCATAGACGACACAGTAGCGTTGCTTCACGACGGGCTACATTACACGGAAGACGGAGGCGCAGTCCAGGGTCCAAAGTCCTGAGGCGACGGTTGCACAACTCACCAGAGTTCCACGCTGAAAGTGTGAGCTCCAGCCTCAAAGAACGAAGCCCACACGCTGCGTCAGCTCTCGTTACGGGGATATTAACGGGGATTCCATCATTGTTGGCAGAACGGGCAGCTTCGTCAGCCTGGTGATTGCCATGAATGCCGCAGTGGCCCGGCAGCCACTGGAAAATTATGTTATGTCCTTTCAATGTGGCGTCATGGTAGAGCTTGCGGATTTCGGCAACGAGTTGTTCGTGTGACCCACGGCGTAGTGCAGTTTGCAGGCCTTGAAGGGCTGCTTTAGAGTCGGTGAAAACTGTCCAGTCATCTGCAGATTCCTGACTAATGAACTGAACTGCAGCCCGTAGGGCAGCTAGTTCTGCACCAGTTGAAGAGGTGAGATAGGTAGTCCTCACCTTCATTAAAATAGACCTGGCCGGTATCACCACAGACCCAGCAGAGCTTGTTGAAGTCACTGAGCCATCTGTGTAGACATGTATGCGGTGTTTATGGTTAAAATGCAAATGATGCAGTGTCAGTTGCTTGAGAGCAGGCAATGATAAATCAGATTTCTTATTAATTCCAGGAATAGACAGGTGCACCCGGGGTTCATGGAGACTCCATACGGGTGAGCATGATCTTGATGGGTGGACGAACTGCGAAGGAAGATAGGCACGGTGAGCTCGAATTACATTTGCAAATGCAGTATGTGGTCTGAGTACGGGAAGAGCTGCAAGATGATGACTCGGAACTCGCGTGAGGTGCCGAATGTGTGTTCTCATGGTTTCAACAGCAATGTATGAAGTAACAGGATGCTCCCCAGCGACAAGAATAGTGGCTGCCGTTGAGGCACATTTAGGTAGCCCAATGCAGATTCGTAGAGCTTGCGCTTGAACACTTTGAAGTGTCTGAAGGTTTGTCTTTCTGATATTGTTTAAAATGGGAAAGCTATACCGCATGTATCCCAGGAACAGCGAACGGTACAGTTGAAGCATCGAGCGTACAAATGCACCCCAGGACTTTCCCCCGAGGAAGGAGAGAATATGAACAATCGCTGTCAGTTTCTTTCGCATGTCGTAAAGATGGGGACTCCACGAGAGGTTCCTATCGATAACAACGCCAAGGAAGCGATGGTTTTTCTCATAGGGAATGGCGTTGCCATTAATATATATGGGGTAACTTGTCATTTTTTTTCGCGTGAACGCCACGAGGGAACACTTCTCGGTTGAAATATTTAGGCCCTGCTGACGAAGGTATAACGTCAGTATCGTTGCCGCCTTTTGTAGTCTCGCACGAACTTGGGGACGGGTCACGCTTGATGCCCAAATACAGATATCATCGGCGTATATTGAGATCTGGACTGATTGTGGCAATGAGTCAACCAGGCCGACGAGAGCTATGTTGAAAAGAGTTGGGCTCAGCACTCCACCCTGCGGGACTCCGCGCGAGTTTAGATGCGAAGAGGTTGGTCCGTCTTCAGTCTGGACAAAACACGACCTCCCTGACAAATAGCTGCGTATCCAGCTGAACATGCGGCCTCCAATCTGAGCAGCTTCTAATGCGTCCAAAATGGCCTGATGCGTTACGTTGTCGTAGGCGCCCTTGATGTCCAAGAATAGTGCCGCAGTCAATCTTTTCAAGTTTTTTTGGTGCTGGACGGACGATACAAGGTCAACCACATTGTCAATGGAAGAGCGGCCACGTCGAAACCCAGACATAAATGCAGGGTAAATTTGGTATCGCTCCAGGAACCATTCCACGCGTGTTAACAGCATTCTTTCCATGACTTTCCCGACACTGCTGGAGAGTACAATTGGTCGGTATGCTGAAATGTCGAGTGGTGATTTTCCCGGTTTAAGGAGTGGTACGAGACGACTGGTCTTCCATGCATTAGGAACTATGCCCTCGCACCATGACTTGTTGTATGTGTCCAGAAGAACCCGTCGAGCCTCTTGGCCAAGGTTGGCGAGCGCGGAGTATGTCACACCATCGGGCCCCGGCGATGACGACCTTCTGCAACAAGCCAGCGCAGCGTCAAGTTCCTCCATGGAGAACAAGTTATCCATTCGTGAATCCCGCGAGGGTGGAACATCACTGCAGTGCAGCGTTGTGGATGGGTTCGGTTGGCCTGTTATCCTTGCGCAAAATTCTTCGGCTACCGCGACCTCGCTGCGTCTTTGGTGGAGCGCGAGGGATTTAAACGGGTGGCGCTGTTTAGGGGACGTACGAAGGCCACGGATCACATTCCAAACGCGTGACAAAGGCTTTCGTGGGTCAAGTGTCTCGCAAAATGTTCTCCAACGTTGTGTCTGCAGGGCTTGAATTCTGCGCTGGATTTTCTTCTGCAGGCGTCTTGCATCTCTGAGGTCTAAGCGCGACTTTGTGCGTCGGTATCTGCGCTCTGCCCTGCGCCGTAGTGCCCGTAGTTGATGTAATTCAATATCAAAGTCGGTGTACTTTGCGACGGGGTTGTAGCAACACGTTGCGCTCTCCATGACCTCCTTAATTTTTTGTTCAAGACCTGTCGAGAATCCTTCCATGCATGCATCCTCCATACGCGCTTTAAAAACTGTCCAATCAATGCGCTGCATACGTGTGGCAGAACGGGACGTGCAATGGCCGGTAAAAATCAGGTAGGTTGGGATGTGGTCACTGCCATGGGTTTCTACATCCAAAAACCATTGGACGTTGTTGGTTAGGCATCGCGAAACGAAAGTCAAATCTAGGCAGCTGCTATAGGTCACCCCTCGAATATACGTCGGGGTTCCGTCATTTAGGCACTGGAGGCCGTGGTCAGAGGCGAAGGAGACGAGTTTCCTTCCACTAAGGTTCATCCTAACGCCTCCCCACATGGTGTGGTGAGCATTGAAGTCACCTATAATCACCCATGGACCGGAGGCGGCTTGCATCAAATCACTCAACCTTTTTTCGTCAAAGCGGCTTGACGGCGCCATGTACACAGCCAAAAGCGTAAACGTGAGGTCACGGCTCTTCACTGTGAGGCAAACATACTGGTTGTCATTGTGTGGGGGAACCGAATGATGCACATATGTAAGTTCACGTCGAATGTAGACGATGACTTTGCTGGTTCTGTTGCGCGTGGAGGAAGTAAAAGCTTCATAACCGGATAATCGCAAAATGTTGGGTAGATTCGGTTCACAGATAACAAGAATGGGGAAGCGGTTTTCATAAACATAATTTCGAATATCTGAAATCCGGGACTGGAGCCCGCGGGCATTCCACTCAAAAATAAAAGCTTGCTTGACTTTCTTCGTAAAATATTGTCCCGGGGGAGCCATGGTGCCTTCTAATGAAGAGCTGCAAGAACTGGCTGTAGCGCGTCCAGTACTTGCAGTGCGTTGTGTGCTGCTGGCGTGCGCAAGCCGGACAGCAGAGCACGCATAACATTCATCAGTGACGTTAGCATTGCAATCACTTGTGTATCTTGGCCATGGTCGAATCGTGCCTTTTGCCCGGATCAGTTGTAGGTGTTCCAGACATGGGGTGCGGCAACGTACCGGACGAAGTGTGTGCTCTAGGCTTTGGTAGTGGTGGCCACGTTGTGTCAGAGGCAGCAGGGCGTGTTTCACGAGTCGCCAGGCTTTCCTGATTTGTTGTCGGTGGAGGCGGACAAGCTGCACTGCCGCTTGGGGTCTTCTCTTCGAAGGTATTTGTGTCATTCAACGACCTTCGGCGGCGGCGCGAGCGACGTCGTCGCACCTTTGCAGCGGCTTCTCTGTGGGTGGAATGATCACGCACCATTTGCTTCAGTACCGCCCTCTCTGTCTTTAGGCGAGGGCAGTCCTTCGAGGAAGAAGCGTGAGGGCCACGACAATTGGCGCACTTCAAGGCAGTCGCGCGGCAACTGTCGCCGCTGTGGGGCTCAGAGCATTTTGGGCACACAATGGTGTTTTGACAAACCCCGCTCACATGACCAATCTTCATACATTTCCGGCACTGTAGCGGCTTACGTACAAATGCACGGACTGGGTGACGAAAGTGCCCCACCTTCACGTAGGATGGAATGCAGTCACCCTTGAAAGTCAGCTTAACGCATGTAGACCTTCCAAGGCGCCTAACTTGCATTATAGAAATGCTGTTGGTTGCCGGCTTGATTAATATGGGCAAGTCGGCGCCAGGGATAGCGATGTCGACGTTGTAAATTACGCCAGCCGTGGTTCCGCTGTCTTGTAGAATAAGGGGGCGTACACTGATATTGCCCAGTTTGGTGATGGCGGCCAAACTGTCCAGCTCGCTGCGCTTCATGACATCAATGGCAATGATGTTCTTATGCGGGTTAACTCTGACGTCTTTAATCCCTCCTGGTACAAGGCTTTCAAGGAATACGGAGATGGCTTGCCTGTTCAGGAGATTCAAGTTTTCTGTTGGCTCCAATGGCACGAACAAGGCTGTATGGGCCTCGGCACTTCGCGCCGTGATGACCGTATCCGTACTTGAGGACGTCGTTGACGTCGACTCAGTTTGTCTCCGCAGTCTGCGCTTGGCCTTCTTACTGACGACGGGTACAAACCCATCGTCGGTCGAGGAGTCACCACTTCGGGCAGTCGAGTAGTCATCACCGTACACAACGGTGTCCTGGCTGCTGGAGTCACTCGGGGCGTACAGGCGCTTCCTCTGGGCGGCCGTTGCCGACCCACCGGGATCCACAGAAGGCACAGCGGCCTCCACTTCCATCGCCGTGACACAAGGGGAGCGGCGCCTCCCTAATTACGGCACAAATTATCAAAAAACTGCAGAGATATGAAGCCAGCGTTCTGACACAGGAAAAGAAAGGGCTAGGAAAAGAAAAGGGCTAAGCGTGAGCTTCTCAGTGGCAAAACATGCAGTTTGTGCATGAAAGGCGGGGTCTGCATGAAGGGGTTTTGCGGGCAACCGCCATATTGGCTTCCCGTGCAGCACCCTGACAAAGCCAGGGCGGCTGTGTGCGGGCAAACGGCTAGTATACATCCGCCAGCGGCCTTCCTAAGTCCTGCGCAGATTACTCTGGATTTCACAGTGCAGAACTTCACGACTGGCTGATAAACATGGCTTGCCTCCGGTGACTGTGCCAGAGGCTCCAAAATGTTTGTTACTGTCGCGTTCATTGCAGCAGCTGTTCGCTAGCGGCAGTCTGTAGCGACGCATTGATGAAGAAAGAAAATTCTAGGTTTTCGTGACGGAATTCTTTGCACTTCTTCTTCGTCAAGTGATTGCCCATTGATAACTCAACTTGTCCGAGCGTCATCGCGAGCGGCCCCACCCTTCACTCTATCAGGAAGAGATACTAATCACAAATCGCCGAGAACATTTCTATCGACGAACAAGAAAAGGTTAGCTAGTGAAAAGGTACAGTGCTAGAGAGAACAAAATGACAACAAACTCCCGTAGAAACGTCACACGAGTAACCTGTCTTTGCCCACTTTTTTTTCAAGTTTTTTTCTTTCCTCTCACCACCGCCTTCCCTGCTTTTCCTGGGTCCACTCTCAAAAAAAAAAAAAACCTGCTCAACCCTGTTTTTTTCTGTCTGTCTTTGTTCCTTCCCCGAGGTCTCCATTGTGTTTGTCCTGTCCCTCCCAGCCCCCTTCCCCGAAATGGCGAGGAGGCACTCACTCTACAGCCCACTACCGAACATTTTAAGCCGCCCTCCCTACCACACTCCCCGCGACGCTCCATGAAGTGGAGAGGGGGCTCCGATTCTACTTGTTGTTCACTGTGTCCGGTCGCGTTTGTTTGGAACAGGTTTTTATTTCCTGCGGTTGGGTTGAGTGTCAAGGGATGAAGGTAGCTGCGAAAACACGCTGGCACTCGCTAGTCCTCGTTGAGTTTGTGTTATACAGTTTTTTATGCCTTTCATCGTGTTGCTTGATCAATCCACGATCGAAGATGACATCGCCTTCCATGCGTACGTCCAGTGCAAATATGATGGAACCCTATCGTCCTTCTCTCAGTGTTGAATGACTTCGCTCCGAAAGACGTGAGTGGTGAACCGGGACATTTACAGACATTTGACCGGTGGAGGCCACGGCGGTGAAGGCGGATTTTATGACGGCGACGTCGTGCTGCTAGGACGTAAGTACGCATTTCAAATCACCCTGTTTTTTAAGTACTGCCTCCGTCTCGGTTATATGCTCGGCGTCAACAGAAACGTTCTAACTGTCCAGTGTCTTTTTAACTAGCAATTTGTGGATTGCACAGCGTAGAGGGACGAAATAGCTCAAAATTTTCTTTCAGCTACATACCGAAATTGCTTGTCCTTCATGATAACACGACTAAAATTAGTTTTATGGTTTGTATTCTTTCTTTACAGAGGCATATCGTGTATACGTGCGAGAGCAATCAGCGATAAGCGTCCTGAGGGGGAGCGGGTCAAGACCTTGAAAAAACATCACGCATCGCATCGATGCTGCGGTATGTGCCGTAAATAATAGAGGATGACCACGCAAGCGCCGGAATCGTCCGAGCAACCTGTTTACACACCAACAATGTTACGACGCAGATTTGCAATACATTATTGATTCAAATATGGAAGGCCTGAGGTGCATTCACGATACTGAGCATTGCCAATGCTCAGGGCCTGGCTTCTTGAGACGCCTGGCTTGTCTGTGGCTTGTCTGGGCCCACGAGGGCCCGCAATTCAGAGCCCCGTTTGTGCTACTGGGGTATGCATTTGTAATTATTGCATACAGGTCCACCTCGGGAATGGAATTTTTATTCCTTCGGCAACGTGGGCAGCAGTTATGGTGGCACCCAAAGATTCGCGTTTCTGCAAGGACGCAGCCTTTGGACGACTCCACAACTCCTGGAAAGGAGCGTTACAGGGCAAGCTTGCCGTCGCAACCTGAAGTCAGAAGCCTCCACAGTGGGCAGAAAGCCAATGACCCCTGAAAGCTACAAGCCATTGGCCGTAAGTTGCATGTCACAGTGCTCAATACATTATGTTGTGTGTCAGTGCCCAATTAAATGATAAGCTGGGGGCATTATGTACTACCAATCATATTTTCTTTTCTGCAGGTGCTTTTGACTACTTCATTGGCCAGCACCCTGTAGAGACCCCAGCGCCGGTAGATCGTCGCGAAGAGTTAAATTATTACCTCAGTGAGCTAGTTCAAGACATGCGAAAAAAATAAACATCTTTTGGAGTTTTTGATGCATTATAATACTCACCAAGCTACCAATACTTGGTAAAAGCTGGGAGCAAATAACACAATTGCACATCGACTGCAATACGAGTCGCTCATAATCGCAGATTACCAGTTTCTGAGGCTCTGTATATTGCAGCATTTGGCATGTACACTTTGTGGGAATCCTGGCTTTCCGCCGTCGCCTTTGCGCGGCTGTGCCGGCCTCCCGCGTTGTTTCTCCTCTTTCCCTTGCTCCCGCCTCAGGCGGTGGAGAGGCGGCTGGGTGACTAATCACTGTCATTTAGCCACAGCTCCGCCCCGGCTCCCCAAGGGCCTTTGCCATTGGCGCCTTTTGGCGGGAATACGGGACCCGCTTTGGGGCGGCCGCGCACCGCGCGACCGTCCGAGCGGGGCCCAGAGAGAGATCCCTCCGAGACAGCGTAAGGTGCGTACGTTACTGTTTGTCCGTGCCGGCCTTTGCCGTTCGGACCAGTGCTTACTCGAGCTCGCCCGCACGTGTCCTCTTACCTGCAGCGGCTCGAGCCTGTCCAGCGGGGTCCAGCGACCTCCGACAGGCGTACCTTGCGTTTATTGCCCACTCTCTCTCGCAACCGGCCCAACGGTCGACACGAGAGAGAGATCACAGCACTGCCGTGGGGACATTCTCCTGCAGCGGCGTGTTAGCGGCGCGCATTACTCTGGTCGCTTCGTGCGCGCAGCGGAGCCTTGCTCCTCGCGCGCCCCCGGGACGGGGTGACTATTGAGTGTGTGTGTGTATCAGCTGGAGGACGACGTGAATAAACGTCTCCTTTGTGAACTTGGAGGCCTATTTCTTTGCGGCGAATCGCTCTCCTCCCAGCGGAGGTTGAGTGCGCCGCATCGGTGTCCCAGTGGTGTGTGGTGACGGCTGATCGGGGCCCTTGGCTCGCGCGAAGCTCGAACCCGCGGTGGGTGGTGGCCTGTGTCCACTTAGAAACCCACAACTGGCGCCCAACGTGCTAAGTCATTGGCGCTTACGCCTTTGATGGCACATTAACCGAGCAGGTCGCCTTGACGATCACGCTTGCGCACCATGTCTAACACCCCCAGCGGGGCACTCGGCAGCTACATGTCGGCTCCCTACGGAGTTATAGCGTCGTTTGATCCGCTGGCTGCTGTTCCTTCGAATAGCTAGAAACCGTGGTTGGCCGCGGCCCCCATTGGGGTTTACGGCGACACAACCCAAAATGTCGACCACGCGGCTCCCATTGGAGCTGTATCGGAAGCACCCTGCGGTGCATCCGCTGGTCACATGCCTCAGCTGTGCAAGCTTTCCGCCCAGTGCGAAAGCAGTTCGTGTCACGCTGCCGCAACCGGCAGTTTCGAACAGCAGCAGCCGTGCCCCGCGAGCAGTCAATTCTGCTCTGGAAACGGCGAGGCGCTGGCCCGGTTCCCTGCGGAAACCGTGCCGCTCATCGAACTAGGAGCCTTGCCTCCCTCGTTCGTGCAGCCCGCCCAAGCCTCCACTGAGGCAGGGGTGCAGTCGCTGAGGCCGGGGCTCCATTGAGCCAGATGCGGAGAAACTTCGAGCCATACTCGAATTTCCCGCGCCCAAGGACGTACGCGGCCTCCGCCGTTGTCTAGGAATGGCCAACTATTATCGTCCTGTGCCCGCGTGCAGGCACCCTTGACCGAGCTCTTGGGAAAGACTGCCGCGTGGCGATGGGGGCCCGAGCAAGAGCGATCCTTTCGCTTCCTGTCTCCTACAGGAATTCGATGGCGTGCTGCAACCGCTGGCCTGTGCCAGCCGCTCCTAGCTGCCCTCGGAGAGGAATTATTCCGTGACCGAGAAGGAGTGCCTCGCCATCGTGTTTGCACTGCGCAAATTCGACGTCTACCTTGATGGAACGCAATTCGTGGTGCAGACAGACCACAGTGCGCTCAGTTGGCTGATGCGGCTCCGCGAGCCTGCGGGTCGGCTGGCGCGCTGGGCTCTCCTGATACAGCATTACGACTTTTCCGTGCAGTATCGAAAGGGGAGCACGAACGTGGTAGCTGACGCGCTATCTCGTGCCCCACTCGCCAGCGGCGCCTTGACGCCTGTAGGCGGAGGGGGCGAAACAGCGGACGAGCCGCCGGGCGGCAAGGAGGGGGAGCCCGCAAACGGGTTAACCCATTCCGCTAACCAGGCAAGCAGCGCTTCGCAAAGCGGACGAGAGGCAAAGCTCTTCGTGAGCGCCTCGGAAGTGCCGACGCGAACGGAAATTTTGGCTGCAAACCTGAGTGGGGACGAGACCATGCTCCCCTCTGGGATGACTGGAATCGTTTTCAGCCGTAAGAGCTACGAAAGCCCAGCAAAATGACCTTTTTTGTCGCGAGGTGAGCGACGGTCTCAGGGAGACGGAGCGCCGTGACGCTACTTGTATTGAGCGGGCGCAGGGGGGAAGAAGCCAGCGTGTGTCGCGGCGAACCCCGGGGATTCATATTTGCTGGACCATGACGGGCTCGTGCTGAAATACATAGCCACCGATGACGAGTCCATCGACCCGTTCTAGGTGGTTATCCCCAAAAGTCTGAGAGGCGCACTGTTGAGATTCTCTCATGACGAACCACTGGCCGGTCATTTGAGTGGCTCCAAAGTTTTTGCAAAACTGAGCCATTCGGTGACGTGGCCCGGCATGAAGCGTGACATTTTCCGCTATTGCCGTTCCTGCCATGTCTGTCAAGCGGTGAAGTCACGGGGCGGCAAGCCGCCTGGAATGATGAAACCGATTGACAGTGTGCGTCCGTGGCAGATGGCCACCTGCGATTTGATGGGGCGTTTCCCCAGGAGCAAGCAGGGGTTCATAGACCTGAAGGCCTACGCGTCACGGTCTGACGAGCTTGCGCCGGTACCCATTGGTATCAAAGGCAAGCACAAAGGCACAACTGGTGCTGCGGAACGCAAGCGTACTGAGCACTGGTACAATCTGAGGCGACGGTCACCGGTGTGATTGATGCCGGACGGCGGACTTTTCCGCAACCGAAGGCACGCAGCCTCCGCTAGCTGGCGAGCTTTCTCGCCAGGCCCTACCCAGGTGAAGCACGGGGTGTTATTTTTTTTTGTTGTTGTTTTGCAGCGTGCTCAGTTCCAGTCTTGTGTGTTTATCAGTTTATTTATTTATTTTGTTTGTTTGAGTCAGTTTCTAGCCACTTTCGTTTCCCCGCTTGTACGTCTGTTTTCGTTCTAACGTAGCGAGATGTACATAGGCAAACTTCAGCCCGCTCGTGCTTGCTCTTATCTTCTAGAAGGAATAGATTGGATTAGGTGTCGTTTGTACGGCGCGCCTTTTCTCATTTCCGGCCCGACTGTGGGTGGTTGGCTCGTTAAGGAGCCGTGTGTCGCGGTGCGAGTTTTATGCGGCCCGTATGGAGGGGAAGTTGGCGGGGCGTTCTGGGCGATGGGGGGCGGAACGTGCACCCTATGACCCTCGCCGCGGCGCCTCTGGACGCTTCTGATGAGGGAATCGTTGTCGCCGACCAGCGTCCGCGCACGGGCCGGTGTATGCGTGTTTGTGGCTGTGGCTGTGTGCGCGCGTAACGATGAGCCAAGGCGACGCCTGTGAGTTGTGCCGTGTGCTTCTGCGTGAGCGCGAGGATGAGAAGGACCCCTCGCTGTGGCCAAGGTTACACATCAGGACGCCGCCGAACGTCCTCGCCCGTTTCAGCCGGCGTGAAAGGGGTGCACTAACTTTCTTGTGCCCGAACGTGATGTCGTGTCCAAGGGCGCGAGGTCAGTGCTCTGCAGCGGCCCCGTCGTCATCAACGCACCCTACATCAACGGAAAGAAGACCGCCATCAGTCGTCGGCCCTCCCAACCCGTTCAACTTGAAGCCTGCGAGCGGTGAGTCGCCGACCGGCCCACTGGGCCGCGCCATCGAACTTTGAGGCTGACATCCGCCTGTCACATAGTTGTACAGTTGAATTTACATCGCCTTGTGTACCGTGTATATAATCTGCGTGCTGTTTTGATTTCTTGAAGCGTATGCCAGTGTTTGTTTGTTTGCCCTTGTTTTCCCTTTGTTTTCTTACGTTGTTCTGGCTGGAACTGAAGTGTAGCTAGTTTTTTTTTGTGTATTCATTTCTTTATTTTTGAACTGAAGTGTAGCTTATTTTTTTTGTGTATTGATTTCTTTATTTTGGCCGCGTGCTTTGCCGATGGGTAGGAGGGCATTTAAGGAGAGGGGGATGTGGGAATCCTGGCTTTCCGCCGTCGCCTTTGCGCGGCTGTGCCGGCCTCCCGCGTTGTTTCTCCTCTTTCTCTTGCTCCCGCCTCAGGCGGTGGAGAGGCGGCTGGGTGACTAATCACTGTCATTTAGCCACAGCTCCGCCCCGGCTCCCCAAGGGCCTTTGCCATTGGCGCATTTTGGCGGGAATACGGGACCCGCTTTGGGGCGGCCGCGCACCGCGCGACCGTCCGAGCGGGGCCCAGAGAGAGATCCCTCCGAGACAGCGTAAGGTGCGTACGTTACTGTTTGTCCGTGCCGGCCTTTGCCGTTCGGACCAGTGCTTACTCGAGCTCGCCCGCACGTGTCCTCTGACCTGCAGCGGCTCGAGCCTGTCCAGCGGGGTCCAGCGACCTACGACAGGCGTACCTTGCGTTTATTGCCCACTCTCTCTCGCAACCGGCCCAACGGTCGACACGAGAGAGAGATCACAGCACTGCCGTGGGGACATTCTCCTGCAGCGGCGTGTTAGCGGCGCGCATTACTCTGGTCGCTTCGTGCGCGCAGCGGAGCCTTGCTCCTCGCGCGCCCCCGGGACGGGGTGACTATTGAGTGTGTGTGTATCAGCTGGAGGACGACGTGAATAAACGTCTCCTTTGTGAACTTGGAGGCCTATTTCTTTGCGGCGAATCGCTCTCCTCCCAGCGGAGGTTGAGTGCGCCGCATCGGTGTCCCAGTGGTGTGTGGTGACGGCTGATCGGGGCCCTTGGCTCGCGCGAAGCTCGAACCCGCGGTGGGTGGTGGCCTGTGTCCACTTAGAAACCCACAACTTATGGCCCCAGTTTTTGGGCAGATTTAGTCCAAGTGGAATATATTTGAAGCATTTTATTCCTGCCTTTTTTCTGTGATACAGGGCCCTCCTGCATAATACGGGCCTAGCCTGTAGAATACAGGACTGCCCTTTATGCCGGTCTGAATTTTAAACCGGAACCGCATACCGGGTTATTGTACAGGATTTGCGATACCGGATTACCGGAGCATCCTGTACAAATCAGGAGAGTCCTGTATTATACAGGGGAGGGGAAAACCTCAGGTTGCTGGAGCCAACGTTTCGACAAGGGGACTTGTCTTCGTCTGGGCGCCCAGACGAAGACAAGTCCCCTTGTCGAAACGTTGGCTCCAGCAACCTGAGGTTTTCCCCTCCCTTGTTCATTTTGTGATCGCCAAGGACCATCTACCGCACCCTCTCTCTACCCTGTATTATACAGGACTGTCCTGTTTTATACAGGATATTCCGGTAATCCGGTATCGCAAATCCTGTACAATAACCCGGTATGCGGTTCCGGTTTAAAATTCATACCGGATTTTTCAGTAGGGTTTAAGCTTTGCCGCCAGAAACACGTCTAAAATAAAATTTTACGCAGTATTCACGGGGTAGTTTTCCTGATCGGTTAATAACATATAACATAATGATAGAGCCAGTTCCAATCTGTGCAAAAGTTATCTGGGATCCCTTTACGCAAACTAACATCAAAAATCTCGAGCAGGTGCAAAAAAAAAAGATCAGCGGATATTTTATATTAGCCTCTGTAGCACCTCCGAAAGACAACTTTTAAACGAGCCAACTTGCATCCATACACAGCGTAATCGAGTTTCCCGACAAAACTATCGCATGAACCCGGCTTTTCCTCGAACGGCAAAGTTTTCGGCTTCATTTCAAGCTCCAATTCCATTTCTAGCCGTACGCACAATGTGAATATGACTGCCGCGGCATAAAAAGCTGGGAAGGATCACAGACCGGAAGTTGCAATTTATATTTCGTTATTTTTCCGATTCACCTCACTATTCGCACTCTTGCTCAGTTCAGCCGATTTTAAATTTCACAGCATGATACCATGTCACAGAATTCTATCGGTCAAATCCTTTTTTTTTTTTGCTTATTATTAGAGCAGTAGTAGGAAGATGTGTTTAGCATTTTTTCTTAGAGCCGCCATCTGAACACAAGGCCACAAAAGACAAGAGTACACTTCCCAGTGCGCTATAGCTCAGCAGTGCTGGACCATTTCGTTGACCCGCACCAATGGCCGTAAGAACGCCGTGCCATAAAGGAAGCTTTCGTACTGGTGGTTATTCACCAGGGTGATCAGTTAATAAAGCTCTTTGAAAGCAATACGAGGTACATACCTCTTGCGAGAATATGTCATCATTTGCATGACTGTCCGGCATTCGGGAGGTGGAGTTCGTTTCTGCTTGATTGGCAAGATTCGTGGCCGACGGTCTTTCGCTTAGCACGCGGAGGAATACTACCGTCGGATCCGAGAAGAGTGCCGGGACGCTGTTTCATCCGCATCTTGGGTGCATCTCTGTATGATGAGGCAAGAATCGAAAAAGCAATATAGTAAAATGGCGACCATTACAATAGTCGCAGTTATCAAGGCGTCTCTATCTAACCGGTTTAGTTTTACTGAAGGCTGTCGAAATCTCCCTGTTGATCGTTATGCGCACTTCGATTGTGCGGTTTTAATAATCATGCATGGTATTTAAGGTGACGAGCGTAACATGCGATCAGCGCTCCATACGTATGTTTCCTTTACTTCCCTAGCATCTCTGAACGGAATTCTCGAAATAGGGATCAATTCGATTGCTCTTCGAAAATCAGCTTTCCCGAAGATACCGATTTTGTTGTTCACAAAGCTGAGAGGGTGCAGCAAACATTATCTGCTGATATCTAGATCTTATCCCAGAGATATGTCTTCTGTCCAATGGGGAGCTTAAACCTATTTTAACACGACCTTTCGTGAGGATAAATTGTGGACAAATTTGAAAAGAAAGATTACGAAACGAGAAAGGCCTTATCGGTCATACGCCTTATCGGGTCACTTTATTAGGCGCTGCCCACCAATGAAGCCACTGTGATCGAAAGGCCATTGTGGGTCGATAATCACTGCCGAAATGCTGAAAGTTTTCGCAATGTAAACAAAGTCAAGCCAATCTTGCTCAGACGCATAAGTGCTCGGCAGAAGTTTGGTATCATACACGAAAAAATATTTTCAGCAGACTGGAACCAGAAAGGTTTTAGTGGTCTATAATTTTTCGTGGGACCCTCGATTTCTGTGTTGTTTTTTTTTTGACAGAATGAGCAAAAAATGCCACACCGTTTGTCAAGTAGGCCAAAGAACAATTTTAGAAAACTGCCTCGTGCTGCTGAAAATGACACTAAAAAGCCCGAACTGACGAATTTATTTCCGAGTAACCCGAATTGAACCTTCGAAACATATTGCGTCATTTAAATCTCCCAAATTCTGGAAAAAATAACATCCCAAAACTAACTACCTATGCATAATGCGCATTTAATAGGACGAAGAAACCTACGGAAGAGGTGCATTTGCTCCATTGGAAAATTGCAAGGGTGTACAGTCAGGGACAAAAGTCTCCGGACAACATGTTCCTCAAATGAAGCTTATAGCTCTACTATCAGACAGCGGCTGGAAACCGAAATTGTGGAGATGAAAGAACAAAAATTTAACTTTTACCTCCACAAGTGTGGTCTCCAGCCGGCAAATAATAAGCAGAGCTATCGGATTCGTTAGAGGAACACGTGGTCCGGAGACTTTTGTCCCTGACTGCACATTTCATCTTACCGCTCCAACTTTCGCCCGCAAGACGGAATTCCGTCCAACATTCCTTTTCGTTTTGCAGACAATTGCGCCCTCCACGTGGAGTCGATCAGTAGGGAACCGAGGTTTCCTCCATCAAGTGCCTGTTCGCTCTCATAAAAATCACGAAAGCTTATCGAGATGAATACCAGAAAAGTCTGAACAAACCTGCGATTTTAACCGCAGCATGCAAGAGTGCGCATTAATTTGAAAACGCCAGCACTGCAAGGCTTCAACAAACCCATAGATGAAATAAAACGATAATTTCTATACGGAGAATTCTGCGTTCTGCTGCAGCCATGCCGTTGTCTTCCCCACGACGAAGGCGAGACGTAACAGAACGTAATTTTTTTTTTTTTTTGCACAAGCAGCTGCATGCACCCTGGCAAGAATGTGCACTGGTACGCTGCAAGAAAGAAAAAAAGCTTTAATTTGCAGAGAATTCGGGACTCCTAGGACCCCTGGGTCCCCGCAGGACCCCGCCACATTCAAACGCTCATGCCTAAAAGGTCCATGACGCTGGCAGCGCGGCTGGCGACGATCTTCTGTCCTGCCGGATCCATGGAGAGCAGTGAGGTCTCCCAGCTGTCCTCCTATGTTTGGAGTGGCATCGGCCCACCGGGTGGAGGCGATGCCGGACAGGCCAGGAGGATGTGAGTCAAGTTTGCCTTGTGAATATTGCACAGAGGGCAGGAAGGTGGGATGGGTCGGTAGTGAGAGAGCAGAGACGGGGCAGGTATGGTCCGCGTTTGCTGACGGCGCCATAGGTGTTGCTCCCTTGTAGTGAGGGACTAGTTGGGGGATCAGTATATTGAAGCGAAAAGCTTCACTACGAGGGCCGTAGCCGAGCTTCGCGTATGCCGTATGCCGCGACCGAGTGACGTCACGCGCAGGTGCAGCCGCGCGCAACTGCTCATGTGCGCCGCCTTCTCACCGCCGCTACAACTGCGCGCTTCGCCTCCACGCCCACCGTTTGACCTTTCGTTGTAGCCGCGTGTTGCCCGCATCGTAGCCGGCAACCCTCCTCTGCGGATTCCTGGGGGCAGTTTTAACCGCGCCGGTTTCCGCCTCCTCCTCCGCCTCCGTACTGGCAGTGTGTGGACGTCCCAACGCCTCCACCGTTATCGTGGTGCTCCCAGTACATTGTGCGCGAACTGCGACAGCCATGACATTAAACCAAGCATAACTGAAGCTTTTCGCTTCTATATCCAGGCTTAAACAGAGCTAAGCCACTGCCTAATTTTTTTTCTTTTGGCACTAGCATTCGCAGTGAGTTCAGCGAAGGTACACCCACGCTCCTTTGAGAAACCCCCCATTAGGTCAGCCTGTGCCAGGTTTCTATAAACCCTGGGGCTAAAGACTCGGAGAAAAAAAATCAAAAATGGTTTTCTGGGCCAGGAAACGGCAAAGAACCTGTCTCACCTATCTTGGTGGACACCTGAACAGCGCGTAAGGGAAGGGAGGAAGGTAGGAGGGAAAGAGGAAAGAAAGAAAGAGGTGCCGTAGTGGAGGTCTCCGGAATAATTTCTACCACCTGGGGATCTTTAATGTGCACAGACATCGGCGGCCCCATTGCCGGGATTTCCAGAGTGCGCGGACACCTAGATGAGCTGAGTGCTGCAGAAAGAGGGCGGGTTCTGGACCAGTATTTGGTGGGTCGCATGGTGGACTCAGCCCCTAGCATAATTTAGTGCTGCCGTTTTGAAGGCTCGTCAACACCGCGCTTCGCGTGAGCCGTATCCCGCGGATAACCACAGCTGCGCCCAGTGACGTCACACGCGACGCAGATGGCCGCCGCCGCTGACTCCGTCGTCTGACCTTTCGCCGCCGCAGCCGCCGCGCGATACTGCGCATGTGCGCCGCCGCTTCTCCTCCTCGCCACAGTTTCACCTTTCGCCGCAGCCGTGCGCATTTGAAAGGAGGGGTATATAAGTAGCGCTTGCCCATAGAACAGGCGCAGACACTCGCCATGGAAGGAGAAGAAGCAACAGTCGGACGGCGCAGAAACACAGATCCAGAAGTGGTAGCTTGGGAGTTGGCTGAAAAGCAGCGAGAGCTTTTCGCTTCGAGATATCCAGGCTTAACATTAGCTAAGCCACAGCCAATTTTTTGAATCACTGATTATACAGGTGGCACTGGAGCTGCCGAGCGCAAGCGCTGAAGTTATATCATTATCGTTAGCACCCCGCACGAGCAAACGGCTTAGCTAGTGCGGCACATTACCCGTCTCAAATTCGACCGACAGACTTATGATGTAAACGCTTAAGTGGCAGCACCGGAAGACGTCCTGCGCGGCGTGATCCACGGTGTAGACCCAGGTACCCCTCCTGAAGAACTCAAAGCACACTTACGAGTCAGAACTCAAGGAGTGACCATACTTCAGGCAAGGATGCTCGGAAAATCCAAGACGGCAGTGCTCACGTTCGACGGCCCAGTCTTGCCGAAATTTGTCATATATTACGGAGGAGAAGTACCATGCTACCAGTACCGCCCCACTAGGCAAGTGTGTTACGTCTGCTTCCAGCAAGAACACCACTCCGACGTGCTCCCCCCACCGAGCATTATTGTGTGCGGACTGTGCGGAGTTTTGAACCCGCCCGACGACCTCGAGTGCGCGCCCAAGTGCATAATCTATGGCGAGGCACACCGGACCGGATCCAAGGAGTGCCGAGAAAGATTGAAAAAAGCGAGGCCAAAACCCACAGCAGGAAGAGGACGGAGCGACCAACGCGGGCGACCACCCAAGCAATGGCTCAGCTCAGATGGAGAGACATTGAGGAGCCGATCGAGGTCCAACTCCTTCCCGCCTCTACCACCAGCCGGCCCACAGGAGAGGGAGAAGCAAGAGAAAAAGAAAAAGAAGAAGCTTTCCCAGACAAGCGGCAGCAAGGTGAGCTGGGCTTCTACCAATGCTTCGCACTCGGTAGGAAAGGGTAGTGACATAAACAACAAAGACAGTCGCGTCACAGAACCGAAGGACGCGAACAGCGATGCGCTCAGACGCGAGCTAGAACTCGCTCGAATCAAACAAAACGAGCTCGAACGCAAAGTTGAGGAACTCACAAAAACACTAAAGGAAAAACAGCGGGAACTCGACACGACTAGAGCCCTTCCAAAACGACAACCACAGGCATCGAACGAAGGAGACCTTGAAACACGAATGCAACAGATGATGCAGCAGATGATGCAGGATATGATGCAGCAAATCCAATCGCAAATGCAACAGATGCAAGTACAATTCCAAGGGCAGATCTCAGAGATCAGAAGCGCTTTTCGAAAACAAAAACATGCCGAAAACATTAGGGAAAGGGCGTACCACCGTCCAGCGCTAACAGCTTTCGGAAGCGAACAAAGCAACAGCAGCAACGCGTAAGCATGATCAATACGTATCGGCAAGAACAAGAATACTTAGATATTTGGCAATGGAACTGCAGAGGCTACCACAAAAAGCAGGCCCACTTAAAACAATATATAAACACACAACTCACACCTCCTGATGTAAATGCGCTCCAAGAGACTGGAATTAAACCAACCTTACAAGGGTGCGAGGTTTACGAGAGTCAAAACGAAGGTAAAGCGGCCGTCCTAGTCAGCAAAACCATTACCGCCATCAGGCACGATACCATCGCCGACACCGACATTGAACACTCGCTTGTTGAACTCATTCCGAGAAAGCAAAGGGGAAGCAGCACGTTCTTACCGAACGTGTACAGCCCGCCGAGACAAAGAAAAGCCAAACTCTTCGAACTGTTTTATGGAGCGCACAAGCTGGCCAAAGAAAATGCATTCATCATTGTAGGAAATTTCAATGCCATGGACAGGAGTTGGGGATACCAGAAACAAGACATCAAGGGAAGAACATTAGTGGAAGTAGCGGAATACTTTGGCTGCAGTCTAATCACAGATCCTGCGACACCCACGAGAATCTGGAATAGCGTGAGCACGGACACATGCCCGGACCTCACCTTCGTAAGGAAGAGCAGCGAGTCACAGTGGGAAAACATGATGGAAAATCTAGGCAGCGATTATTTTATCCTCCGGACACGAATAGCATCCGACACCACAAGACGCCAGATTGAACAGGCGAAAATCACTGACTGGACCGCGTTTCGCGGGGCTTGCAACTGTGGGGTTTAAATCGGGGAGATAAATATGTTCTCCCCGATTAAGCACGGCTGACAGTTCAAAACCGCGCGGACCCCACCCCGTGGTCGCGAGCGCTACTGAGCGCACGCCGACCACGGCGGGCCGTGCTCTGCGGGAACAAAGGAACGACACACTGGCTGACACAAACAAGGCATTTATTGCTATAACAACAATAACGCCAGCTAGCAACAAAATACACTGAGGAATCGAGGGGATGTCCGACTCACCAGCAAGGTTACGAGCGAACGTTCGCCCACGGTAGGGCAGAGGGAATATCTCCGAGGCCGGACGGGACGAACTGAGGGGAACGTGTTTCCACACTAGGACGCCCGCGGCGAAGAGCAGAGCTTTGCGCGTGAACGTCCAACACGCTTCCCGGTGCCGAGCACAAGAGACCCCGTCGCTCCCCGCGAGCGCGCAGCAAAACGCCATCCGTGGCGCTGGTGTCGCTGCGACGCGAGCGCCCTCCCCTGTTAGTTACAGTAACCCAACTGAGAAGAGTGCGTTGCGGAGGAGCTAACTACAGTAGGGGGTGCAATGCGGGAAAGTGAACGCAGGGGACGAAGGCGTCCCCAAACAACAAGTCTTAAGGCGGTATCCAATCACTGCAGGAATTGGGCGGCATGCTGAGAGAAACGCGACAACGATACACAAAAAGTCTAAGGAGAACGACAGCAACGCCCGAAGTAGACGCCCACCTCCTCAGACTATGGGCTGCGAGACACAGTCTCACCAAAAGATGCCGGAAGCAAAAACACAACAGGAAACTAAAACTAAAGATAGCAGAAATTACGCCAAAGGCGGAAGAATACGCGATGCAACTCGCGAAACAAAATTGGGAACAACTCAGCGACTCGCTTAGGGGAACTCTAGGCACGGCCAGAACCTGGAATCTCTTAAGAGCACTAATCGATCCGACCAAATAAAAATCAGAAAACATTAATGCCATCCACAGCTTCATCCACTCCTTCGAGGGATCAGACATCGCCCTACTGGAGAAGGCACGAGGAAAATGTTTCGGCGATCACAATCCCCCGCGATACCAAGGAACGTATCGAGGAGCCGAAAAAGAGAAACTCGACCGCCCCATAACTGTGGAAGAGGTTTACGCGGCCATAAGAAACACCACCAGAAACACCGCCGCCGGAGCGGACAGAATCGACAACGCCCTAATCCGCAACCTGAGCGACGACCTCATACAAGAGCTCGTCAGCTTTCTCAACAAACATTGGGAGGCGGAGACGGTTCCCGAAGATTGGAAACACGCCGAAGTAATAATGGTACCTAAACCTGGTAAAAAGCTACAAATTGAAAACCTCAGGCCCATATCACTCACGTCGTGCCTTGGCAAGCTTTGCGAACGGGTTGTAACTTTAACACTGCAAAATTACTTGGAAGATAACGACTGTGTACCACATACCATGTTCGGCTTCAGAGCGAAGCTCTGGACGCAGGACGTTCTCCTCCAAATACAAGAAGATGTCCTGCGAAACGTACCTCGGACGGGAGAAAATGTCATAATGGCCCTGGACATCAAGGGGGCATTCGATAACGTCAGCCACGAAGCGATCCTTACGGGCCTAGACAACCTGGATTGCGGACGCAGAATCCACGGCTTCGTCAAAGCCTTCCTGTTGTCCGATAGAACTGGCACCATCGGCATAGGAGACCTTCGATCGGACAAAATTCGCTCTCCAAACAAGGGAACACCCCAAGGGTCAGTTATCTCACCCCTACTCTTCAACATAGCTATGATAGGCCTAGCTCAAAAACTACAGAACATCGAAGGCATCAGGCATGCAATGTATGCTGACGATATAACAGTCTGGACAAACACGGGCTGTCTCGGAGAGAAGGAAGAAAGGCTATAATAATAATAATAATAATAATAATAATAATAATAATAATAATAATAAAAATCTTTATTCAGCATAATCTGAACATACAAAGAAACGGAAGCGCCGTAGCCACAAGTGGGCTTGTGCGGCGACAACCGGCAGCCGCGGCAATCTTCGCGCTACATCAGAGCTCCATTAGAGGCAAAATAAAATTAAAAGACGTAAACATGAAGAACACAAAAATTTTGGCACGGAAAGAATGAAAAAGCACTGATAAGATTTTAGTACATGTTAAAGATTCTCTAACGCTTGAACTGCAACACGCAGTTTTTTGCGGGTTGTTAAAGAAAATAAATCATCCGGTAATTCGTTAAAGATAGCTGGCACGTAATATTTTCTAGTTGCTTTGCCGTAGTGAGTGCGCACTCTCGGTTTATGATAGCGAGGAACATGTCGCAACGCAAGCATAGTAAGCGGCCTCTTGTGTAGAGCAATACCTCGCAGAAAGAGGACTCGCATGCTCGACCGAGAAATCGGAACTGCTGAGAGTCTGGAGAGGCAAGCAAAACCGGACCGTCCCAACCAACGAGGACCTAAAACTCAATGTCTACCTAGAAGGGACGCCCATACCCGAAAAGACAACAATAAGAATTTTGGGCATGTGGGTTCAATGCAACCAGCGCAGTACTCACACTTTTACCCTACTGAAAACAACAACGCTACAAGTCGCACGCATGATCACCCGCATCACCAACAGGCGACATGGCATGCGTGAAGAGGACACACTAAAACTAGTCAGAAGCCTAGTAGTTAGTCGAATCACGTACAGCCTACCCTACCAGTGCCCCAACAAAAACGAAATACAACAAGCGGATGCCCTGCTACCCAAAGCATATAAGACAGCGCTCCGGCTACCACGCAACACGTCTACAGAAAAACTCATGGCCCTGGGATTACATAACACCTTTGAGGAGCTACGAGACGCGCACCTTGAGTCGCAAAAACTCAGGCTGTTGCAAACAACGACTGGAAGAGCGCTCCTGCAGAGGCTCGGATACCGCGAGCAGATGCGAGAAATGTCGAGGACGGCAACGATCTCCGACGAGCTTCGCAAGACCCTGAAGGTAGCTCCAATACCAAAAAACATGGATCCAACCTCCATCGAGGCAGAAGAGAAGCGAGGGCCGAAATCATTGAGAAAACATACGCTCCTCAAGCCACGACCGTGTATACAGACGCGTCTTGGAGAGGAGGAGATACCAAAATCGCTGTAGCGGCGGTGGTCGATTCGTCTTTACGCGAAATGACCAGCGTGTCTCTCCGAGGCTGCACAGCGGCAGAGTCCGAGGAAGTAGCCGTTGCTCTAGCGGTGGCGGAGGGCTATAGAACCGGGCGGTCACTAACAATACTCACGGACTCTCAAACAGCCTGCCGAAATTACATGAATGGCAGGATAGGTCGTCACGCGCTCCGTATACTCCTCGCAGCGAGCGACAGAATTAAAAACCAGGAAGAACAAAACGACAAGATCCCACACAAAATTGTGTGGGTACCGGGGCACACGGGGGTGGCAGGGAACCGAGAGGCCGACAGGATAGCTCGAGGATACATTACTTTCCGAGCATCCGACGAGACCGCGGAACTCGCGCCAGCACCCAGGGAATACTCGGCCATACTACAAAACTACAGAGGCAGAAGAATGCGATATCCCCCACCGCACAAATCTCTCAGCAGAGAGAAAGCTGTCACTTGGAGACAATTACAAACAGGCTCTTTCCCAAACCTACAAATACTAAACAAACTGCACCCTACGATATACACGGCCAAATGTCCCTGGTGCGACGAAAAACCTACTCTATACCACATCACATGGGCCTGCCAAAACATACACGTGGTCCCCAAAATACAAAACCCGAGTGCGGAGCAGTGGGAGACTTTGCTGTCCAGCGACCGCTGTGAAGACCAACAAGGTCTGGTACAGCGAGCTCTACGGGCGGCAGTGGTCAGCGGAGCCCTGGACTGAGGGCAACCGACCACTGATTAGAGGCGGACGACTTAGACAGAGAAGGCTCCTGGGGGTAGAACCAAGACGTCTCTGAAGATGCCCCCAAACCGCAGGAAAAACCATTAGTGTAAATAAAGTTTTCCCTTCCTTCCTTCCTTCTGCTTCCTGAGGGTTAGTCCCTGGCACGGTATGCGCACAATCTGCGGCTCAGGGCCGCAACTTCCGTTAGCCGTTCTTTCTTCTCTCACTCCCCCCTTTATCCCTTCCCTCACGGCGCGTTTCGGGTGACCACCGAGATATATGACACAGTTACTACGCCATTTCCTTTTTTTCAAAAATCGGTTTTCCTATCTTGACTTGTAAAACAAAAAAAGAAACAGGCTATACGGTCAAACATGCCAAACATGCCAAGATGCCAAACATGCAACCTAGCAGTGCAGAAATGGTTAACTGACACAATGTGATGGTAATGACGCTAGGGCTGTTCGTAGATCGGTTTCAGCTTTTCAGCCGACTACAGCTTTTCAGCCGCTTGCCGTTTTGAGGGTTGATTTTCGGGGAAAAGAAAGAAGTGCGCGTCAGAATCGGGTGAATACGGTACCTTCCACACGGCCGCGAATAAAAAAAAGATTTCATTAGCGTTATCATTTCTCGGTGGCAACCAGAGTTGAGAAGGGAAGGCTGCACGGAAAACTCCGATACGGAGATGGAAGGCAGTGTGATATCAGACACCTTGCAGAGCTATCCCATGGGTTCATAGCGTGTCTCAGCGTTCGTTGTTCACTGGATGAATTCTGACTATTTCTCCATTGGATCTAAGCATTCGTCGTGCCACTGCTTGCATAAGGGACGTGGATCACCGGTGGACTACGATGCAGCGAGCGTATTAAAAGTGATCTGATATTCATATTTTTTATTTACCTTCAAAAAGCCGGCCGCATCTCTCGAATGCAAACAGCATTGCTTAAGATTAGTTTAGAGATTAATTCTCGCACTGTGACAGTAAATCAATGCCATTTGCCTTGAACGAAGCAAAACGAGGAGGATGACTGTACTAAGACATTTTTTTTCCGTTTCACTGTACCATTTTGTGCGGCTTTCTCAGCCTTACACATAATTAACATGCCCGGCGTCCAAGCAAGCATGGCAAGTAATTTCAGAAACTTCTCACTCGAAGATTGCCTCCATTGCTTGTATCTTTCTGTTGGGTTGGTAGGTCGAGGCTGAAGGCTAGCCGAAATGAAATTATCCGATCAAATTTTGTAGCACTGACTTTCCACTTCCTGCCAGCTTCAGTTGCTTAGCGTGCAGTGCGCTACAAGTTTAAAGCCAAGCTGGATTGGACGAACAAGATAAATAAAGGTTAAAAAAAGGAGAGGGTGTGATAGTCCACTAAAAAAAAGATGCGTTTTAAGGCAAATGCTGAATCCTAAAAAATGTTGCAAGCATAGCATGAGTGCGAAAGTACTTCATAACTTTTCAGTTTTAGTAATTTGCAATAGAGTTTGCAATAGGCATACCGTAACGATAATCGGCTAAGGAACAAATTCATCAGAACAACGGCCACTCATCACTGATGAAGACAGGTAGGACAAAATGTCCAACCCTCAACACACCTGCTTCGAATCCGGAACACGAAACACATCATGGCTACCACCGAAGTGAGGGAGCTCATCATTAATATGAAACACTTATGGTTTTACATCTTTCCTGTGTAGAAATAGAAAGCGAAATTAATGAACTGCATCTCAAAGTGTACTGAAGCTTCTTGTTGGCTCTCAGAAAGTGTTATTGGTATTTTGAGTCCGGATGGGCACTGCGAGAGGCATGTAAACTACTTAGATTACACATTTTCACAGCACCTCCTGTCCGGATGCGCTTGTTTCAAACGTACACAACACTTAGTTACATACGAATCACTGGGGTCAAGATGCCTTGTATAATGCGTCACTTAGCTTCACAACCGGTTAACGGAAGCCCGGCACTCGTGTGTGACTTCCCATTAAGCATTTTAGGATTGCTAACGGATCACTAAGCGCTGGACGATCGAAACCTCGTCCAACCTTGAAGTTAAACGAGATAGTGTACAGAAACAAAGTAACGAACAGGAAATCGCACGAAACAGGCGCTTTTTTTTTTCAACACAAGTTCATCGCTTGTTAGTATATCTTTACACGTATAATTTTTCCTGAACTGAACTTTCTACACCTGGCGCGCAAAGATAGCGCCCATTTTGTCGTTTCTTCGTGTTCTGCGCAGCCCACGATGAAATGAGCAGTGCATATTTCGGCAGCAACAGATGCGTCTCAGTATATTAGAGAATATTTTTCGAGTTCCCGGTGAAATCTTAAGTTATTTCTTTCGCTTTTGCTAAGATGTCGTTCGTTGATCACTTGAATAAGGATTACCACTACATGGATAGCGCTGGGTAAAGAACGATCGACTCGCTCTGCTCAAATCTAGAGAGTCCGAGGAAACACAGATTTTCTGCTCGGTGTTCAGTAAGCTTCCAAGATCTCCCGTGTCTCAGTTTCTGGAAGCCATCATTTACAAGCAATATACTGGAACTCGTGAGGTCCCATTACGTCGAACGATTATTCCTGCTTTGTAGTGGATCATCCCGCGTGATCAAGCATAGTGCCGACGTAATCATTCGTTTCCTAATGGAACTCCAGTGAATCGCACTTCGCGCTAGTCACCCATTAATTGTCAGCACTAAAACATATCAATTTCTAACTTTACGAACATTGTTATCTTTGCCTTTTCCCTCTCGCCCCTTGGTTCCTCTTTTCTTCTCTGTTCTTTGTTGCCGAAGCCCCACGATGCCGGGATCAGAACATTCCGAGCACTAACTGATCTCGCTATGAAATGAGCTTGACTATGGGGTGGTTCGCACGGCAGAAATATTAAATACAACCTCAAGGAGCAAGGCATTTTCACTACGGCGTCCCTCATAGCCTGGGTTGCTTCGGGACGTTAAACCCCAATAGACCAAACCAAACCAAGCATTATTACATCATCAGTTCAAGTTGCTGACCGAGTAGGTGACTGAACACTGTGAACAGAGTGAAATGCACAGAAATGCTTCGGCCTCACTTGTGTCCAGCAAGACATCTCTGGGTCGTACTTGGGCCCGTCCGCAAAGAAGATATGCGGCAGCGGGTTGTATGCTCCGAAGATGTACAGATCGACGCCCACAGACTTAACACGAATGACGGAAAGCGTGGCCTAGACTACCGTCAGCGCCACGAAGCGATAGTCATTGGTGCGAGACGATGCTCTAGGTATGTTTGCGGTGGCTTACGATAGCTGGTGCGCAGCTCGCTTTTACTGCTTTTCCACTTGTGCCTGATCGCCGCGTGGACAGCGCGCTCGTCACGGGGGCGTTTAGGCGCTTTTTGCTTGCCGATTCGGCCTCCCCGGCCCCGGGAACGCTCTTTCCAGTTTTCTTATCGCGGCAACCAGGAATTGCCCGCTAAGCTGCCGCGGTTAGCACCTCCTATCGTCGGACACCGCAAACATTCCGGGAGCACTATCTCGCACCCGATGACTATCGCTTCATGTCACTGACGGCAGTCCAGGCCACGCATCCCGTCATTCGTGTTAAGTCTGTAGACGTCTGTACATTTATCATTTATACACGAAGAGTGCATAGCTGAGGCGTGAATCTGAGGCCACGCTTTCTATACGTGCGGCAGCACCCAGGTCGAGCTGACTGTGTTCAAGTAAAACATAGAAATGCTCTGGGCCGTGATGCCAAGAAGTAAATCCGGCTACCGATGCCACGGGCCGAGTTAAAAGGCGGGCGGATTGCGGCGTCTCCATTTGCGTGAACTCGATGCCACTTGTAAGTATCCAGGTCAAGGAAGTGCATATGCTGTGAGGAACTTACCGGCTGGGTACCAGCGGTGTACGTACGGCGCCCCACCACGCACACCAAGTGACGGAGATTCGTGGGCTGATCACCGCACACCTCAGGGGAGCTCCATGTCTCTTTGTTAGTACCGAAGCGGTACTAACACAACACAAAATACTAACACAAACATACGCAAAGTCACCGTAGGCTACAGAGTTCAAGTAGAAAAACGTCATCGGACTACCGCCGGGTAGCGGCAAAGTCCTCACAAGTTCCAATTGGCAATACGCAGTTTTTTTCTGCGTGGTCAGTGTCGAAGGACAGCTCATGGAACACCCTTCAGCTTCAACGTAAGTACACACTTCGGAGAAACAGATATCCCGGAGGATCCCGGTCCTTCTTTTTTTCTTTTGCCTTAAAGCACGAGAACACTGCGTGTAATTCTGAAATGCGTTTACTTTCAAAGGAGCCAACAGACGTCTGTTCGCTCAACTGGCAACTGGCGTTTTTAAACACCCTGCCAACGCAGACCACGCATGCGTCATAACTTTGAAAAGGAACAACATATCAAGACGCATGAAAGAAGCATGCACATCTGGATACAGGCTTTCACCTTGCTATAACAGACTAATGTCGCGCGCAGTCAGCGCTAGAGGGAAGGTATCATGGGTTCCTGTACTTTTACTGCATGATTCTTCAACACTTGTTGCACGGCAGGAGACACGGGTTTAGAGCAACGCCGAGAATGAAAGAGGAAGACTGCTTGCCCACAAATATTAACTGTGTCAGTCGCGGTGCAGTGAACCCCCCCCCCCCCCCCTTAAAATATACATACCCCTTCCCATCTGTCACACCACAGCGCTTGAAGGTAACGCAGATTACTAATTAATTTGATATGTGTTGTGACAGACCGTAGCGAAAATAGGACAACGAGAGGAATGCTTCAGGCTCAGGTTACACATATAAAGGACTTATACACTCTGTTTTTTTTTTCTTTTTACATGAACGCGCGAGCTTCGACCGCCGAGTCGGTCAGCGCCGCGTCAACGAGCACAGCGCGAAATACGCGAGAATACGCGCCGCGCGTGCGCTCAATGAACAGTCCGATGCGCGTCCTCCCCTATATACAGGCAGTGCCGTATTTAAACGAGCGCCTTAGAATGCTCCTCACAGCTAAACCGGTGTATTGTTCGAGCTCAAATTCCGCACAACGATGGCATTTGGTCGGCAGAACTGTTTTATACCATATCTCTTTTGGGGTACTTGTGTGAATCAATAAGAAGTCTAATGTTCGCATTGTCTGCGGCGAGGACGAAAGCAAACAGGCCGCTGTCTCAGTGGTTGCACCGGTGGCGCCACCTATTTTGTTGACAGTGGAGAGTGGCTGTGTACACGACTCACGCTGCCGAAGGCCGCTTGCAATAACCACAGAAACTGCGGAATGCACCGGAGAAGGGTACGAAGGTTATCCTTCGAACAGACAATTTTATTTGATGTTTTTCAGTTACCTATTGTCCACTGAAGCTTCCACGGGCTTTCGACTAGGCTGCCTCATTTTCAAAGCCCAATAAATTGTGCAATGATATCGCTGGGCCGAGACTTCGAGGGAACACGGTGACGAGCTTCTAGGTCTTCGGTAATAAGAGGTATAGCTGTGGGCGTTAATAATTCAAAGGTGATATCAGTAACATTTTCTTGGTTTTCTACAAGTAATTTAATTTCAACGTTTTTAACTATTTTTTTTTTCAGAGGAACTGGCGGGACACTCCGCCGGCAATTGATCAATCAGTTAACTGATTCCTACACTATTATATTTTTGCGGCATTCCTGCGCAGCCGCCGTTCATACGGGCGCGCTGAGAAGCCATTTGAGTCGAATGGCATCTCCAAGTGGCATTCCTACCAAATGTAGTTCCGCGAAGCCACTTCTACACATTAATGGCCGCCTATTTTTCCGTTACTATTGCAAGGCAACACTATTTTTTGTCGCTTTGCGTGCACGCCCAGTTATCGCTTTAATCCTTTATTATATTGTTGCGAGAAAGAATATATTTACAATTATTTACGCAAGCGATGGGAACAGCTACGACCGGCCGGAGAACACAGCGAGAACCTCGTCTGCCTCACGCTAGTTCAATCGCTCATTGTCCTCGTCTACTCACTGCAATATATTGATTATAATCGATTATAAATTATGGTCAGCGAAGTATCGCCGACGAAGGCTGTCAGTTCTCCTTGAGAAAAGCTGTTGTGCACTTAAGAAACCTACTAAAGTAGCGGCAGCGTTTCACAAATATTGTCCAACAAAAATATTCCTAATGCACTTTTTTGCACGCTTGAAGGTTGGCGCTACTCCGCCGGCCCCAACCCCGGGCGGTACATGCATCAAAATGTCGACAGAAAGAGTTCGAGAAATTTCGCACGTCATTGTGAGTTTTGTGCTGCATGTAGAAGTGCAATGTTTGGCTTAGCCGTAATTTTATGTTCAAAATGAGATCGCGAAGACGAAAAGACCGAACGAACACACCAACTGTCCTGCGGCGCTAGGACGAGTCGGCTGTCATATAAAGCAAATGTTTTTGAAGCACCTCGTGCTGAGGCCCAGCACTGGCAGTTCAGTGGAGTCACACTCGGCTAAGAAACACCTGTTCTCAGGTGCAACACAGGTCAACTGCTGCCAATCAAATCTTTTCAAATCCATATTTCATGAAATCCTGCAATCATATTCATATTTCATGATTTCTCAGTGACCTTTATCCGCGTCCTTTCTTTCTAACATTCGCGTTTTCTACGTGGCGTAGAGCCTTCGCATACCACTGCACAGCTATATCTTACACTTACTGAAGCGTATATAGTAGCAGAGGTGCATTGCTCTCCATAATTGTGGCGGGTCGGCGTAGACAGCAGCAGCGCTAAATAAAATTCTTGTACTTATCAAACCTGAAACGGTCACGTCTGCAGAGCACGGATATCCCTATTAGAGTATCCAACACTGTTGACTCTCACATTCAAGATACAGGTGTGCGACTATAATGTCAGCGCCACTTCACGAAGGAAGCCGCTGTACAGGGACACAGGAAAGTGCGGTCACGAGAAATGGAATGAGAAAATTTATTACGAAACATATGCATGCGAAATATTCGGCGAACAGAGAGTGCCACCAAAAATATGTACAGCATTCAAAATATGCAGGGAAAGTCAGCCCTGGTTTGTGTAGCTTGAACTTCAGAAGGCTCCTTTTTGAAATCTGGCAAAGCTGCTGGACCTTGGTGTTCGATAGTCAGCCGAGAGATTCAGACCAGTTCTTCTCGTAGCTCTCGAATGGAGTCTGCAATAGAGCACACGAAATGTTCACTGTGTTCTTACAAGAGTCAAACAAATGCAGCAAGATCGGTGTTCCAATGTTTTTTAAGGACGACAATGGGAACAGTAGCTCCTACGGAACATAACAAACTTACATCAGTAGGCACGGAAAAAAACATATGCCATGAAACATTTGGATTACCAACATATACAGATTTCTTGGACGAAAAGTTTGCATATCGTAAGGTCCGTCCGTCCGTCTGTCCGTCTGTCGAGTTTAACGTCCCAAAGCGACTAAGGCTATGAGAGACGCCGTAGTGGAGGGCTCCGGAAATTTCGACCACCTGGGGTTCTTTAACGAGCACTGACATCGCACACTACACGGGCCTCTAGAATTTCTCCTCCAAATAAATTCAGCCACCGCGGCCGGGATCGAACCCACGTCTTTCGGGCCAGCAGCCGAGCACCATAGCCACTGAGCCACCGCGGCGGTTTGTATTGTAAGGCATCGTTATAGAAATATTTTAGGCAATTATCGATTCTTCCGCTGCGTTTTTAAGCCATTTTTGAAATTTTCCGTCGCTACTATAGAAAACCAATAGGAAAACTTCTCGATACTAACAAAAACGTTTTTAGCAAAAGTATAGAAGCCTGCCCCGATGAGATAACTGCGGATATACTGATTGCTACAATGTAAAAATGATTTCATCCTGAGTTGCTGCTCACTGTGTTTATCAGCTATGGATTCTACTTGCCAGAGAACGAAAGAGGACTCACGTTTAGAGGTGCCGCACATTACATGTACGATCTTTGCCACTAAACGAGGTATCTCTAGACTTATACGCTGAAAACATTGAAAACGGTACCTACCCACTGTTCACTCTCGCAAGCGGCCAGTAGGAACTCTTGCATCCGCGTCACTATAGGCTGCAGGGAGCCTATATCGTGGCCACTGGACAACTGCATCTTGCGGTCCCAACTGCAAATAAATAGAAGTGTGCTTAGTAGTCACACCCATTCCCGAAGAAAAAAAATGCGTGCTCACGATGGGCATTTGGGCTACTGCGGCGTTGGCGTTGCTGAAAACTTCCCGTGTAGTAGTTAGCGGGGGGGTTATACATATTTGTTTTTTTTTTGTAATGCAACACTGAATACATATTGCCTCTCATGATAACAATCATCATTCTCTCGTGTGAAACATACAACCTGATTGTTCTTATTCAGGAACAAATGATGCCCCTGCAAGAAATACACATGTGTATTTGGTTCGTGCATGAGGCAGATAAGCAGAAAGACAACTTTGTCCCAATCAGAGTTAGAAACCGTATATGAATCACCTATTCGGTTAGAAGATTTCTTAAGCACCCACTAATGCCGCCAATTCTACTGAGACAATGTAAAATCACAATGAATGTTCCCGAAACCGAATCTCATTGGAGCATGAAAAATGCTTTAGTCACTGGAAGGCAATATAAAAGTAATACACCTTCGAAAAGTAGTACCACTAAAAAAAATTTTTAAGTTTTAGACAACAGCTATAAATTTGTTTAAAGCCAGCCCCTTTTCGAAACATTATTATTGAGGGAAGTGGCGCATCCCTCCTAGGAAAAGGTAACATAAAAAATTTTAAAAGTCGCTAATTCGTACCAGCGACTTTACCGAGCGTAATGTAGTTTTTTTTTTTTCAGGGTATTATTCAAGATTTTGATTACAGCGTGTTTTTACTTTTCATAGGCTCTAAAAATTAAAAAATAGTATGGGCTCAGTGGCATACCAGAGATTTTTCCTTCCCTGAAAGTGCATGGCGCAGTACAGAGCCGATGCGGCCTTCTTGGAGGGCTTTGTCCAGGCCATGGTGTAGTCGACTAGGCACACCTCTAGGATGTACATAGCCGTCAGGTGCTCCTGTTTTCTCGTCTGTTCAGGAGAGGAAACATGTGGTAGCAAAGATTACTATTCCGAATCTCTACTTCGATTAAAAAGTCAACAACTCATCTGCGCATGCCTGTGGAAGAGACAAGAGCTTATATCTGGCTATCTGTCTTCCCAAGCAACTGGTCAGAAAAAGCAACAAAGCAAAAACGCGGCGCAGCTTGTCTGCTTGCCTGGTGCACGGGGAATTTAGGAGAAATTCAGGTTTTAAACCGAAATTGATGATAAATTGGTATTGGGCAGCGTGGGTAGAACACCAAACTGTAATAAGTAAACGATATCCCACGGCATCACATCCCGATTCCTCCTTTAAAATACAGTGTGTAAAGTTTTCTGCGCCGATTCCGTAAACAAGGCTGCACTTTCACCCACTCCATGAAAAGTTTTAAACTGAATTTCATCAGTTTTAGGCAGCCATTTCGGCTGCCAAAAAGCAACAAAATGCCGAGAAATGCATGTATGATACTAAGAACGAAATTTGGATGGAGGAGTCCTCAGCATCCCTTTAGAGGAAAGCACACACCTAATTGATCGTTTCGTGTTTTCTTTATAACCATGATTAAAGCATTAGTATACATGCATGGCAACGTAGTTTCCGCCTGCAACCAGTAAACAAATCATAATCGAATCTTTTTTTCGCATCCTACGGTTTCAGGTCTAAAAGCAAAAAAATCACTCTGACGTCAAAGGTGCCCACGAGTAACGCGAAACAAGAGAAATCCTGCAACATAATCGTTGCCTCGAGAAATTGTGTTCCGGCTCTTAAAGCAAGCGGACATTATTATTGTAGTTAGCATAGACGAGGAAGCAGGGATTATTTCGCAAATTTTCTCTAGCTTCATGTGCGATGTACGGACCTGTGACGTCACACTCATCACTCGGCTGTTGAAAAAAAAACGAACCTCGATAAGACCAATTTAATGGTCGTAGGCGAATACAACCCACTGATCAATGTTGAGGATTGTCGTTCGCGAGATTACAACGAACAAAACATGCAACCGAAGTTAGGTGGTTATCCTCCTTCAAAAAAAAAAAAGCAGAGCAGCCATACCGAGTGGAGAAGTGGACGTGCAGAACCGAGGAATACATACCGACGCGCGATATTCACCTTAATGATATTCAACTTCACCTTAATGAACCAAAATGTAGTTGAACGGCCCACAGCGACTCAGGCTATGAGGGACGCCGTAGTGAAGGGCTCCGGAAATTTCGACCATTTGGGGTTATGTAACGTGCACTGACATCGCACAGTACACGGTCCTCTAGAATCACTTTGCTGGACCAAAATATGCTCTAACGAATTAGGTTCTAATCTTTCGAAGGCAAATCACATCAACTGGACCGCAGTTAAGCGTCTATATATCACCTGCGCTCCTTTGTGTGCCCTACATGAAGCACTCAAATATCACCCCTCCCCTCGGAATCTCAAAACAGCGTGAATATAATAGTGCCAACCATACGACAGACTATTGTATGTTCTAACAGCTCGATTGTATCGAGCACCTATCCAACTTATAGCTTAGCGGAGACACGTCGTAGATTGCGAGCAGCAATCAGTTAATGAGCAACATCCTCCGCAGATCCCTCTAGGCCAAGAATGCAACCGAAAGCACGGCAGGCACCTACCTGAGCAGCCTTGCAGTTGCGACGCAGGAAGTCCAGGGGCAAGGGCAGGTCCAGAGTCCAGGGACCAATCGACAGCCCGGAGAATGTCCTCTTCGATGGCGCTCAGCTCTCGCTCCGTCGTCTCTCCCATGCCTTTGGTCGATGCGAGGTAGGAACGGTAGAGAAGGCGGTACTCAGGCTCTTTGTGCTCCACCGCAGCACCCAGTGCTGCAGCCCACAGCAGCTCCATCTGGCGCTTATCCACGGCGCGCATCTGCACAAGTGTCGTGTCCGGTCGCTGTGTTGAATGCAGCGAAAGACGCACACGGTACTTTTAGACTTCGTTTATTTAGAGCTGAAGAGGGTGCGACCAGCGTCGACCGAGGTAGGAGCCGAACTGGCCGCCCGAAGAAAGGAGGGAGCGAAGAAGCGTCCACGGGAGGGAGTGGCTTCCCAGAACAGGAGGAGGGTGCGGGGGCGCACCGTGGGGGGGCCTCTGGCGACAGCGTGCGACGAGGGGCAACTGTCGTGGTCGTTAGGAGGAGGATTGAGTGGTCGTTAGGAGGGGAATGCGAGTGGTCGTTAGGAGGGGGCGCACACACACAAAAGCAATAAGGGGACACAACACTTCCTTCCCCCTTAGAAAGTTGCCTGGTATCGTGCAGGGGGTCGGTGCTCACGCGTGGAGGCGCGCTGGCTTTGTGCGCTCGGGGGAGAAACACTTGTAGGCTGGCTGTTGTTCGCTGTGTCTCCTGGGTCTGTCCTGGGCGAAGTCTCTTCTTCCGGGAAGAGGTGCCAGGCTATGTGGGAAAATGGTGCACGTGTTCTCTCCGCTGGCGGACAGCTCTCAGACGGCGTCGTAAATCTACGCAGCTGGTTGAGATGTCGGCGTGCTACTGTGTCATGTATGTTGACGAGCCAAGAGCGCAGGCCTATGCGTCTGACAATTGTAGCTTCCTCCCAGCGTGGCTTTTTCAGAAACTGTCGGGCGAGGACGCGCTGCCCCTCATTAAGCGTGCCGCAGCGCGGAATTGCTTTTTCTTCCCGGAACGTCTCTGCCTTTGGCTCGGGGAGGATGGCTGTGAGCTGGGTTCGCATTTCACGCTCGAACATCATTTTCGAGGGGGTCTCGCCTGTTCTGCTCTGAACCGTCGTGTGCTGCTTGAAGAGAAAGCGCGCAAGGCGGCGCTGCAGCGAGCCTGTCTGATCTCTTTCAAGGGCGCGTTTTAGCTCGGCTACATAGCGCTCGGCTTGTCCGTTTGTCGCTGGGTGGTAGGGGGCCGATGTAACTGATGAGATCCCGTTGTCGCGATAAAACTTGAGGATCTCCGCAGACACAAACGGTGTTCCGTTGTCCGACACTACCTTGCGCGGCAGGCCGAACGTTGCAAATAGTGATCGGAGGTTGTCAATGACTGCTGCCGAAGTCGTCTGTCCCATTTGCCTTATCTCAAGCCACTTTGTGTAGGCATCTACGACCACAAGGAAAGTGCAGCCCTCAATTGGTCCTGCAAAATCAATGTGCAGTGTGTGCCATGGTGTGTCTGGCTTTTCCCATTCTGGGACAGGAGCTTTCGGCGGGGCGCTCCGGCTGCTCTGGCAAGGCTTGCATTCTCGCACCACTGTTTCGATGTCGTTGTCAATGCCAGGCCACCACATGTAGCTTCTGGCACACTTTTTCATTGCAACGATGCCCCGATGTCCGGCGTGGATGAGAGACATAGCTTGTGCGCGTAGTTCTCTCGGCATCACAACTCGGGACCCAAATATGATGCAGCCGCGATGGGTGCTCAACTCTGTAGCTCGCCTGCGGTAAGCGTCGAAGTTGTCCCCTTTGAGTTTATGCACGTTGCCTTGTTGAACAGCTGTGTAAACTAGCCGGAGAGCTGCGCACTTCTGCGTAGCTGCTGCAACTGTGCCTGCTGTAAGCGGAGGTTCTGGCAGTGCTTCGAACATCAGAACGTCTCCTAGTGGAAATGGTTCGTCAACAGTTGCGTCTAGTGGCAGACGGCTTAGCGCATCGGCGTTTTGATGTTTACCAACCATGTTCTGGCTCGGCGTCTGGTGTATGCCGCATATCATCACGCCTAGTGGAGAAAACCAGTTTCTCCCTAGAAGGCTTGATCCTGTGCCCTTCACAACAAGCAGAGGTAGCGTATGGGTCTGGCCGTTGTAGTTAACCTGCACGTTGGCAGAGCCCAATAGTGGCAGATTCTGTCCTGACCACGTTCGCAGGTGCGTGTCGTCTTGTTGCAGGGCGGGTGCGTCAGATGGCCATGAAGTTCGGAACGTGTCCTCACTGATCAGAGTACAGGCTGCGCCGGAGTCCACCTCGAACTTAATCAGCTGGTGATGTACGCTTACTTCTGTAAAAATCTTCGGTCGCGTGCCGAGATTCATGGTGTTCAGGTCGTACAACACAGATGGTGTTGCTGATGTTGTTCCATGGAGATCAGATAGCGGCGTATTCTCTGAGGCGTTGACGCTGTGATTAGGCTGGGAAGGTGACTTTATCTTGGCAAGTCTCCGTTTCGTAATGCATGCTCTTTCGATATGCCCTCGCTTGTGGCAAAAATTACACGTGGCTGACTGGAATCGACATCCCTGGGGGTTGTGTTGGTCGTCACACCGCCAGCAGCGTTGTGCCTTTTTGACCGATTTTACAACAACAGAAGGCTTGCGCACCTGGTTGCTTGTCTGGTGTACCGGCTCGGTGTTCCGGCGAATCCCTCTCTGCTGGTGACCGGCGCTCTCCGCTCGAACGGCGATGTCGTAAGCTTTGCTGAATGTGAGGTCCTTCTCAGCGAACAGGCGCTGCTGCAGTGACTCGTCACTCAGTCCGCACACAAATCTGTCGCGTAACATCACGTCCAAGGGAAGCATGGTGGTGTTAGCAGAAGAAGCTGCGTCTCCCTCCTGCCCGGTAGCTGTTGTCGACAGCGTTCCAAAATTGCAGTCGGCAGCGAGCTTCTTGAGCGCTGCTACGTAGGCGCTCACTGTTTCTCCTTCCAGTTGATCTCGTCGTTGGAAGCGAGCCCGGCTGTAGACCTCGGATGGCCTTGGGTCGTAGTGCTTTTGCAGCGCTTTTACGATGTCGTCGTAAGACACTGCCGCTGGTGTGCTTGGCTGAATAAGGGCGCAGACAGTATCGTAGGTCTGCTCCCCGCACAGCGTCAGCAGGTTGGCCCTCTTCAAGGCTGGGTCTGTGATGTTGTTAGCTTCAAAGTAGAACTGAAGGCGTCCAACCCACGATGACCACGATGAGCCGTTGAACTCTGGTATCTGATTGGGAAGTCGCCACTGTCGTGTCCGGTCGCTGTGTTGAATGCAGCGAAAGACGCACACGGTACTTTTAGACTTCGTTTATTTAGAGCTGAAGAGGGTGCGACCAGCGTCGACCGAGGTAGGAGCCGAACTGGCCGCCCGAAGAAAGGAGGGAGCGAAGAAGCGTCCACGGGAGGGAGTGGCTTCCCAGAACAGGAGGAGGGTGCGGGGGCGCACCGTGGGGGGGCCTCTGGCGACAGCGTGCGACGAGGGGCAACTGTCGTGGTCGTTAGGAGGAGGATTGAGTGGTCGTTAGGAGGGGAATGCGAGTGGTCGTTAGGAGGGGGCGCACACACACAAAAGCAATAAGGGGACACAACAACAAGGAAAAGTAGCAGAGACCGGAACACAGAACAGTCAGAAGACAGTCCTCATTCATAGCTCCCAGCAGAACTTGTACATACCTACAGATTCTTCCGATACTGTAAATGACACAAAACTGCAGAAAAACAGGAGTAGGAGCTTACTGATATGCACTTTGCCTAGCTTCAAATCGCGTATGGATCTGTAGTGCCATGGAGTGAAAAGCCCTCAGTTGCGCGCCAATGTGCACAAGACGCTAACGAAGGATAGACGACATGAAAAATGAAATGGATCTAATGCCGACAGCTTGCGTTTGTATAAACGATTCGCTCTTGATTACGTCCATATAAGTACAGACTTAGGGCGTAAGCTATTTAGAATTGAAGCTCAAAACGCATCGAATAGTTCAAGTCATCGAATGCATAACAGATGAAAACTCCCCGGCAACTGCGACCTTATCTACCAGTGAATTCCTTCAGTACGAGGCACTAACGGAAGCTGCAGAATCCATAGTTCCGACAATCAACGAGCAGTGGCGGTGCGCTTTCACACAGCCCCAAACGGTAAACAAGCACCATGAGTATGGCAAAGCGTATCACAGCTCGGTTCATTACGAATCCAGGAGTAGGAACAATAAAATCTGCAGATGCCTAGTTGTAACACACAGGTACTTAAAATACCTGAGAGAAAGAATTACATGAGAAAAGGCACCACAGATGAGACAAATAATGTAAAATTCGCACGGAAACGTCCTCGAGTTCTGTATGATGCAAGTCTCAAGTCGTTTTCCGGTGAAACGTAACGCTAAGGCATCATTCGCCTGATCCATCACGGAATTCGTTCGTATTTGTATCGGCATTCAATTTTCTAATACTCCACTTTAGATTTGGTCGCTGCTTGTGAACACAATTCAAATGTAATGAGAGAGGCTTTTCTGACCTATAAGTAGCGATCCGCGAGGAAGACAGCCAGAAGCAGCGTCTCCGGCGAGACCTGCAGCACATTGCGGGTCCCGATAAGCCAGTGAACATTGCGCTCCCGTATCGAGCGATCCACCACCTTTTGGCCGCTCAAAAATACCGGTTCAATAGGCCATTTCGTCTGAAATGGAGAGGAATAAAAAAGGACACTCTAAGAGACGAGTTCTAAGAACTAAGTTTCGAATAATAATGTCGCACATAATGTCAAAAAGCAATCTCTTCTCGTCTCCAAGGCATGTAGAGGTCCACGTAAAAAGAAGAATTAACAATGTCATTGATCCAAAGTTCTACTACTATCCCAGTGTCACATGGAGATGTTGATATCTCAAGCCCTACACCCCCAATGTCAGCTACCAACAAGAGGTTCTAATTTCGTGTTATGCGAAATGTAATCAGACAAGTTTTAAAGTAGCACACTGGCACAAGGACAAATGGGACATAATGCGTTCAAGACACAAACATGCAGAAATCCTGGACTTTTTTTACACGAGCGAGTGCTTGTAAGCAGACAAAGTGACGGCCCATCGCTGCAAGCGTGCTGCCGCGATCGGTGGAATGCCTGTTTTCTGCCCCAGGATGGTTTGTAACCGCTTGTGATCCGTGATCAATGTGAAACACCTTCCATAGATGTAGAAATGAAACTTTTTGATTGCAAAAATGATGGCAAGTGCTTCCTTTTCTAGCTGACTGTACTTTTTCTCAGCGTCATTTAATGTGCGCGACGCATAAGCGACCGGGCGAGGGCTTCCATCTTCCGCAACATGAGAAAGTACTGCACCCACGCCGTACTGGGAAGCGTCACAAGCCACTTGCAAAGGCTTATCGGGGTCGTAATGCGCCAGTATCGCGGATGACGCCAACGCATTTTTGACTTCCTCGAACGCCACTTGGCACGATGCATCCCAGCGCCATGGATGATCGCGACGCAGCAGTTTGTAAAGAGGACTGGCCAGAGTAGACAATCGTGGAACGAACTTCCCGTAGTAATTTACGACGCCCAGAAACGACTGCAGCTGCTGCTTGCTTGTGGGCGCGGGAGCTTTCGTCAAGGCTTCTATCTTCTCTGGCGTTGTGCCGACACCTGCTGCGCTGATAACATGACCAAGATAGCGCAATTTGTTTTTTTTTTTTGAAAGAACGAACACTTTTCTTTCTTTACTCGAACCCCGCGCTCCGTCAACCGCTTTAGGACCACTTCCAGATTTGCAAAATGCTCGTCTGCCGTCCTTCCAGTGATGAGAAGGTCATCCAAATAGCAGCTGACACCTTTCAGGTCTTTCAGCATTGTGTCCATAATTCTTTGGAAAATGGATGGTGCCGATGAAACCCCGAACGGTAGCCTGTTTACCGCAAAAAGTCCTTTATGGGCATTGAGTGTCAAGCACTCTCTTGACGACTCCGTCACCACCACCTGCTGATAGGCTCTGTTGAGATCAATCTTAGAAAATTCTTGGCCCCCTGCGAGCGCCGCAAACAACTCATCGACTCTCGGCAGTAGGTACCGGTCAGTTTCAAGACCAGGATTTAGGGTGGTCCTGTAATCGCCGCATAGTCTTATTCCACCGTCCTTCTTTACTACTGGTACAACCGGTGTGGCATAGCTGCTCGTCGCAACTGGTGAAATGAGACTCCCATGCCTTCCAGCTTAGTAAGCTCGGCCTCGACCGCAGGTTGTAATGCAAAGGGCAAACTTCTTGCCTTCAGAAACTTCGGCACGCTACCATCTTTTAGCGACAACTCTGCTCTTTCTTCTGAAATTGTTCCCAGTTCGTCATTAAACAAACTCTGCTATCTGTCTAGAAGTGCGCGTAGTCCGGCAGTTTGACTCGAACAAGCAGAACCATCTGACCTGGAAATAGCGTCGAGATCGAAGATACTGCTCCAATTGAGTCGGATGGCTTGCAACCACTGTCGACCTAGCAGCGGAAGTCCCTTTTCTTTCGTGATGTAGAGAGGCAGCTGGGCCCTCTGCCCTCCGTACTACACGGCCACGTGAGCGACTCCAACAGGCTGGACTATGGCTCCCTGGAACGTCCGCAGCTTCAGCGTCGTTGGCATGACCTTGATTGAGGGAAACATCTGCCGAAACTGATATAAAGACATGACGGACACAGTAGCCCCTGTATCCAGCTCCATGATCAAGGGCCGACCTTCCACGTGCACAGAAATTGTTATCGGAGCCAGACCAGGCGAAATAATTTCCTTCATGCTTACAGAAGCTTGAACGGGAACCAATGTCTTCATCGAGTTTCGCCGCGCTCCCTTCGTCTTTTGCTGCTTGTTAGCTTGGCGCACCCTTTGAATGTGTCCTTTCTTATCACATTTGAAACAGGTGGCCGCAATGTGCGGACACAGTCGGCTTGCATGCTTCGCCGACGCGCAGCGATAGCAGTTTCGCTGCGTCATATCGCTTTCCCCAACGGCTCTGACCTTGTAAACGTCCGGAACGCCCGTATCAGAGGCGTGCGCTTCTGCTACGCTCTTTTTCGCTGCTTCTATGGCTAGCGCTCGTTCCACGGCTTTTTGAAAAGTTAGCTTATTATCCTCCGTGAATAACACTCGCTGTATATCTTGTCTGCTCAAACCGCAAACAAAACGGTCCCGCAGCGACTGATCGAGTGCGGATTCAAATTCACATGTCTGTGCCAATTTCCACAACTGTGCAACATATTCCGAAATCGATTCAGTCTCGAGTTGCGCTCTCCTGTAAAATTTCGCGCGTTCATTAATAACCGACGGCTTCGGTGACAAGTGGTCGCCTAGAAATTTCTTTAGCACGTCGAAACTTTTAGCTGACGGCAATTCCGGCGCTGTCAATGACTTGAGGATACTGTACGTCTTTGGGCCTACGAGACTCAAGTAAGCGTGTACCTTGTCGTCCTCGGGGATACGGTTGAACAGAAGAAACGACGTTAAGCGTTCCTCGTACGACGGCCAGTCGCTCGTAGACTCGTCGAAGGGCTCGATGTCTCCCAGTCGACCCACGATTTGCGTCACTGCTCCCGCCGCTGCCGAACCATCCGTTGCCATGTCGGCTTGCTGTAGAACTGATCAGAATCCCATCCTCGTCGCCAAATGTCGTGTTTTGTCGGGGACAGCAGACGAAGGCCAGGTGGGTGGAAAACCGAACGTGGTTTATTCCATCACAGCTTGTAGTGGAATTCCCGATGGCCGAGCAGCGCGGCTTATCTTATAGCCAGCTCTCGCGATAGTCGCGCCGCCGCTTTTGCTCTAGCCGCGACGATTACACAACACATAGTATATATAATTTCCTCTTCCTTTCATGCAGACGCTTGCCAGTGTATAATAAAGGGAAATGTATAGCATAGCAAAATTGAGGGTGGAGTACCAAGGCTATTCTTTGTGTAGCTTCACGAAGAACTGCGTTTGGACAAGAGAAAGATGATTGTGTAAAATCGATATGTTCCCCTAGAATTCCACCTACTGCGCGTGGTCAAGTGAATTCCTAGCAGAAAGCACTTTGTTCGACCACGAGTTTAATATGAATAAATACCACTTTTAGTAACTTTTAGGCTATGGACCCACAGTGATGTGTGCTGTATGCAAGTTCAGGTGGCGTTCCTGCCACCGGCTGAGGGAACGCTTGTAAAGAATGTTTTTCAAATGAGTTTTCTTACTTCACATTGCATCTCTGAAGTTCTCCTTTGGTGAAGTCATGCAAGCATAGAGCGAAACATGCGAGTAGAAAAGTTAATTTTAAATCAGTGTATTTTTAAAACACTGCTATACACGCTGAGGCAGTAACTCCGGGCTCATCATACAAGCCCAGCTTTGCCGCCAGAAACAGGTCTAAAATAAAACATTCCGAAGTATTCACGGGGTACTTAGCCCGTTCTCAACATGTTACGTTCGCTTTTTCGGCCTTCAGAAAGAAGGCCGAAAAAAAAAACACGCCAAGAAGGAAGGAAAGTGAGGACGGAGTCCTCGCTACAACAGCCGCAAAAAAATTACTCTTCCTGAGAGGTTACCAACACTCGACGTCCACTTTTGTTTGTCGGAAGAAAGCAGGCGGCGGTCCTCTAATTTCAGACAAGGCCCTTTCATCGTTCCGACAGCAGCCGAGTATAAGCAGGAAAATGGAAGGAAAGGTTGCAGAAATCGAAGAGGAAGAAATTCCGACAACAAAAAAATTTGTTTCGCCAAAATATCACTTTGATTAATGAATTTCACGCTGTGATTAAGCAGTGTCTGACCGAGAGAAAAGTTTCATTAAATAAAATTGCACATTTTTTCTCACACAGGATTTCACAGCAAGCACCAAACTTTCAAGGCTTCTTACTGCATGTTTAGTCCGCTACTTTCAACCAAAGAAATTTCAGATTATCACGCCTGCTAATGCTCTTAATTGGGCTAGTTGGTTTACGGATTCTGGCATGATAACTTACTCTAAAGAGATATGAACACAGAAAGAAGCAAAAAGAATGTCACAAAACGAGAGGGCACAGTGTCCTGTTGCCGCCTTCCGTGTCCCTATTTATTTAGCGTTAGTTACCATGTCAGGATTATCTCGCAACTCCGAAACAGACAAAAGAAATAACTGACTCTGTTTAATGTCTTTTTGCTTCCACGAAAGACTCGCACCGAGCTTGAAAAGCAATTTGATCATTTTGACTTGTAGTTTGAGCAACTTGTTTCGACTCACCGCCGCTACATTTGAGCAATGAAAGCATTGCAAAAACGTGCCCGTTTATCATATACCACGATACCTGCCGCCACGAAGGACTACTGGCAATAAATTTCTAATGAAGAGATGCTATGGTAATTGGCGTTAAACGTGATCGCAAAGCTGCACATAGGCTGTGACGGATGCCGCAGTGAAGATCTCCTGATTAATTTCGAACACCTGGGGTTCTTGAACACGCACTGATACCGCCCAGCACACAGGAGGTTTCGCATTTCATCTCCTTTGAAACGCAGTCGCCACGGACAGGATTCGAAAACGCGACCTTTAAATTTGTAGCCGAAAGGCATAGCAGCTAAGAAATCGGTTTGTTCTGATAGAGAGCGATCTAGAGCTGAATGCGGCTAACGGCAAGGCATGCAAGGCAGATTTGTTCACTCGCAATTTTTGGCTGTGTTGGCTCTGCACCAAAACTGCCTTTGTGCACGACCTCTCGAAGAAGGCAACCGTTGCTCGCTCTAAGCGGGACAGCGCATGTCGTCACACTACATACATACATGATGTAATATGATCATTAAAGTTTGGTTTGGTTTATGGGGTTTAACGTTCCAAAGCGACTCAGGCTATGAGGGACGCCGTAGTGGAGGGCTCCGGAATTTTCGACCACCTGGGGTTCCTTAACGTGCACTGACGTTGCACAGTACACGGGCGATTGAAGGATTGATTGAATTGAATTGAAGGATTGATCTAAACGTTATAGAACAAGTCAGAACTGGTTTTTCGCTGGCTAGGCTGGTTCTTCTGATTAAAGCAAGATACTCACCTGCGACGAACAGCTCAACGCGAGCCTCGGTGACAGTCACGGGAAAAGTTGCACTGTCGTCGTCATCGCGGTACGTGACGTTGCAAACGTAACTTCCTGTGTTGTTATGTTCCAGCCGGTTTAGCAGCAACGCTGGTGGGTCGCTGAGAAGCGAGAAGAATGCTCTACCCGACCATTACGGCTGCTTCCAGTGGGTGCCATCCACTAGTCCGGTGCTTCCAGCCAGCACCGGGGTGGAGGACGTAGATGGCGCCACGAGTGCGTAAGCTTTCTTCGCTTCCCGATGGACACTCGAATTCCGAGACGAGAGGTCTTCGTGTTTGCTCTGGTCAGTGGTGACAAATTGATACCAGACGGCCGAGAGAGCCCGCCGCGGCGCCATGTCGATGGGACAGGGTAGCGATGTATACTCGCCTTCCAGGACGTCGAGCCAAAGCAGCGTACCTGAAGACATGCCTATGGAAAGAAACACCTCGTAACTAAACACTGTTCTTTGATACGTGTAGAATGAGCTGATAACATAAAAGAGCTGCGGCAACTCGGGCATTAATTTTCCAAGAACATCATGATTTGAGCTAGTACTAGTTATCATTAAGATCCAAAACAGTATAGACTTGTGGAGACGAATCGTAGGCACCAGTCATCGTCGGGTCTCCACAAATATATTCGGCTGGACGCGCTCAGCCAGGCTGGAACGGAACAGCGCTGCGCCGGCCTTGCAGTTAAGCAGCCACGAAATCCAGTCTGCGCGTACTTGGCAGGCGTACTGGGACAGTCGTCGTCTTCTGCTGCCGGACCACGATGGCACGCTTCAGGCCCCCCCCCCCCCCCCCCCCCTCTAGCGATGAAGCCTTGAGCGAGGGGTGAATGGCGAAAAGCAGATACTCTTGGCGCAAATCGTACGCGACGAGGACTGGCACGGTCGGGAGGGAATGCAGCGGCACAGTTAGCGATGACGTCGGTGTCAAGATGAGCAGGTTTAAGGAGGTCAACTGAGATTGTGTCCTGCCGGCCATTGATGAGCAGGAGAAAGTGCTTAGGAGCACGCCGGAGCACTTGGTACGGACCATCGTATGGTGGCCGTAAGGGCGGGCGTACGGCGTCGTGGCGAACGAAGACGTGAGTGCACCGCTGAAGGTCGGAGGGGCCGTGGACACGACGGGAATACTGGCGCTGACGTGGTGGAACGACAATACTCATAACGCTACGTAGGCGGTAGGCGTAATCTGAGACGTCAGCAGGCGTGGGTGGTGAGGGCTCGAAGAATTCGCCAGGGACACGGAGAGTGGTACCAAACGTTAGCTCTGCTGCACAAGTAGAAGAGTCACTGCGAAGTGCAGTGCGGAGACCAAGCAGGACGAAGGGTAGGCGCTCAATCCATGGCGAAGGAAAAGCGGACGCCAGAAGTGAAGCTTTCAGCTGCCGGTGAAAACGCTCGATGACACCGTTGGAAATAGGGTGGTAGGAGGTTGTCTTGATGTGATTGACGCCGAGGAGCCGAGATAGGTTGGCAAATAAGGTGGAGTCAAATTGACGACCACGATCAGTCGTAATGGTGCAAGGGACACCGTATCGGCTGATCCACAGTGTGATGAGTGTTCTTGCGATCGACTCCGCCGTTATGTCCAGAAAGGGCATCGCTTCAGGCCATCTCGTGAACCTGTCAATGCAGGTTAACAGGTAGCGGTGGTTCCCGCAGGGAGGAAGGGGACCGACAATGTCGACGTGCAGATGGCTGAAGCGGGCGTCCGGGGACGGGAACGTGCCTAGCGGCGTCGCAGTGTGTCGACGCACTTTGCTTTTCTGACAGCTCAGGCACGCGCGCGACCAGCGGCGAACGTCGACGTTGATGCGAGGCCAGACGTAGCGAGCCGTGATAAGGCGCTGTGTTGCGCGAATGCCGGGATGGGCCAAAGAATGGAGGGCATCAAAGACGGTTCGTCGGTATGGTGGGGGCACGTAGGGGCGAGGGCGACCCCGGAGGACGACCCCAGAAATTTGGTGACTCCGGACTTCGCGTCTTCGTTCTCTGCTCCTGCCCTGCGCTTTGCATCAGCCGCTTCGCTTGGCCTACCACTGCCCGGAGCTCGAGACCCCGCCTACCTTCCATCTTGTAAGCCCTGGCCATGGATCCCTCCACTCCTATGCCGTCTCCGCCGCCTCGCACGCTGCCACCTCATGAGTCCGCGGTCTCCGCCCTCAAGCTCCCCGACTTCTGGTCATCGGACTCGGAACTTTGGTTCCTCACCATCGAGGCCTTGTTCCGCCGACACCGCATCACGTCCGGGTCACCAAATTTGTGGACACGAATCGTAGGCACCAGTGATCGTCGGGTCTCCACAAATATATTCGGCTGGACGCGCTCAGCCAGGCTGGAACGGAACAGCGCTGCGCCGGCCTTGCAGTTAAGCAGCCACGAAATCCATTCTGCGCGTACTTGGCAGGCGTACTGGGACAGTCGTCGTCTTCTGCTGCCGGACCACGATGGCACGCTACAGACTAAGCGTAGCTAAAGCCATTTATGATCACCCGGTGGTCACGAATGAAAACCGGTGGATGGTGCCGAAGGCCAAGAATGCCGAGAAGCGAAATCGGTTGCGATTTTGGCATCTGCGACTTGGCGATTTAGAGCACGTGATCCAGGCGTTGCGATGCGAAACGGTGGCGCTCTTCGTGGGGTATGCAATGAACATTAGCTTTAAGTGTGACGCATTGTTCGGCGAGGTGGTGCGTGATGTCAGAGAACAGAGGCGCAACTGAGACAGCATTAAAGCAGCGCACGAGTATTGTCCTTTCTTATGCTGTCTTAATTGTTCCGCTGTTTGCTTGCACTTTAAATGTGTCCATTCGCTAATGGAATCAGATGATGCAGGTTATAAATTATTCAAAACGAATTGAATATGTTCTCAACTTTTTACGTAAATTTCCAATAATTGGCACTAAGTTCCAATGAGACATGCCGTAATTTTCTTCGAGAACCGCTTCAAGAACGGGGGCCGCGACCGACACAGTCCATTCATGTGGCAGTGTTGATAATTTTTAAACATGGCCTCCGTGATTGGGCTTCACCAGAGGTCCCAGGCTGGTTTAGCAAGCCTTGCAGTGACACCGGATCTCGAAGGCCATGGCTGGTCGAACATGCCTCTTTCACCTACTTAGATATGGCACCTATTTATTCATTTCGATACAATTAGAAAAAGATAATTTTCATGTACGTTTTTCATCACAGTCAAAGATAGAATACTGACATCGTTTTGCGTACCCCTTAGTGGAGACGGGTGCGGCTGCTTCCGACCGCTGCAGCTACAACATTCTAAAAGACAGTACACTACCGAACGGCCATCACTAATGCTTCGGTGTATTGCATGATTATACGTTTTTTAACATATTACCGTAAAATATTCCATTCATATTCGATTCGGTTTTTTCACTCTTCGAATCGTATTCAATTCTGTTTCTAACTTCAGCTTTGATATTTGATCCGTTAGCAAAGCAGCGCTTTCCCATTCTATTCGATTTCGGAATTGTCTTGCTTGCTCACCCCTATTCTGTTTCATGTGACAATGCTGCTGAACGAGCTAAGAAATCGGTTTGTTCTGATAGAGAGCGATCTAGAGCTGAATGCGGCTAACGGCAAGGCATGCAAGGCAGATTTGTTCACTCGCAATTTTTGGCTGTGTTGGCTCTGCACCAAAACTGCCTTTGTGCACGACCTCTCGAAGAAGGCAACCGTTGCTCGCTCTAAGCGGGACAGCGCATGTCGTCACACTACATACATACATGATGTAATATGATCATTAAAGTTTGGTTTGGTTTATGGGGTTTAACGTTCCAAAGCGACTCAGGCTATGAGGGACGCCGTAGTGGAGGGCTCCGGAATTTTCGACCACCTGGGGTTCCTTAACGTGCACTGACGTTGCACAGTACACGGGCGATTGAAGGATTGATTGAATTGAATTGAAGGATTGATCTAAACGTTATAGAACAAGTCAGAACTGGTTTTTCGCTGGCTAGGCTGGTTCTTCTGATTAAAGCAAGATACTCACCTGCGACGAACAGCTCAACGCGAGCCTCGGTGACAGTCACGGGAAAAGTTGCACTGTCGTCGTCATCGCGGTACGTGACGTTGCAAACGTAACTTCCTGTGTTGTTATGTTCCAGCCGGTTTAGCAGCAACGCTGGTGGGTCGCTGAGAAGCGAGAAGAATGCTCTACCCGACCATTACGGCTGCTTCCAGTGGGTGCCATCCACTAGTCCGGTGCTTCCAGCCAGCACCGGGGTGGAGGACGTAGATGGCGCCACGAGTGCGTAAGCTTTCTTCGCTTCCCGATGGACACTCGAATTCCGAGACGAGAGGTCTTCGTGTTTGCTCTGGTCAGTGGTGACAAATTGATACCAGACGGCCGAGAGAGCCCGCCGCGGCGCCATGTCGATGGGACAGGGTAGCGATGTATACTCGCCTTCCAGGACGTCGAGCCAAAGCAGCGTACCTGAAGACATGCCTATGGAAAGAAACACCTCGTAACTAAACACTGTTCTTTGATACGTGTAGAATGAGCTGATAACATAAAAGAGCTGCGGCAACTCGGGCATTAATTTTCCAAGAACATCATGATTTGAGCTAGTACTAGTTATCATTAAGATCCAAAACAGTATAGACTTGTGGAGACGAATCGTAGGCACCAGTCATCGTCGGGTCTCCACAAATATATTCGGCTGGACGCGCTCAGCCAGGCTGGAACGGAACAGCGCTGCGCCGGCCTTGCAGTTAAGCAGCCACGAAATCCAGTCTGCGCGTACTTGGCAGGCGTACTGGGACAGTCGTCGTCTTCTGCTGCCGGACCACGATGGCACGCTTCAGGCCCCCCCCCCCCCCCCCCCCCCCCCTCTAGCGATGAAGCCTTGAGCGAGGGGTGAATGGCGAAAAGCAGATACTCTTGGCGCAAATCGTACGCGACGAGGACTGGCACGGTCGGGAGGGAATGCAGCGGCACAGTTAGCGATGACGTCGGTGTCAAGATGAGCAGGTTTAAGGAGGTCAACTGAGATTGTGTCCTGCCGGCCATTGATGAGCAGGAGAAAGTGCTTAGGAGCACGCCGGAGCACTTGGTACGGACCATCGTATGGTGGCCGTAAGGGCGGGCGTACGGCGTCGTGGCGAACGAAGACGTGAGTGCACCGCTGAAGGTCGGAGGGGCCGTGGACACGACGGGAATACTGGCGCTGACGTGGTGGAACGACAATACTCATAACGCTACGTAGGCGGTAGGCGTAATCTGAGACGTCAGCAGGCGTGGGTGGTGAGGGCTCGAAGAATTCGCCAGGGACACGGAGAGTGGTACCAAACGTTAGCTCTGCTGCACAAGTAGAAGAGTCACTGCGAAGTGCAGTGCGGAGACCAAGCAGGACGAAGGGTAGGCGCTCAATCCATGGCGAAGGAAAAGCGGACGCCAGAAGTGAAGCTTTCAGCTGCCGGTGAAAACGCTCGATGACACCGTTGGAAATAGGGTGGTAGGAGGTTGTCTTGATGTGATTGACGCCGAGGAGCCGAGATAGGTTGGCAAATAAGGTGGAGTCAAATTGACGACCACGATCAGTCGTAATGGTGCAAGGGACACCGTATCGGCTGATCCACAGTGTGATGAGTGTTCTTGCGATCGACTCCGCCGTTATGTCCAGAAAGGGCATCGCTTCAGGCCATCTCGTGAACCTGTCAATGCAGGTTAACAGGTAGCGGTGGTTCCCGCAGGGAGGAAGGGGACCGACAATGTCGACGTGCAGATGGCTGAAGCGGGCGTCCGGGGACGGGAACGTGCCTAGCGGCGTCGCAGTGTGTCGACGCACTTTGCTTTTCTGACAGCTCAGGCACGCGCGCGACCAGCGGCGAACGTCGACGTTGATGCGAGGCCAGACGTAGCGAGCCGTGATAAGGCGCTGTGTTGCGCGAATGCCGGGATGGGCCAAAGAATGGAGGGCATCAAAGACGGTTCGTCGGTATGGTGGGGGCACGTAGGGGCGAGGGCGACCCCGGAGGACGACCCCAGAAATTTGGTGACTCCGGACTTCGCGTCTTCGTTCTCTGCTCCTGCCCTGCGCTTTGCATCAGCCGCTTCGCTTGGCCTACCACTGCCCGGAGCTCGAGACCCCGCCTACCTTCCATCTTGTAAGCCCTGGCCATGGATCCCTCCACTCCTATGCCGTCTCCGCCGCCTCGCACGCTGCCACCTCATGAGTCCGCGGTCTCCGCCCTCAAGCTCCCCGACTTCTGGTCATCGGACTCGGAACTTTGGTTCCTCACCATCGAGGCCTTGTTCCGCCGACACCGCATCACGTCCGGGTCACCAAATTTGTGGACACGAATCGTAGGCACCAGTGATCGTCGGGTCTCCACAAATATATTCGGCTGGACGCGCTCAGCCAGGCTGGAACGGAACAGCGCTGCGCCGGCCTTGCAGTTAAGCAGCCACGAAATCCATTCTGCGCGTACTTGGCAGGCGTACTGGGACAGTCGTCGTCTTCTGCTGCCGGACCACGATGGCACGCTACAGACTAAGCGTAGCTAAAGCCATTTATGATCACCCGGTGGTCACGAATGAAAACCGGTGGATGGTGCCGAAGGCCAAGAATGCCGAGAAGCGAAATCGGTTGCGATTTTGGCATCTGCGACTTGGCGATTTAGAGCACGTGATCCAGGCGTTGCGATGCGAAACGGTGGCGCTCTTCGTGGGGTATGCAATGAACATTAGCTTTAAGTGTGACGCATTGTTCGGCGAGGTGGTGCGTGATGTCAGAGAACAGAGGCGCAACTGAGACAGCATTAAAGCAGCGCACGAGTATTGTCCTTTCTTATGCTGTCTTAATTGTTCCGCTGTTTGCTTGCACTTTAAATGTGTCCATTCGCTAATGGAATCAGATGATGCAGGTTATAAATTATTCAAAACGAATTGAATATGTTCTCAACTTTTTACGTAAATTTCCAATAATTGGCACTAAGTTCCAATGAGACATGCCGTAATTTTCTTCGAGAACCGCTTCAAGAACGGGGGCCGCGACCGACACAGTCCATTCATGTGGCAGTGTTGATAATTTTTAAACATGGCCTCCGTGATTGGGCTTCACCAGAGGTCCCAGGCTGGTTTAGCAAGCCTTGCAGTGACACCGGATCTCGAAGGCCATGGCTGGTCGAACATGCCTCTTTCACCTACTTAGATATGGCACCTATTTATTCATTTCGATACAATTAGAAAAAGATAATTTTCATGTACGTTTTTCATCACAGTCAAAGATAGAATACTGACATCGTTTTGCGTACCCCTTAGTGGAGACGGGTGCGGCTGCTTCCGACCGCTGCAGCTACAACATTCTAAAAGACAGTACACTACCGAACGGCCATCACTAATGCTTCGGTGTATTGCATGATTATACGTTTTTTAACATATTACCGTAAAATATTCCATTCATATTCGATTCGGTTTTTTCACTCTTCGAATCGTATTCAATTCTGTTTCTAACTTCAGCTTTGATATTTGATCCGTTAGCAAAGCAGCGCTTTCCCATTCTATTCGATTTCGGAATTGTCTTGCTTGCTCACCCCTATTCTGTTTCATGTGACAATGCTGCTGAACTATTGAGAGCTTAAATTGTGCGAGAACTTCCTGAAACTGCCGATAAAGTTTAAGATTATTTCATTTGAAATGGCTTAAGAATAGCCTGCGTGAAAACGCCTCGGCCACCAATACGCAAGCATCAGACATTTCCCTTTTAGCAGTTCTCTGCGCCTATTTTACACATTGAGCGATCCCAGAGCGCAGCACAAAGATATCATCCCAAATCTCAGAATCTGTTCAACTAAACTTCAAATTTAGTGCAAGTAGGACTTGATTCTTATGGGAGAAATAACATCGCTTAAGTTCCAGACAAGAAATCTGGAGCATTTCGGTGCGATCACTATATCACTGCAAGGCAAAGGAGAGCAACATTATTTTGATCATAACACCGAGGAGAAAAATCCGATTCCTTTAAAAACTAATATAGAACACTTTGAATGAGGGAACCAACCAAAGGCGATTGTCTGATCAGAAAAGAACGATACATTATTCTGCCCGGTGAGCGCTATCCATATACCCCAAAACTTGCACCGAGGTAACGTTACCCACTATCTCTACACTTCTTAAAATTAGAGTGCTTCTGGACAGGAAACATTTAAAAAAGCGTTCGTCTCATAGGACACAAAGACAAATGAACATCACGGGCATCTTCATTTCCACAAAAACAAGTCGTGCGTTCCATTTAAAAATTTCTCTTTCCAACAGCGAACGCTAAAGGAATTATTTTAACCGAAGGCAGTGACTACAGTGAGGGGGCCCGTCACTTTAAAATCTAGACTACAGTGAGGGGGCCCGTCACTTTAAAATCTAGGCTACAGTGAGGGGGCCCGTCCCTTTAAGATCTAGGCTACAGTGAGGGGGCCCGTCACTTTAAAATCTAGGCTACAGTGAGGGGGAAATAATAAATTGTTTTAAATATGACGCTTAAGTTTGCTTGCAGTTACACGTAATTATATATTTTGTACAGAGGAAGACGCTTAGCAGACGGAGCAACAGAACCGATGCGCGGGGCGAGGCGAGAAGACGACGATCGGCAGCTGAGGCAGCAGAACCGACGCGCGGCGCGTGGTGGGAGCATCAACTGTTCTGCGACCGGACCTGTCCTTGCCCGCTCTAACCGGCCTTCACAATCAGTCATCTCTTGCCAATAAAGGCCGTTACAATTTTTATAATTTTGTTTGCTTCCTCCGTCACCTGGAGGCGCTGCCACCGCTAGCGATGCGTACGCCATGCGCCCGTGCGATGCAGACATCACGCACGTGTTTCACGCATCGCGCTACTCCCAGGTATTGTTCGGTTCGTGTGTGCATTGCGGCATGGAAAACCTCGCCGTTCTGCCGAATGGCCCGTTTGACGTGGGGGCTACGTTTTCGTCATTAGAAGACCTGCAGGCTGCCATCCACCAGTACGAAGACGATAACTGCGTCCAGTTTTGGGTGAATTCGTCGCGAACGATATCAGCAGCGAGAAAGAAAGGCTTGACAAGAGAGGTGGACCCGGCTCTCAAGTTTGCCGAGATTGAGTATGTTTGCACTAATGGTGGTCGGAAGTTCTCTTCCCGATCAACAGGTGCACGACCAAATCAAAAGTGAGTTTCTTGCCAAATGAGCTGTAAACGTAGACTTCGTTGACGCGTGACATTTTCTCGTTCGCAATTTCCCTTATTACAGGACGTCGAAGATCGGCTGCAAAGCCAGAATAAAGTTACTGGCCTCCCAGGACGGTCACGCCCTTCAAGTGAAAGCAGTTGAGACAGCGCACAACCATGTTGTCAGCAAGGTCAGTAGTGCGATATTGTACATTCTTGTATTGCCAGGGCATGTAACAAACGAACATAACTGGAACAATTTTAAGTGTTGTAGCACACCTGCAAAGTCGCAGGTGTGCTACGAAGTAAATTATGAAGTAAATAAGGGGCCTCAATTTGTACTGCTTTCATTACAGGGATGCTATGAGCAGCTGCCACGGCAGCGTAAACTAACCGGGCAGCTGCTCAATGACACAGAAAAAGTCCTTTCCCTTGGAGCAAACAAGAAGCTTCTGCAAAGTAGCCTGCGGAACAGTGGAAAGATTGTGCTCCTTCGTGATCTGCGTAATGTGCAGGCAGCAGCAGCCAACAAGGAAATTCGTGCAAGTGGAGCTCTGGAGTCTATAGCAGCTATTGCTAGGCAAGCTGGAGGCACCCTCGACATTTTGGCCAGGGAGGAAAACAACGAGCTCATTGGGCTGTTTTACCAGGATGAATACATGAGAAAAGCATTTCAAAACTACCCTGAAATAGTATTTGTGGATGCCATTCACAAAACTAATGACAGGCGGTTGCCACTCTACTTCCTCTGTGTGGAGGATTCAAATGGGCACACAGAGGTTGCCGGGTTCTTTCTGTGTGTGTCTGAAGACGAGGACACGGTGCGATCACTCTTCCACAGATTTGTTGTGAATTCTGGTAGTGAGAACATGGTCAGAACATCTGCAGTGATGTCTGACAAAGACTTCACTGAGAAAAAGGTACTTCGGGAAATATTCCCCAATGCAAATTTCTATATTTGCCTTTTTCACGTTCTCCGTACCTTTAGGAGAGAGATAACGCCACAGAAAATGTCTATAACACCAGCTCTTCGGAATGCAATCCTCGAAAAGCTACAGGCAATGTGCTATGCAAGGACGAATGAGCAGTATTCACAACTGCTGCAGAGCATTGAAGATATGGAATGCCCTTTGGTGATGGCGTATTTCCTGAAGAACTGGCACCCGGTCAGGCACGAGTGGGTGTCGGGAATGCAAGGGTCACTGACCTTAGGCAACAGGACAAACAATAGGGTGGAATCTATCAACCAGAAAGTAATGCAAGTTGTTTCAAAATACGAAAGTTTGCCCCGGCTTTTCAGTGATCTCATGGCACTGTAAACCAGCCTTCGTATTGAAAGGGACCAGCGTGCTGTTGAGTCTTTGTTGAAAGCACCTGCAATCCTAAACTTGTCTGAAGACGAGAGCAAGTTTGCACAGGTTGTCACACCATATTGCTTTAAGAGGGTGCGTGAACAACTGAGAGCATCTGAGAACATGAACGAGGTTTCCCCTTCAGTGTCAGCAAGTAGTGACTACTGCACATGCCCCACATATAGTGCTCTTCGAATTCCCTGCAAACATATGTTCCACATGCGAAGATTGGAAGGCCTGTCAGCATTTTCAATGTCTGGTATCGCTGAACGCTGGACAAAGGCATACTATGCTAAGACTTGCAGAGTTGCAGCACCGTCTGAAGATGCACCTGGGACTTCAACTGTCTATGGCGTGCAAAGCAGTCGAAGGCCAAAAATATTGTCAGAGATTCAGAAATACAGGAAATGCAGTGAAGCATTGCAGCAATTGGCATCACGGATTGCTGAGCAGCCAATGTCTAGGTTTGAAGCTTTGATGGCAGCTGTAAAGCAGTTCATCACAGCTGTAGAAAATGGGTCAGCAGTTGTCATTATTGAATGCCCAGAACAAGAAGAGGCATTAAGTTCAGTTCCCTCTAAATTAACCGAGCACGACACCCCTGCTGCAGCTCCTTCACTTTCAGCTCCTTTTCTTTCAGGTGGACAGCAGCAGCCACTGCCTCAAAGCAGTGCACGTGCAGCTCCTTCACTTGAGGGTAAGCCATTTGCATGCACCCTCATCTTTTTGTTAGTTCTACACAGTTTTACACGTGCTCATCCCCTCTCTAAGGGTTGCATGCAGTTGTACATGTGCCCATTTTCTTTCAGATGGACAGCAGCAGCCACCACCTGAAAGCAGCGCACATGCAGCTCCTTCACTTGAGGGTAAGCCATTTGCATGTACCCTCATCGTTTTGTTAGTTCTACACAGTTTTACACGTGCTCATCTCCTCTCTAAGGGTTGCATGCAGTTGTACATGTGCCCATTTTCTTTCAGGTGGTCAGCAGCAGCCACCGCCTCAAAGCAGCGCACGTGCAGCTCCTTCACTTGAGGGTAAGCCATTTGCATGCACCCTCATCTTTTTGTTAGTTCTACACAGTTTTAAACGTGCTCATCCCCTCTCTAAGGGTTGCATGCAGTTGTACATGTGCCCATTTTCTTTCAGGTGGACAGCAGCAGCCACCACCTGAAAGCAGCGCACGTGCAGCTTCTTCACTTGAGGGTAAGCCATTTGCATGCACCCTCATCTTTTTGTTAGTTCTACACAGTTTTACACGTGCTCATCCCCTCTCTAAGGGTTGCATGCAGTTGTACATGTGCCCATTTTCTTTCAGGTGGTCAGCAGCAGCCACCGCCTCAAAGCAGCGCACGTGCAGCTCCTTCACTTGAGGGTAAGCCATTTGCATGTACCCTCATCTTTTTGTTAGTTCTACACAGTTTTACACGTGCTCATATTTCTTCAGGTGCACTCGAAGATGTTATTCTGCCCACAAGAATAAAACATCGTGGCCGACCAAAGGGGAGAGGTCAGACAGTTGTTGGCCTTCCAAAGAACAGAAGGTGCCTGAGACCGACACCATTTATAATGAAGGCACCCCTTCAACGTGCGACGATGATGCTGCAGTGGTTTGTTGAAGTAGATGTAGCAGAAAAAGCTCTCAGTGGACACAAGATTGGTGAAGCAGACATTGAAGTTGTCCCTGAGAAAATTCCTTCAGCAGTTATGGATGACAGAATCGAGATTGATGAAATCCTTAACTATTTCACCAATGATGGCTGGGCTGCGCTCACTGCGACATTAACTCAGAAGCGCAATCTTGGTTTATGGACATGTAGTGCATGTCGGCAAAAGGTCTGTGATGATGCCATTGGTTGTGACGCGTGCTTGGGGTGGCTGCACTTTAAATGTGCATCTGTGACATCTGCACCTACAAATAAGGTGTGGTTTTGTCGAAACTGTTATGTCTGAAAGTTGTATGTGAAAATATGCGGGCATTTCCTGGACATATCTATGTAGCTCATATTTGTCGTATGATCAGTGCAACAGAATTTAATGGCTTAATTGTATTTCAAAGTTATTCTTTATTTCATACATAGCAGTGAACACTGTGACACCCTGAAGGGCAAAAATAAAAGTAAAAATAGCGTGCAGTTGGTATGAGACCATTTTTGTATCCATTTGTTAGCAAACCTTCTGCATCAGTCCTTTGGGAGTCTGCATCTGTCGTAAGCCAAGAAAAGCATAGCACAAATAGGACAGACTTAAAAAAACACAGCCGAGCAGGACTGTAACTGTAGCAAAATGCTAACAAAGTGACATTCTGGAGGAGATTTCTCGAGCAGCAGGCTTCTGCTAAACAGGTGAAACCATTTCAGACATGTAGAATATTCAGCGAGAGCAACCACTATTGACAAGCTGCTGATTCAAGATAATTCAGGTGCCAGGACTATTGGATCTGTTACTGATGATAGCGTTTGTAGTGGTGGTGACAAGGTTTGTAACGAGAGTTGTTACAGAATGCAAATAACCCCTCTTTGGTAGCATGCAAGTACTATTTGTGTAGTGTTTTCACTGCTTTCCCGGCGCCGGAGTGTTCTTTCAGCTACCAGTATTGTCTGAACCTGTATACTGTGCGTGCAAATATTGAAGTCCACAGGGCATCGATGGTGGGCGATACTAGTAGCTGTGTAGTACATGCAGGGGCAGTCATATTAATTAGAGCAAGCATTATGCATAGGCTAGCAAGGTGATGCAGCTTTCTTGTTAGCATTCATCTTGTGTGTAGTAGTTCCTCGCGTGCTATGGTCGCTTTTACTGTGCGTTATCATTGCTTGTCTGAACAGATTGTGCTTCATTTGTTTCAAGTCTTTTTCTTTCCAATTTGTCAAAACTGCGCATGCTGTCGTTGCTTGACTGTACAAATTGTGCATAATTGTGCTCCAATAATTTATTGGACCATGTCTTGTTACGACCAACTTGACACCATTGCTGTGCTGTTGTACTTGTTATGTGCCACTTATAAGAACGTCTGTGCTTTCGGCTTTAATGCGGTATGCTGCCACTTACACATATGCAAATCCAGTCCATGGAAATAAAAATTTGTTCCCCTGCCCTGAATTATGTGAAACTTTTTGTCGTGCATGTTTCTGTCAGATTGTATACAATCTTATGCGCTAAACCTATTTAGCTATGATGCAGGAAAGCCTGACTGTCAGTAAGTAGACTAAAATTGCATGTTCATTACAAACTTGCTCAAAGGATTCACAATGGTATGCATAGTCGTGGGAGATCACATCTGTCTAACTTGTCTATCTGCAGGCTGTTGCAATGCAGTCGCCCAAAAAGCACGAGTAGGTCTGAATCGCACCCAGTATCAAGACAAGTTGGCAGGAATTCTACAGGACAGTGTCTTCCAATACCATGACTGCACATAATGAAGTTCAGCCATTGGAAATGTAAAGCTGCCATTTACATCGCGTGGTTGGACACCGGCCTTCAGCTAGTTCACTTGCAACATGTCGAAGGCTAATCACTGCCTTCCTTGAAGCTGAGTAGCCACTGCAAAGGCCATGCTGATGAAACATATGCAGGACTAGTTCAGTTAAAGGAGGGGCTGCTTTCCTTGAAAAGCCATGGTGCAAAGGGGAATGTATGGATTACATACGTACCAGTGGAGGTACTAGTATTTTCTGCTGTGCATCCTTAAACAGTTCAAATTCATCCATAGTATAGTTACTCAGTTAATGATACACTCTATACACCCTCCGATATTATGCCTGTCTCATTTAATGAGCTGCCACTGCCCCAAGGAAGTGCCACACTTTGCAGCCGAACGCCTGGCTCGATCCCGAATTTAATTGCACCATGTGTGCTAACGCTGCATGGAGGCTTTAAACCCCACTCCCTTCTTCCTAAAGCAGGACGCTTCTTTCCTCATGTCTGGCAATTCTGTCTGAGCTATGACCTTGACGCCCATCGCAGTGGCGAGATGTCGGATTAGACAGAATGGTCATCGGCCAAAAAGCAATGAACTGGCAACGGCACAAACATCTCGGTAGAACAACGCCAAAATAAGACAATAAAATTACTATATAGTGCGCCAATTAGCGCAACGGCTACAAAGCAATCAGCGCTCATACAAAGATTTGGTTTTGTGGAGTTAACGTCCCAAAGCGATTCAGGCTACGAGAGACGCCGTAGTGGAGGGCTCCGGAATTTCGACCACCTGGGGTTCTTTAACGTGCCCCGACATCGCAGTACAATTCGCTTCCATCGAAATGCAACTGCCGCGGCCGGGTTCGAACCCGCGTATTTCGGGTCAGCAGCTGAGCGCCATAAACACTGAGCCACCGCGGCAGGCTCACGCAAAGAATAAGGCAAGGGGGACTGCGTTGAGCCGTTGACAACGTACAGTGCAAGCAGCGTCTCGCGTCACGGCAGTCGTTGGGTCCCCTCACTGTAGCGCAGATTTTAAAGTGACGGGCCCCCTCACTGTAGCCTAGATTTTAAAGTGACGGGCCCCCTCACTGTAGCCTAGATTTTAAAGTGACGGGCCCCCTCACTGTAGCCTAGATCTTAAAGTGACGGGCCCCCTCACTGTAGCCTACATTTTAAAGTGACGGGCCCCCTCACTGTAGCCTAGATCTTAAAGTGACGGGCCCCCTCACTGTAGCCTACATTTTAAAGTGACGGGCGCCCTCACTGTAGCCTAGATCTTAAAGTGACGGGCCCCCTCACTGTAGTCACTGCCTTAACCTAAATTAGTAGTTTCCTAGTGGTTAGCGTGAATCTAGAGTGCATATACACTCTTGAACAATACCTAACTTGTTACGGCAAACAAATGAAAAGTGGAACCAGGGGATATGATCGGCATTTTCTCCCAATATTCCTGATTTGTAACATTTCTTTGCTTAAAAACAATAAAAATACTGGGGATAAAATATGCTGTGAGCAATGAACAATTATTTAATACTGCGTGTTTCAGTTCAATACCTTCATGTTGGTCTTCCTCATTGCTGTTATTCCCAGTTGTCTTCGAAAGCAAAATCCCCGTGAAAATCACCAAGCATCGCACGAAAAGAGACTCCAGCAGAGTGGCTTTCAACTCCATCTCTTTGTAATGCACCAATAATTCGCTGCAGAAGTAATCCAAATAGTGACGCAGAGTGATATCCTCTAGCTTAAAACACTTGATTACAAACAAATATTGAAGCGCTCTTTGGACACAGAAGTAAATTTAGAGTTGAAACATGGACAGAGTTAACTCGCACGCGCACTGCCTTGAAGTACTCTAGCGGCGTGAGCGTCCGAAACGCGAATGGGGAAGCGAGCACACCGTAGGAAGGAACCACGGAAAGCGGAGCAATATAGGGAGCGTCCGAACGGTAAATGGGAAGCTACGAAGACGGCTCGTCAGCGCCATCTCTCGAGAACGCGCAGAAAGCCTTTGGAGACGCCATAACGCTCGCGCGCCGCCTTACCACGGTGTAAGAAAGCATATATCGATATGGAGGCATCTCGTAGGCAATGGATGGTCACTTCTTTGAGTGGGAGAGGAAGCCGTGGACATGAAAGAGAAATAATGGGAGGGGCATCCAACTTGTGTTGGCCCAGCATGCCATTGTTGTGCTAGATCTATGGGATGTAGTACGAAACGAGTCACATTAACCAATCTATGCACTGTGTAGGACACCACTTTTTTCGTCAGTAACCCTAAAACTTTGCTGCCTGAAAGCGCACGTCTTAGGAGGTAGCTTCAGAAGCACTAGACTTTCCGAATGTTAGCTTTCTGTGCATTCAGTTTTCAGCGCATGGTGAACATTAGCACATCATGGGCACGCGCGTGACCGGAGGGGGCTGGAACACCCCACTTGCACCACTGCCCAAACGAATGTTTGCATTATGCAGTTTAGGCCACATTGACACAATAATGTATATTGAATTCTTGATCTCGCTTTCCTCAGTGGTAGACGAAGGCTATGAATAATTCGTTACTTTAGCCTAAAAGGAAGGAAAAAAAAAGAGAACATCACAAAGACGCATGGCGGAGAGAAAGGCAGCACATGGGGAAGTGCAGGCATACACTGAGCTAGTGAGGTCAGCGTGGCATTATTCGCACGAGTTGAATATAATGCGGCGGGCTCGAGTCAGCGCTCCTGTCTTATTCATTGGTTGTGACATACCACGTCTTCACAAAACTATGTCTCTAAAGGATTAATTTCTTCAGATTTCAATGCCTCCCAAAGAGCGTTCACAAGAGGCGGCGCAATACAGCCTGAGATAACGCCAGCCGACTGAAGAGTTGCTGAAGTTCAGTTGAAGTGCGGCTGAGATCCGGAATTCATTATTGAGTAGAAAACCCTCTTTCTGAAAGACGCAAGATGTCTCAATCGCTCCGTTGGTATTGTGCGAACAAGAGCTCGCTCGAGTCTATTCGCACTCTGTCTCCAATCGCTGTCATATGGATAGATGCCTAGGCTTTCACGTAACGGACCTTAGCGGTATTAATAATCTCGAAGAAGGGTCGATGCTCCCGAACCTATTGACTTGAGTAACCGAAGTGACGTCAGCTACCGTCGCATGGGAAGGCATCAAACTTTGTTGAAGTGCATTCAAAGACTGCTCGGCCAAGGAAGATGCCTCGATTTAGCCAGCACTCTAAAGGACAAAGTGGGGAGCCTCATGATACAACAACCAATGGCGAGAGGAACGTCTCGCGAAAGACGCCGCCAAGCTGCTGAACGTTAACGACGGCGTGTTGCTACCTAAGCGTCAGTAGACGAAACTGCTTTCGCTACCTATATCCTGGCCTTGCTGAGCTAAGCCACTGCCAATTTTTGCGATGAGACAGCAGCTTTGGTCCACATGGTGTGGTTATGTTCGACTAAGTACGATAGCTCACGGACTCTCGCATCCTGGGAGGCTTTGCTTTGCAGTCCAGACCCTAACGTGCAGCAGGACATTATGGTGTCCCAAGGGATTCCGGCCGACGGCTAGGGGCGATGGGCGGAGATGGACTTCTCTCCTGGCGTTCATTGACTGATGTTTCAATAATGTTGCTGCTGTCGCTCTCCTTTTGCGAGCAACTTGCTGCTCTGGCAACCTCTGATCGATGACGTCACAAGGGCAGAGCCATACCATGGCCATACCCGCCCCGCGTCGTCTGCTGCGCGCTGTTTTCTGCACTAAGGAGCTTGCATGCACAAATTAGACGGTGGTCGCTTGAAAATCCCTTTTTTCAACTTAGGGAAATAAAATGCATTTTATGTGTTTTCGGAACCCTTCGGCATGGTACGCAAAGTGGACATATTCCTGGCGCCCGTCTTCTGATTGATGAGTAAACAGAAATCGACGGGCCACTACTGTATTATTTACACTTAAAAGCATGTTATTATTATGTCTTGGTAAGTGAAGTGCTCACTTGGTCAGTCGCTTGGTCAGTGAAGTGCTCCCGTATGTGAAAAGCGGCATGTGCCGTGAATGTTTTCGCCGATGTGCGCCGTGAATGGCGTGGCGGTGGCGTTCTCTCGCTGACTACGAAGTTCTTGCCCGCTATTTGTTGGCTCGATAATTAAAATGAAATTATCACAAGGTGGCACTAGATTTAAGCTTGCAGCATGAATGAGGAGAGAAAAGTGCCGGCTGCGACGGCTTCCTCGTTGTACGCATTCTTGAGTACGCGTGTGTTAGGGGAAAATTCATTCCAACTGGGATAGCAGAACCCTTTTGCAAAACCAAGCCGCTGGCAAAACCAAACGACACTCGAGTGTTTCACTGCCCGCACCAACGAACAGCTGCCGCCGGCTTCATTTTTCGCTGATGAGTCGCACGAACGATATTTGATATCAAGGGGTCGGTAAGTGTCAGTAAACCGCAGTAAAACAAGTCGGCTGAGATGGCGACGAAACCACAGCGCACATGTACGGCTATAAAAACATCGTACTACTTAAAATCAGGTGCAGGCATATGTGATGGCAAATCATGAACGCAAAAATGCTTCTCAGTCCCCACCAAAAAGCGCGAAATTTGAACTCTAAGCACGTATTATCGACACACACTATACCGGAAAACGCTGTACTCCTAAGCTTTACACAGTGAATCACTCAAGGAACAAGCATAACTGAATATCTGAACAGCATCGAAACGACCACCCAAACTAACTCTTCGTAAACACCTAAGCACCTTATGATTGCTTCATTCAACGCTTGATCACCAATCAGCCAGGAATAGCAAATCAACTCTTTAGCAAGGACTAACCTCTTCTGTATAGTCATCAAAATTTCTCGCCTCTTTCCTGTGTTCATAGTTCGAAAGCGCTAAAGCACTAACCTCGAACAAGTAGCGGTTAAGTTCTTCAAGTATAAGGCTAAAAAAGTTGTTAAATGTGCGTAACTTTTTAAGTAGTACTCTTTTGGACAAACTCGTTAGACACATACAAAATGTGTCTTTCACCTAATGCCGTTGCCGCATGTTGTACTTGTACCTGACCATTAGCGCAGCACTGTAACTTTGTGCGTAAACAAATTTTAACCAAATTCTCGCGATGGTTATCTGCATTCCAAAACAAAATACGCCATCAGAAAACATGCTCCCGCATGGGCCTACTGTTAACGACAGTCGTAACGAATGACATAGAGGTAAGTGGGGACATAAATTTAGCAATGTAATAAGTGCAAGCTATTTCATTTAGCTTTGTATCCGTAGCGAAAGAACGTTTTTAAGCATCAAAGCAAAAGTCCACTATCGCATACGCGCTCCCGCCTGCCACGCTTTTTTTTTAGAAGCTTCACTGTCCATACCAATAGGTTATAAAGGTGACTCATCGTATGGCCAAAAGCCTCAAATCATTTGCGTGAGGTTGTTTTCTATATAGAAGCGAAGAATGAGCCAAAAAGCTGGCGCGCTCAGTAGCGATGGCCAATACCTGCGGTCGACAAGCGCACCTCGCCTTCAAAGCGTGCCGTGTGCAGCGCGTGCACCAAGCAGGTGAGGAGAATCAAGGAGGAAACAGGAGCCGAGGAGGAGAGTGTCGTTACTTTGAGGACCAAGGGACTTTAGGTCGCCACACTGCAGCGCAACCCGCATCGCCGCGGTCCGCAAATGTACGACAACGCGAATATTAGAGACTTTTGGAATAGGGCGAGCCTATCTGTTAGGGACATAGGGAAATAGCGGGAGCGCCACAGCGCAGGCGCAGGAGAACCACACCCCTCTGGCTGTTATCCTGCTCCGCTATTTCCCTATGCCCCTAACCGATAGGGTCACCCTGTTCGAAAAGTTCCTGTTACGTGCGCGCGCTCCGCTGTAGCGGGCGGTGAGTGTCAAAGCCTTACGCCGTGCTTTCAGGTGAAATTTCCTTTCGATTTGCGCGCTACTTTTCTGCAAATAGGAAAAATCCGGGCAGAAAATTTTCCTAACGCAGACAGCGTTGAGGGGGGAGGGGGGAGAGATTTTTTTCAGGCTGCACAGTCGGGCAGTGTGAGCTGAAAGGTTCAAATGAAAGCTGCAAACTTCCACAGTCAGGGACATTAGCCTCTAAACCACGGTGCTCCCGTAAATGAGGCCGATAGCTCTAGCTGTATTCTAGAGACCAAACTTGTGGAGGTAAAAGAACAGGACATTGACAATCACCTCCACAAGAGTGACGTCCAGCTGGCGGCTAATTACAGAGCTATCGGCTTCGTTTTCTGCGCATGCGGTCAAGAGACTTTTGATCCAGACTGCACATCTGTCGTACAAACCTGGTGGCATGAAAAGTGTGTTGGTACAAAGCGAAGTTCTTTTCGTGAACAGGAAATCAGAAAATACGCGCCACATATACTGTAAGGAGATTTTGTGAATAAAACAAACAGGCGTATTAGATAAAGCGTTCCTAATTTTGCTGCGAGAACTGCGGCTTCACGGCACGACCAATGGCGATAGGAGGCACCACATCTTTGCTTCTTAACGTCGAGGACCGGTGATTCACTGTAGCCTCGTTCGATCTCGTCAGTCCTCTTCTGGCAGGTCACTTATCTTCTGCATGCTAGCGTTAAGGTGTGCTGCCGCTCGAAGCCGATGCCGATACAGCCAGGACCTTTGGTGTTTCCTGTACGCATCCAGGAGTGCGGGGTCCCTTGGACCCCACAGCGAATGTGGCTTGACCGCCTCCTTGATGTCCTGGATAAAAAATTACCGACGATTACGTTACTTCCTAATGCGAAATTTGAGCGCAGCAAATAAGCTGTTTCACCTTTTCGATAGTGAGTCAACCCCAGCTGCGGAGTTGGTTTCAGGGACAACGCCGCCGATGCCGACACAAACAATATGATACCCTCGCTTCCGCAGCGCTAAGAACCAGGTCTAGCCGTGGGAAGGTGGTCACGTATTCGTCGACGTGCCGGGGCCTACGTGAAATAACCGGCGCGTCGGCAACTGAAGAGCACCCTATCCGCCACACAAGAACAGGGGAGGGGGGGGACCCTTTCCTCCTCTTTCTGCATGGCGGCGACGGTGTTCTATGCAGTCACGTTATCTCGACTCTCTAGCGGCGTCAGCGGCATCCAGCGGTATCAGTCGGTTGCTGCTAGCGCTGGGGGGATGAAAGGGGGCGGAGCTGGTTACGAGGCCGACGAAAACGCCGACGACGACGCGAAACCCAGGAACGGACGCCAAAGAGCTGCGCTCTAAAACAAGAGTACGAAATTAGGCACGAACCGACACACCGCAGGAGCAGCTTTAGGACGCAAGGTAAGCCTCGCACTTAGTAATTTGAGGCATAAGCATGATCCACTTTCTCAGTAACTACTGCACTTAGCTCATTTGGATTTTTAAAATTTTATTTCCGTTCTGTATTATTTTCACTGAAATAGGATTGTCGGTTTTTATCGAATGTTCACTTTCTCTTTGCTTCTTAACCGGAACTATAGCTGTTTGTTGTAATCTTAGAAAAAACTTTTCTTGAAAAAAGTTGTACATTGGTGCGTGCCAGTCAACTACATTAGCTTTGCATGTCCGTGCATATTAAGCTGGGATAAAAAATCAGCCTTCAAGTTTTAATGCTTTCAGATAATGGGTGAAATGTAAAAAAATGACATTTCGAGATGTTTAAGGTTAAGTTCAAAACATCCATTTAAATTAACTCTTCCCCAGAAACAACACGCAATGAAATATCTGGTTTTTAACCGCTAGCCACATGGTCAGCACTAGTGCCTATGGTACGCTTCTTTCCTTGTCACTTTGCTTGTAAGACCTCCTTTGGAATGGTTCTGCACTTCTCCCAGTAGAGCTAGTCCGACGACACTCCACCTCACGCAACCATATCGTTACGTAGCTCTCGGTGATATCATACATACCCTGAGATGTTAGCGGGGATATCACAGAACACTAATTCGGGCCACTCTGCCACCACTGAGTGTAAGCTCTGGGTTTAATATGCCGACAGAGAGATGTGCATTCTAAGGAAATCGCACTCAGATGCGCCTTACGATACAACGTGACTAAACTGCTCCGAAGGACTGACGATTCACCCTCGAATACACTTCTTGAGAAGGCCTGGCTACGCAATTTGCAAGGAAACAGATTTTAAGGGATGAAAAATTGATTCGTTGGAGTATTTGGGACGCGTGAAGCTCATTCGTCACTTAGCAATTGTACGTATGTACACCAAGTGTGGGGTTGTTTCGAACACAGAGTCAGCAGCCGCTGTCGATGTGCAACATTTGTAAATACATGCCCTAAACAGATTTACGCTTATTTATTTTATATATACCGCTGAACAAAAGGAAAAGAAAATTCTCAAAACGACAACTAGGGAGTGAAAAAAACCAGGAGCCTCACATAAGGTAAGTTGCCTACGGAGCAAAGCACTCGAAAATTTTTAGAAACATAATATGTACGTACATGATTTGCCTCAGATCAACTGTTAAAGAATAACAGCAATTTCTAGTCTTCCTTCAAGCATACTATTTTGCAGTGGAAGAAGCTCAAGAGAAATCAGGCACACCAGCTTACCACATCGTTTCGCAATTGGGGCGTTTTGGTCCTATTAAACGGATAAAAAGCAAGTCAGCAGCTGAAGAATGGCCGTGTATGCTTGGGCATTGGCGTTGTGTAGAAAGCCAATGTTTTTTTTTAGTGCACTAGAAGGTATAGTGGCCAATCCCCGCATTTCGGCGTTGCCTGTCAGTCCGTCCGTCCGTCCGTCTGTCTGAAGCCGGTTTTGTGGCATGCTGCTCACCTGCCCACCTTGCCCACCGTGTGCCCATTTAATCGTGAGAGGCTGCTCGGGAAGAGCATTGAGGGTCGCAACTCAACCTAAGTCACATGGCAACACATGCCATAGAAACTGCTTTTTGCCACTGCGCCACTGCTTACCTGCCGAACGGGTGGCTTACTTGTCAAGGTATAGCCGGTGGTAAGCAGGCGAGAACCTGGGCGCTAATTAGGCGGCACTGCCCTTAAGTGCGCCAAGCTAAGTGGAATGAGCAGCAGCGGTTAGGAAGAGAATGTGATTCTATTGATGCTTGCACAGTAGCTGAACGGAAGAAGTTGGGATGGTAATTAGATGGTTGCCTGGTACCGACAATTGACGCCATGCTAGAGCACATATCCGCATTTAGCCTAATTACCCAAATCGACTGACATCTTTTTATTTTGCCTATCCTGTGCCCTTGAGCATTAGGCTTAGAACTTATACTAGGCTTCCAAGTCCTGTTTGTTTTTTCCCAATCTTTACACATGGAGCTGGACACACGCTTCCACTTGTGTGTTTTCAAAAATATAATTTTTCGGCAATAAGAAAAGGACTTTGCATTTATTTGGTACGTTCGCTGGGTAAAGTGGGTCCAACTTTTTAAAGTGGGGTAAAGTGGGTCCACAAGGCAAATTACTGTGTGGTTCTGTCAGAACTCTTGAGTATGGCTAGTTTTTCGAATCTCGTATTAGATACATTTAGCCCGTACAGCCACCGCTGATCGTGTTTCCTGCCCCCGCCACTGAGCATGCGCAGATATTCATTATGTGGCAGATGTCCCGCATCGGACATCTCGCGCCATGTGACACCGTCTGGGGAATCTGCGCATGCGTACTGACGATGCGCGGTACGCGGTAGCGGTGGCGGTACGTGCTAGGCTATGTGCATCTAATGCGCGGCTAGAAACACAGAGAACAGAGCACAAGCGCTTTCAAGAGTCAGTGGAACAGGATACCAAGGGGCAATAGATCTTGGGCACGGTCTCTAGACTACTGTGTGTTTCGCACCGAGCAATCAGTACACATATATATTGGTTTTCTGCGCTCAGAGTGGCCATTTGCGCAAACATCTGTATATTTTGCATTTTATTAGAAAAGAACTCAACACGGATCAAATTTTTGACAATTGCAGTAATATAAGAAGCTTCTAGAAAACAGTGTAGTGTTTCTCCTTCAAACGTACGCTTTGATTTGGATTTCAAGACCTCTATCTGCGTACTAAATCACTTCTTTCAGTGGTTACCTCATAGGTAAGAATGGGAATAGTACTACTTATTAAATGCGGAAATAAGCTGCTAAAACAATATGCCTTAGTTTTAAGAACTTGTCTTGTTTGAGACAAATATCCGCACAAAAACATCTTTTGCTTTCAAATGATGTCACCATTTTTCTCTGTGCGGCTTTTCACTCAATTTTTTAGCCAAATCAAAAATAACAGAAAACTAGGGCGTTTTCTTGGGTACCGCACGACCTACTTGCAGAAGGAGGCTGTACAAGAAAGCATAAAACGTGCTTTGCACTTTGAGAACACACTTCTCTGGTGGTTTCATTTCACTCGACAGACCCAATAAAAATCTAATACATGATCAGCTATTATGCAGAAGCAAATATATCCTAAAGCACAAACTTACATTAAAGTCCGGGCAAGAATGTACACGGGAACTTGACTCCGCTCATGCAGTCATTCTTAAGCTCGCATTGCACGAAAGCTGAGCCACTGATGACAACGGCGCCTGATGCGACAGCACACCTCGTAAAGCAGTCGTACCCCGTTACAGTGTGCCAGCTTGAGAACTAGCACAGGCACGCTATGGAATGCGGGCTGTATATCCAGTAACAAACTGCGTTATTCGTGAAATTTAAGAATAGCATTCAGTTTGCGAAATTAAAGCATAGTCCCTAAGCAACATGCGCCGCGTCGTCCACGTCCTTTCTTGCATCCGTTAACGCTGACTCGATGACTTTTTACTATGATGTTATGGGTGCTTTGCACCGGCAAGTTTAAAATATCGTGCAATTAAATAACTTGGACCATTTCATGGAGTAACATGGACTGCATTGATGGAGCAGTTCAGTAGGCACTATGCCCGGTGAGATGTCTCGTACCCGTTTGTACTTTCTGAAAACGATCAAGCTGACGACCGCAATGATCCCCAAGCACACAACCACAGTCATGGAGCCCATGAAGTTGGCCCAGAGTGGATACTGGTAAGTGCCCATCTTGAGAACGCCGCTGAAGGTAGCTATAGGGCTCAGGGCGGTCAGCTGCACAGAAAAGCAGCAAATACATTTGTAAGACACGATATAAGTTAAGCGTAGCATCACATTTAGTGGCTTCGCGACACACCAGAAGCGTAGTGTATATGGAACTGCACATACAACAGTCCTCCTTGCCTCAGTGAGATGCACCGTGCCTTTTCTTAACCTTTTTTCCGGAGGTTGTTTCTCAATTGTTTCTATTCCGCTGTTGATCTCTACCTTTGACGCTGCTTTTGCGTTGTTTACCGACCTTATGTACCTTCGTAAAAGCTACTTATTCTTGCTGCTTTTCGCTTTATTACGTTGTCCTCGCTACTCAATTCTGGCTTCCCTTTTATTCGCTAAGAGTACGCAGCTGGGATAGCCGTTCGCTTTTGACATATCGAAATGTGGTACCACCGCTAAGTGACAAGGTACGGAAGAAGACAGTAGCCACTACGAACTTTGGCGTGGTGTTTACTCTTACGTCCAGCGTTCGTTCAGAGCAGCGGATGTACGCAAGAGCTTGAATGACTTTAGTGCAATGCGATGTAGATCACGGTGTTGCTGTCCAGGATTTCGGCTCCGCGCTCTTCAAGAGGAAGGGAAAAGCTGCCAGGCCTGCTATGCGATTCCTGAAGCCTGGGACCAAGAGTCAAATTTGTCGCCACGAAGTGGGCAGCGCCCTCTGAACATTTCAAGGAATGATTAGGCCTCCTTTCCCATCTTCCAGTACAGGAATTGTCTTCCTCGTCTGACAGTACAGGAATCACCTCACTAAAAAAAAGACCCCCCCCCCCCTCCCCCCCGAGCCAACCGCCTCAATGAAGCAGTGACACAATTACTGCTACAGACAATAAGACAAACGGCCAAAGGGTAGTAGCCACTAGCTGCCACAGGCAGTCCCCTATGCCCAGCGACATGACAAGAGGCAATGAAAGTTTTCTTCTACCAGATTATTCAGGGGGGCTTCATGCGCAAAGAAGAGGGCAACACTTCCGCATTCTGCCAGAATAAAGGGAAGCTGTGGGCTGTTTCACAAAGGCATTCCTACGAAGTGCGAAAATACCACCTGTGCGGCAGGGCCTTTTGAAGAGACATGTAAAGTAAAGCAAAGAGGGTTAGTTTGGATGTTCATTACAAAGCTGTGTGCAATGTGGCTCACCGGCTGCATCGTTGGTCGCAAGTTGTCTTGCGACGGGTGCACTTGTAGAAAACCGATCATTTTAATGCTACATTCGCGCGCCTCTTTGGCCGGCGTCCGACAACGGGCGCCGACGACGATGCCTGCATTTCTGAGATACAAGAACCTTAAAACTATCGCGTTAATGCACTGGATATTGAACAGCCCAATTTTGCAGCAGCAGAAGGCACAGAACCTAATTATATCGCACTCTAAGGACGCTGCCGCGGCCGCGGAGGCTCAGTGGTTATGGTGCTCGGCTGCTGACCCGAAAGACGCGGGGGTTCGATCCCGGCCGTGGCGGACGAATGTCGATGTAGGCGAAATTCTAGATGCCCGTGTACTGTACGATGTCAGTGGACGTTAAAGAAGTCCAGGTGGTCTAAATTTCCGGAACCCTTCACTACGGCGACTCTCATAGCCTGAGTCGCTTTGGGACGTTAAACCCCATTAACCAAACGAAACCAAACCTAAGGACTCTGCCAGCGCAGCCGCTGTACCAGATGCACTAAACACTAAACCTTTATATTTCATTGACTTTTCTAACAACTCAGCGTACTCACAACCAGAATTGCTGGACAGATGAATCGCCACAGTAAAATGGACATCCTGCTAACTGGGCGACCACGGAGGAACTCGATGTCCCGAGAGATGTTGTGGGGACCTGCATGCGGCGAAATTGGGAAGGCGTTAACTGTTGGTGCATAATGGCCGATTATTACACAGATCACTGAGGCTTTTGTGCGCTTGAGTTACATGAACGCGCGTATAGAGGAACCCTCCATTATCCGTGCGCTGCTCTAAGACGGATTTTATTTCCTCCGAATCTATTCGATGTTGATTCCTTTCCGTGCTGAGTGAGTGATGCTGGCAATGCCGTAGCCATCCCGACTCTCAAAAAGTCAAGACGGGACACTAACAAGAATGGGGTAAACTTACTTCAACCATTCTTCAGTGAAAAATGTCGACAGAACTTTCTTATAATGTCAATGTGATGACCACAAAGGAAAAGCAAAAATGAATATGAGGGAATACGTGTACCAGCAAGGCATCGGTTTAATAAAAATTGACGCACAGAGGCAAAACAGTCTAAAAGCGAAAACCGATTGGCAAATGAACTACCTTTTCCTCAGCTTCTCCTTACGTTTACTCACTGGCCTAAAAAAAAATTCGTGAGCATTATGTTGCTTTTGATTGGAGACTGAGAAAACATGCATAAAGCTGTTAAGCCAGTTATGATCACGTTTTCCACCGACAACCATGCTCTGATGGCCTATGTTCGAAAGAACACGACGCCTGGTGTGCGTACGAAAGAAAGATGCCCAACAAGCCTTGTGCACAGGAATACTCGCCCAAGTCATCTCTACGGCTTAATCTCTCTTTTACAGCAGCTAGCACAGCCACATCATCTCCACAGGAGAACCCAACATGCCAACCAGTCATGTAAGGCCTATCCCTCCAATTAACACGTTGACGCCAATATGTAAGGGGTCTCCTTTTGAGAGCCTCTTGCCGCTTCATTCTTGAGTTTTATGCGACTATAACGAACACAAAAAGTTATTTCAGTGCATGTCGTTTCTTTCAAAAAACTTGCGCGAATGTCTACTTTGTATCAAAGATCAAATATTTCAAAATCTCATCCTGTTACATTTAACCCCTTATTAGAGACGATAGGCTGATCTGCTTTCCAGTTGTATCCGCACAGAATTGCAAAGCTGCTTGATCTCTTAGAATTGTGCACATCTACCTGTAAAGTAGGTTTTTATAAGAGACTTTTATTCAACGAAAAAAATATGATTGTAATACTTTCGGATAAAAAAAAGTCTGAAACTGTAAATATTCGGTAGTAAACATCATTCAGTTGAGTTTAAAAAGAAATAATGTAGAATAAAATAAAGCAAACTCCGGTAACCTATGGACTGCACTTTCTCAAGAAACGGGTCTTAAATATGCCTCAAATTTCAGGGAAAGCATAGTGCCTACCCTGTGACTTTAAAGCTTGAGGAAACGGGGCTCTGGCATTGTTACGTCTCTTTTATTTAAGCTTCATAACTGCCCGCTTGTTGCAGAAAAAACAATGCGCACTAACATTACTGTGGACAAAAGGCAGGCCGGTACTTTTGGTTTCTGCTTCGGAAGCGTTGTCTATTCTTTCAAAACTGAATGTGGCGCAGAAGGATTAAATTGGTGGCTTTACTCTCTCCAGCAGCTCTTTACCCCTTCCCAGCCATAGAGTTTCTTACTATTACATAGAGGGAAAGCTGGCGACCCTTCTATTGGAGTTTGCGTGGAGCTCCCTCAAGACCACTTCAGCCACCATGGGCGCTCACAGCATCATGGTGCGGTGAGCTACCGAGTGCAGAACTACAACTTTTGCCATAAAATAATGCAAAAATAAACGCTGTTTCATAACCAAGAATGTCCTAGCATTCAATACCCTGTCTAATGACTGCAACAAATGAGCAGAAAAGCATGCAAATGCAAAGTTTGCCGAAAATAAGAGCTGACTCGCTCTCCTATTAGCTAAATATTGAACATACAAAAACTAATATTTCGTGCTTAAGAGGCGCACTTTTAAAAATAAATATGTTTTCAAAAAAATGTTGTTGCAAAAACATTTTTAAAAATTTTAATGGTTTTTCGAAATAAAAACCTTTTATTGACGTCGTGTGCTGTTGCGGTTTCACTACTATGGTTTTTGCACACTGCGTTCGCGCCAAAGTCGTCTGCGCACACACTAACAGCGTTTTCAGAATGAAACACCTTAGTAGTGACACTCTGTGTTCCCAAAAAAATACTACTGTTCCGCAACAAGTAGCTCACCGTCCCATGATGCTTTGAGCGTCCGTGGTGGCTGAAGCGCTGCGTCGCCAGCTTTCCCTCTAGGTAATAGTAAAAAACTATGTACCCAGCAGCTGCATGCTCCGCATAAAAGTCCAGAGGAGCGAAATGGCGTCTTCTCTCCCACTTCGAAAGAGAGTATAAAAGCCTCGCAGACTGTTTTACTCTCTGCCGAAGAATGCAGGGAACGACGAAAAATCCCTGCGGCAAAATCCACAAACCAGAAGACTCCGGCAAGAATGGAAGCCACAGTTGTGGCTGGCATTCTTTTGCAGGAGTCTTTTGTCGCTGACTCCGCTTACTCTGAATAAGAAGACAACTTTCTGAGCGGCGGGTCGAAACTGTTGACAGAGGTGACAAGGTCACATGCTTCTTTATTAGACAAAGAAAAGACGATGCCGACACAAGCCACTTCCCGCTTGCTTTTAAGATTCCTTGTGCTGATTATGATTAATCAGTAGTTCTGCGCAAAGCACGAGTCATTTCAACCGGTGGTGCGTAATTGCAGATTCTTAAAGCAAATACCAAGATGGCCGGAAACCTGCTTAGCTGTGGTTTACAACAGTAATTTCCTGCAATTCTTCGCTCTTACGCTCGTGAGCTATCGTACAGTCGTCATCACGGCTGTCTAGAGCGTTCAAACGTCGCCCTTTCGCTCAAAACAAGCCAATATTTTAAGCAGGTGTTCGGTTCGAATGACCATGCTTGCGCTGAAGTGAAGGAGCATAGATATAGAATAGCCCCAACAACTAGCTCAGTACAGTTGCGATGGCAATTGTACTGCACTAGTTATAGTGCAGATGAGTCAAGATTTCATTTTCCTCCACAACAGACCGCCCCAGCGCTCTAAATAAGCGTGCTGACGACTGTACGTGGTATGCCACTGTTATTGTTTCCCGCTAAGTAAGGGTGCTACGTTTTTCCATACAGGAGACTGATTCCCCCTTGAGTCCTTTCTCGAGGAGAATGTTTTGTGTTGCCTTACAAACAATAAAAAAGCTGAATTTTTCACCCTTTTTTAATGTCCCGGATTTTTTTCTCTGCATTTCTCCTGATCATCTATCCGGCCTCGAGTTCACAAAATTTAGAATTTTTTTTAATAAGCCAAATCTAGAAAATGTTACTGAGTTTGAACTATTCTTTAATGGCAAGTACATCCGTACATCTTTCGTTTCGAAAAACAATGAGCACAAAAGTTGCCCCCTAATGCGTAGAAACCCTTCTACAAATTGTATTTCAAATAAAAAATTTGCCACATCCTGGTGACGTACGGATCAAAATCAGTCAAATCCACTCGCGCGAGACTTCTTTGTTCGCTTGAGTATCATAGCTCGGACTATTTCGAGCGTGGCCCGATTCATTCCTGCTCCAGTGCTGCTGCGTACGATACGAACAGGTCGGCGGAAGATGGGAACCCAAAAGACAATAACGAAGTAATCATTACTCCCGTCGCCAAGGAAGCAAGAATGCCGCTCTAATACATTGAACTCTAAAATATTTCGTTTGGCTAGCTGGTATCGGCTTCCTAAATTCGTCATTACTAACGACATAGCAGACGGAGACAGGGAACAGACAGACAGGACTACCAGTTGGCCTGTCTGAGTCCACCATTTCGCTACTAGTCATGAATTTAGGATGCTACAGCAAAGTACAATAAATCCTATATCCTATACATTCTAGCTAGTCTAGATGTCCGCCGCCGAAGTTGGAACACAAGAAACAAGAGCTGCCATGTCAGCGGTTGTGAAAGAAGCCTGCTGTTCGCGTTTACTTTCTTAAGTTGCTGAACCACACTAGTGCCCCTGGTTGCGCACAATTAGTGTTCAAATTGTATATCTGCTGAGTTCCCAACGTATTCATTTTGCGCACTATTATCATAAAGAGACTTTGAATTAATACTTCTGAAATAAAAAAATATTTCGAACAAACTTAGGCCAAATTTAGACTTTCACAGTGAAAGGAACCAATGCATCTTGACATCGACTCAATTATTTGTGTACTTTATCAGTACATGGTCGCATAGGGCTTCTCTAACTTCTATGTAAATCATGTCATATTACAGCATCGACAGCACTACTGTTTATGCTGATAAACTTTCATGTTTTTCTCAGTGCCTGTCAGGATGGATTTGACTCATTTTGGAAAAAAAAAATTGTTCGCTTAGAATACCAAAGATAAATCCAGCTCAATACGAACATCTTCAAGCGTTCTCTTGGGAGTTCCGGGTCACTTGACTGCGCAAGACTAAGGAGTGAACGTATCCGTGTAACCTACAGCAGCACGGACTACTTCCGACGGCTTGTCCACTGACGCTTAGTGGAATGTGATGAAAATACATTAGCAGCCGTGAGCATATAATCTCCGCTTTGGGTGGTACGGCCATCCGAGAGTCAGTGCGCCTAGTATGAAGCGACGGGCCGAAGCTGGCTGAGCAGCCAGAGAGGCATGCGCCGTAGCCATTTGTTTATACGAAGGCGAACTTTTGTTTTCTAACGCAAGAGACAGCCTCGCTCTCCTTCTCATCGCCCCTTCTAGTGGCTCTTGGTCTTTCTAGTGAATCATTTGCGAAGAATATCGGCATGCACCCGCCGTGGTGGCTTAGTGATTACGGTATTCGGAGTCCGAGCCCAGGGTTGCAGGACAGAACTCCGGCCAAGGCGGCCGCGTTTCCGTGGACGCAAAATTCAAGAACGTCGGTGTGCTAAGCGATGTACAATTAAGCTAAACCGGGCTAGTCGGAGTGATTACATCTTCGAAAAACGTAGCGCGAAAAACGAGACACAGAAAAGGTGAAGACAGGACACGAGCGCTTCTCACGATAGAATTTTTATTGGAAAGGTTATCAGAATATATACTGCAGATATGGAAGAGGGGAAGGCAGAAGGAAATACAAAACAACAACATAACAAAAGAACAAGACGAGGAGAAAAAGGCCGACGACGAAAGCAAGTACATAGCGCCATAAAGTACATAGTGCCATTTCCATAGCCATATCGATAAAACAATTGAGAAGAATCTAGACGGCCTATCATTGAAGATGTTTCGGTATGTAGATGACTTTTTCGTTCTTCTTCCCTCTGATCGTTTCAATCACGCTGTCGTTGGCGTCTTAAAGGTTTTTAAGACATGCGGTCAAGGTTTGAGTTTCACTTTGGAATTGCCTAATGAAAACTCTCTTCAATTTCTTGACTTATCGCTTCATTTTGGCAATAAGCATCTTTGCTGGGGCTACCACCCTAGATCATCTAAACCTTTACTTCATTTTCACTCCGGGCATTCTAAAATTGTAAAAAAATGCAATTGCCTCCTCATGCCTACGCTCTGCTTTACTTAAGTCTTGCCATGATAAAATAGCCACAAGTTTTCATGAACAAGTCAATAGATTGACGAAGTCCGGTTATCCGCTTTCTTAGATTAGCACAAGTTGTGAAAAACTTCTGTTGTGGCTCAAGGGCAAGGATGCCAAGAGGGCCATGTTATTCGACGCTAAAAAGAAACCTGTCGTTATGCCCTATGTACATCTTTTTTCACATGGGTTGCGAAATGTTAAAATCGGTACGAGGTGGGCACAGTAATCTCAACTCCCGTGAAGTTATCTGGACTGTGTGCAGTGGTCAGAGCGAAAGAAGAGGGATTAAAAGCGATTATCATTGCCATGTTAATCACAAATCTAGGTTTGTGCCATGTAGAAAACAGGTGATATACAAGATTCCTCTGTCGTGTGATAAATATTATGCAGGGCAGACCGGGCGTTCTCTAAATGTCCAGCTGTTTGAACACAGAAATTCTTTAACGCCAACACCTCTCGAAAATTTACCGAAACATTGCAGAGAATGTAAACGCCGCCCCTTTTTTGAAAATACTGTAGTACTTGGCAAAGCACATAATCAACGTACGAGAGAGATTATTGAAGCGTTCCATATCCCGAAAGGAGGGGAAAAGTGTGTTAGAGACGCATCCATCGCCTTGACAAAAGTGAGTTTGTGTAGCTTGAATCGGTTGTTAAGTAACACTGCACGTGTTTTATGGCGCTATGTACTTGCTTTCATCGCCGGCCTTTTTCTCCTCGTGTTGTTCTTTTTTTGTTGTTGTTTTGTAATTCCGTCTTCCTTCCCCTCTTCCATATCTACAGTATATATTCTGATAACCTTTGCAATAAAAATTCAGTCGTTAGAAAGCGCTCGTGTCCTGTCTTCACCTTTTCTGTGTCTCGTTTTTCGCGCTACGTTTTTCTAAGATGCTAAGCGATGTCACTGCACATTAAGGAGCTTTACGTTTGGCTTAGTTTATTACGGTACGTCCCAAAGCAACTCAGGCTATGAGGGACGCCGTAGTGAATGGCTCCGGAAATTTCGACCACCTATGGTTCTTTAACGTGCACTGACATCGCAGAGTACACTGGCCTCTACAATTTCGCCTCCATCGAAATTTGACCACCGCGGCCGGGATCGAACCCGTATCTTTCGGTCCAGCAGCCAAACGCCATAACCGCTGAGCCACCGCGGCGGGTACTAAGAGCCTCAGGCACTACAGATCAGTCCAGAGTCCTCCACCACAGCTGTTCTCAAAGCCCTTGCGCAGACTTCGGTCGCTCAACCCCACACATCGATCCACTCTACAAACCTCTCTTTACCATTCCCTAGAGCCGATTGAGTTTACTCGCCACGGCTGGAATCCCTACGCGTCCGAGTGTAATAACTGCTCGTGGTTGGTCTCTTTTCACATTTTTTTATTTAATATGCACACTAGTTGCGCACGGACGCTCGCCATTCGCAAAAGATTATTTCATGTCAACGACCACGCTAAGCCTTCTCTGGGCTCAATAAAAATTAGATTTTTTGGTTTTCGATCAAAGTAAATGGCGCAGTAACTGTCTCAATTCGTGGTGGACACCTGGACCGCGTCGAGAGGGAAAGCATTATTGATTTTTGACATTATTTAAGCATTGCCGCAGCTGATTTAAGAACTATGTAAATTGTCGTTAAATAACCCCAGGTGGTCGAAATTCTTGGAGTCCTTCACTACGGCGTGCCTCATAGCCGGAATCGCTTCGGAAGGTTAAACCCCCATAAACCGTAAAAATGATCTGTCTGCCGGCCATCAAGTGGAATGATAGAGTGAAGTACAGTATGTGACACCCTCTGTTCAGCATTAACAGAAGTTCAAGATGCACAGATGCACAGATGCAATGACGTGGCGAAGAACTGACCGTATATCCAGACGACGGCCACAATTCCGTACAGCGCCACGACAGGTATGCCTAGACCTCCCATGTAGGCATCCAGGAGATGGACGATGTAGAAGCCGTTCTGAGAAGAAGAGAGTCGGACACGAACGCGATTACCGCGCACAAAATGCCGCTGTATGCAGGCTCTTGACTACTGTCTAGTAAAGTAAAACTGTTGTGCCTAAGCTTTGGAGCGCACTTCCACGCAGACTACCTGGGCGCAGCCCAGAATCTCGGACGGCCGACACTGCTAATTTACTGCAGCTTCATCAATAGTATTGGGAGCGGCATTGGGAGCGGGAACAGCAGTGGGAGTGGCTTCAAAAAATGTGGCGTAACCTCAGTTCTTTTCTTCGTATACATGGACAATGGCAACGCCGACTACATCGACGGCAGGATTTTCAAGAGACCGGGGCGTTTAACGCTGTAGCGTTAAAAAGTGCTTTTTCCCTATTAACTTCGTTTCTTATCTCGCTATTCAACCAAGTGTGATTATCGACTTGCAATTTACACCTACAGTTCATGCGAAGAATGAGCTTTGCGAACCCGTACGAACCAATTAGACACCCGTAGGTTCCTTTCTAAACCTTAATTCAAGGCTCGCTAGGAGTCCTTGAATGCGTTATGGATAAATAAGTGGCCTCGCTCGTATTTAGGGCGCGTCTGAGCGTTTTCCGCTGCTGTGCCATCATATTGCAGCTATTACCCGACACGCAATACATTGCTGTTGTTGACCGTCATTTTCCAACACTCGTAGATGCAGCATGACAGTCGACCCATTCTTGTGCCTCCGAATAACAAGACCATACCCGGTCCCGGAGCGAATGTGTGAGGCCCTTGCCAGGACTTAGCACATGGCAGGCTTACAGGCAAGCCAGTGTTGAGCTCTAGCTACGGATGAGTACGGATAAGAAGGCCGCACCCATTCGTCAGTAGGCGACTGCAAAGCGCGCAGTTCTGAAGGGTGGTGCCGACACACTTGGGCGACCGCGGGAGCTGAGCTTACCTCAGGGGGTGCCCTACAATCACGCCACGGCACGGTAATGGTGTTCAAAGAAATTTATTCAATATAACTTTACCGCGTTATATGGAAACGTCCAGCAGTGCGTAAGACCGTGCAACCTGGCCGACATGTTCACGGCGCCGTCCTCTGCCCGCTGAATGTGTTGACGCCCACAGCTAGAGGGTGACTAAGGGCTCAATAAGGTGCCTCTGAACCGCCTTTTAGAAGCTGTAATGCGTTTCCTGAAAGTCCCTTCATTTTTCTGGTCATTAGCATACTACTCTGCCGCTTCACACGCAGCACTGGAAGCTAAACAGAAAGTGCGCAAACCAAACTACCATTTTTTTCTTGAATCGTAATAAGCTCGCAACTTACATTAACTAAATGATGTGATCACTTTCGTTCATTTCAGAACGCATGAAAAGGCCATTTGCCTTTTTGAATAAACGTCACTACAGTGTGCTTGCTTAGCGTAATTTACTATATCTGGGTCACATTCTTCATCATCATCATCGGTCCGACTGTACCTATTGCGCGACAAATCCTCTGCCATATGTCTCCAATTAACGCTGTGCTCTGCCAGCTGCGGGGACTATCCCCATAAACGCCTTAATCTCACCCGCCCTCCCAACTTTCTGCCGCCCCCTGCTACGCTTGGTTTCTCTTGGAATCCACTCCGTTACCTTTAACGACCATCAGTTGTCTTGCCATCGCATTGCATGCCCTGCCCGAGCCTATTTATTCGTCTTGATTTCGACTAGGATGTCATTAACTCCAGTTTGAGTCCTGGCCTATTCTGCTCTCTTCCTGTCACTTTAAGTTACACTTATCATTTTCCTTCCAGTAGCTCACTGGGCGCTCAAGAAATGAAGTTGGACCCTTTTCGTAGCCTCCACGTTTCTGCCCCGTATGTGAATACCGGTAAGATACACCGGTTGTATACTTTTCTCTTGAGGGATATTGGTAAACTGCCATTCATATGGTCTGGGACAACGTGCCACATGCGCTCCACCCAATTCTTATCCTCCTAATTATTTCCTTCTTATGATCCCGATCTGCAGCGACTACCTGCCTTAAGCAGACGTATTCCCTTACCACTTTCAGCGCCTGGCTATCAATTCTAAAGTGCTGTTCGCTTCCTAGACTATTGGACATTGCTTTGATTTTATATCGATGTTTTTATATTGATACACTATTGGAGGCTGCTAAATTTAATTTCATATTTTCTATTGCTTTGATACTGTACGCATGAGAGTCAATGCCATTTAATACTAATTCACTGCGTTCCTATCAAGTTAATGTCAAGTGTTACACGTTGTCTCTATGTAGTTTTTACAGTACAGCCACTGGCAGTTTTTATTTCGAAACTCGTTTGCTACAATTTTGTTCGCCTACTTTTGTATTGACTGAATGCTTCAATAAACCTGAATTGTGGAATGTGCTTCAATGTTACGCATGAGGTATAGAGAACGTGTGTCGCAAAGGCACTCCCAGGCCGACGCAGCATTGCGCCCTACGATTGGCTAGCGTCGGGACAGTGCGGGAGTTGTTGGCCAAGTTGCGTCGCACGTTCTGCACTAGTAGGATGCCTCGATGCAGCTTAAGCTGGACCGAGGTACACTCACTATACGCTCGACTTGGCCAGGTAGCTTCAACTATGCTAGCGAAGCTAAAAGGGGAGACAATTCTTCAAAGCATACGAGTCCACGGTTGGCTAGCAACCGTTTAAAAGAACACCGAGGACGTTAAGAAGCGGACCATTATCTATCGATTACCGCGTTGCGGTGACAAAAAAAAAGCTTGATTTCACTGAAAACAGATTTGTAAGCTAGAATGGGTAAATAAAATGAGAGCCAGATGTAGTTAACATTGCCTGTTTTCGCAAGCAAACACCGCTTACGTCAAAACAGTTCTCTGTGCGGGGATTTCTGAGGCTAGGCTGTGTACACCGCCATTCACTTCCAGTCAGAGATCACGGAGCCCTCCTGATGAATTCCTGATCTGATCTGATGAAGTTCAATTGAATTGGAGGGAACTCTGTTCCATTTTTCACTCCAATTTCTTCAACAATAAATGCCTCTTATATATGGTGCCAACAAACACCAACAGAGCCCTAAATAACCATAAAATCAAATTTTACTTAGAATATAAAATGGTCGAAGTTGTCATCGTTCTTATATACAACAATCTATACACTGTCTGTAGACTGCGTATAGACTTTTTATATCTTTTTGTCAGTTCATAGTATATAGACTATCGAACGACATAAGTCTACTAAAAGTGCATGGCCATAAATCTGTAGATTGTCTTTGGACTGCCTATACGATTTGTACTACCTATAGACTAGTATATAGGATATTTACAGAAAGTGTATATAGGCTTTATAGACAAATGTATATGGACAGTGCATAGACTATTTAAAGAAATTTCTGTAATGGTAGTGTTCTTTTATCGTCGCGGGTAGGGGGTAAGTGCAGAGGCAGCAGCAAAGGATTCCAGCTCACCTGGGAGGCAAGAAAGCAGGAGAGGAGGAAGCAAAGCAGGCAGTAAGAGAAGGTGATGAAGACCTTCTTGGAAGGCAGGCGGGCGTCCATATCCGCCAGCAGCTGTTGCAGGGCGCCGTTGACCAGTGCAAGCTGCCAACGGGACGTGTCCACGTGTGTTAAGGTACGGAATGAACTCACTTGGGCAGCAGTCTTAACAAGCGACTTGTAATGGCATCGGTTGTGGAGCACAAGCCGTAGTCTGGGGAGCCGGCATAATCTCTTAAACCAACTATGATACCATGCAAGCTACTGGTAGTATCTGGTTACAAAAATGTTCTGAATGAGGTCAGAGCCGTCAAGAAATTTAGAAGGTGTAGGAATATGCTAAACTGACTGAAGCTGTTGATTTCTTGTCTTTCTAGTGCAGTTACCATTTTAGGCCAATGTATGAGAGTGCTGAGTATTTTTTCCTAATTTATATTGACTATTTCGTCCTAATTTATACTGAATATGTGGTGGAACTTTCACACGGCAGCATCTGACGGGCAACCGCAGTGCCAGCCTTCAATGGCTCTCTCGATTATTGAACTGCCCTTTAGCAAACAAAATTATGCGCAGCTAGTCTAAAATCGTTGCTTTAAATTTGTCCTCCCGGTTTTAGTGTAAACGTTGCATCGCTAAAATTCCTTGATCTAGCTTTAAAGCAAGCAGGCAAACCAAAATTCTAAAGGCCCGTGTACTGTGCGATGTCATTGCACGTTAAAGAACCCCCGGTGGTCGAAATTTTCGGAGCCTTTCACTACGGCGTCCCTCATAGCCTGAGTCGCTTTGGGACGTTAAAGCCCCATAATCCATAAACCTAAAAGAGCAACGCTTCAGAAAGGCGCACGTAGTTTCGACGCCTTGTGGCAAGGGCGGATTTAAGGGTGGGAGAGGAGGAAGCGCGAGAAATTGTACTTAGGAAAGCTATGCTGAAGCCTATTTTTGCGACCAAAAAAGTCCAAGGAATACATGGGTCGAATAGGATGACACCTTACTACCAACCGCACCCTGCAAGTGCTAGCCATAAATCCGCCCCTGCTGTAAGGATTCAGCGATCTGAAGACAAACGAAGAGGGGGATGAACACACCTGCGCGGCGAGGCCCTGGAGGAAGAAAGCAGCGAAGAAGCAACCACTCGCCACCCGGGGCAAGGTGAAAGAGCCCAGCACCATAGGGAGAGTCACGAAGGGCACCACCTGGCCTGCACGGGGACAAGTGGGTAGCTAAGCACAAGCAACGTAGCTTTCAACCCTAAACTGCACCTGCCCAAAGGTGCAATTCTATTAGTCTATTAGAGGAAATGCGATGTTTGCATATGTGTGGTTGTGCTGATTCTTCTAGCTTGGAACTATTAATCGTTACGTTTATACACACATCCCTTATACGTAAAAATGGTCTATAGACAGTCTATACACTTCTTATAGACTGTATTGACTTCCTATAGATATTGTTTTTTGTCTAATTATAGTCTATAGACTGTCTATAGACAAAAGTCTACTAAAAGCATATGGCCGTAAATCTATAGATTGTCTATAGACTATGACATTTGTATTGCCTCTAGACTTCTCTCCGATTTATTTATAGACAGTCTATAGACTTTATAGACAGAAGTCTGTAGATACTCTACAGACTGTCTAAAACCTTTTTTGTAAGGGATACGCTCAGCCTTTCATGATGAATTCCATTTGTTCCCCTCTCCTAACCACGGTTTACGGCTTGTCCTGCTGTTTGAATGTTTCAGAATCACCACTGAGCTGTGAGCAGCCAACTCACCGTGTCACTGGTTTGTAAATTTGTCCCTGTGACTGCTCCCGTCGCACGCTAATGGTCACGGACGCGAAGATCACAGTAAAACGTAGTAGACAAGGTGGCTTTGGCGATTTCTTGATTACTTCGCTGCCCATACGCAGCCTTCAAATGCGCCTTGTAATCAACCAGTTATTGGTATAATCTAATGTGCTCGCATTAGTTTCTATAGCTAACGAAGTTTCCTTGCCCTAAACGTTTCTGCCGAGCGCTCACTTATTGATTCATCCTCGGATGGAGAGAGCCAAACCGCTGAACTCTTCCTCAAGGCCTGCCCATTCATGTCACTCAGTCGCTTCGACAATTCAGCCCCCTTCAAGGCTCACGACTATAGACATTGCAGACGATCGCACCTGGAGCATGCACAATGGAATCGCCAGCGCCATCTATTTGAACCGGTTAGCAAACGAACAGGAAGAAAGAGTTTGGGCATCTGCGTCTCTGCTCACCTGGCCTTTGGACGTCTGGCGTCGCCACTGCGCCTCTCAGAGCGGTCACGTGGCCCAGTGCCGAGAAAGTCATCACGCAACCGGCCACGTTGCACAGCACCGCGTTGATCGCCAGGAACACGTGCGACCTATTAAGTCGCGTTTGGGAGGGGAGGGGGGGGGAGGCAATGGTTGAGAGGAGAGGTTCCAGAAAGCACCGTGAGAGCAGGAGAAGAACGAAAGAAAGAAGAAAAGAGTGACCGTAGAGGGCGATGTATTTGTATATTGAATGTTCGGCATGCGCACATTTGCCGTGGAACCGAGGCAAAAGGTGACATGCAAGTCACCTGTCTGGGCGCTCGTCCCCACAACTGACAAATGCAACACAACCAATCAGCAGGCACGCAGCAAAAACAAATAGTGGTTTAGAGGTGATGGATGTGTTACATGACATCATCGTCATCATGCTGACTGCGCCCACTGCAGGGGAAACGATTCTTCCATATCTCTCCAATTAACCTGGTCATATGCCACTGGTGGCCACCCCAGCTATCGCATCCGCCCGCCTCACCTTCTGCTGCCGCCTGCTATGCTGCCCTCTCTTGGAATCCAGTCCGTTACCCTTAAGGACCATCGGTTACTTTGCCTTTGCATTAAATGCCCTGCTCAGGTCGATTTCATTCTCTTGATTCCGACTAGAATGTCATTAACACGAGTTTGTTCCCTGACCACTCCGCCCTTTTCCTGTCTTTTAACATTGCACCTATCATTTTCAACAAGGGGAAGCTTTGGGCCAGTTGGTCAGACTCCCAGACTCCTCCCCAACTATCATTTTCCTTTCCGTAGCTTACTGCGTTGTCCTTAACTTAAGCTGAACCCTCTTTGTTAGCCTCCACGTTTCTGCCCTTATAAGTGAGTACCGGTAAGATGCAGCTATTAATAGAGCAGTGAGGGATACAGGGGATAGGCAGTAATATCTAACCTGAGGGCAATCTATAAGGGCAACCAAAAACAAAACTGCGGCCCGTTTCTTCACACTGTCGCGGTTTGACGGAATGTGGCTGTCCGATTGGTCTGCCACAGCCCGATGTGCTCGAATAATAGGCGATGCGCGCTCCTGTTCATCGAGACCTCAACAGCAGAGCAGCTGAACGCAACACTAGATATTTATCAAGCGCGGCAAGCCCCCGCGCGAGAGCGAGGGCGAAGTTTGCCGTCACTCGGGGCACTCTGGCTGCAAGCGAGCGGCGCGAGATAAAAGCGTGGTGCGGCCCCGCAGCCGCTCCGCTGCCCTGAGCGGTGGTCCATTCATTCTTCCGGCCGATAATACTTTGTTCTTTTCATCGGCTGTTGACTGTGCAACCCTCCAGTACCACTGGGCGCGCACAGCTTCGTGAACTGGACTCTAATAACACCTTGTACGTTGCAGCTCACTTTTAGCTGCAACTTTGTGTACAGGAGTAAAACTGGTATTCAACAGTGCGCGAATAGAGCAGCAGGTTACAATAGGAAGTGACGTTCTGGAAGTCGAAGGAAAGTACATCATCTATCTGCAGACGTAATAGTGACCCCAGATCTGAACCACGAGAAAGAAGATGCCGGGAAAATAAGAACAGGCTGGAAGCTAGTAGGAAGGCACTGTCAAGTTGCGAACATCGGCTTACTCGTATGCCTCACAATAAAAGCGTACTACAAGGGTTTTCTCCCGTCATATAGACGAACACAACTCACGAACAAAATGGCATATGCTTCTCAAAGCAGGACCTTCCGCCACCAGCATCGACTGGCTGCCATGACGTCGCGCTTAGACCTGTAATAATGATGAATCCCCTTGGAACGGCCAGCCCGCTGTTATGTCGTGCTACCAAGTACTAAGAGAGTAAGCACGACATTGCAAGAACTTGTGGACGCCACTGGCTGGAGGGCGTCCTTTGAGGGGCGTTTGACGCTTCGTTCCTGAGTTGCACCCGACTATGATACTCACCTGCTAAACTCACCTGCCACTCACTCGGGCTAAAGAAATGGCTTGGAAACAAACTGAGGACTACACAGTAGGCTACTAGATGGAGACGGTAAGGGTAGGGGTAACCGAGAGGCATGAAAGACGTGAAAATCATTTAGTTAATCAACTCAAGTTAACGATATTCAAACAAAAATTAAGATAAAATCTGAGATTCGGCTGGTTAGTGCAGAATATATTGATAACCGATTTCTGGTAGAGAATGAATCTCAGCTGGAAACAACGAAACGTAGCCGAGGGCGGCCAAAACTAAGATGGAGAGATGTGAGACAAAGGAAGGCTTCAGTGCAGCGCAGCGCTAAGCATCGACGCTATCCTGCTCCAGAGTCGCCAAGGCCAGCCCACTTGGTCCGAGGCTAGCCAGGCCCGCCATGTCGGGGTATAGAAGCATGGATAATAGGGGGATCGAATGACTTCTGGGCACAAGAAAAGGAAATGTTCCAGGTTATTATAGGGTTCGGGGCATGCAGGAGACGAGATTACAGAACTTCCTGGGATAGGACAGCCACAGCTGAGGCGGAATAGAGATCGCTGAGAGAAGTCTTTGTCCAGATGCGGATGAAACTTGTTGGTGATGGCGATGATGATCATGCTGTCCTACCGCAAACTGATAATGTATCCATCCACCAATAGGCGACTCACGAGCGAGTGTCCTCAAAGAAGTTGTTGCGGCTCGACAGGTAGTGTAGCGGTCCGAACCACGCGCCCATGGCGAATACGCTGTGCTGCGCCGCCTGGTGCCAAACCTGCGAGAAGCGAGGAGGAACTCATTTTATTTTTATTTGTTTTATTTCTTGATCATCACGTCATACATGATGATGCTGGGCGACCGAAGTAAAAGCTGCTTTTCAACAGCTTGACAGAGCAACGGCCCCCGTTTTGGCAACAGAATCCAAAATGACGAAAAAATATGGAAACATAGAGACAAAAGGAACACTACTCGTGGTGATCACAGAGCACTACAGGGCAACATATAAACATGTTACACAAGAGCTTCATATTGGCGCATATGTATAAAATAAAGAAACTATAATCACATGGCAAAAGGAAGACGAAGGATCCTCACAATTTCCACAATGCAAATGACATGACAAAGACACTTGAAAAGAAAACATAGAAATAACATAAAATAACACCGTCATTCCGTAAAGCGACTGGGCTTTCGCTGCATAAAAATAATCACTGAAAGTTCAAGAAAGAAAGTAAGCTAAGAGTTTCTTAAATGTGACATACTGGGGTGTTGTCACCACTTATGTAGTGACATGCAGATGTGACATAATACAGATGTCACTGCATAAGTAGTGATGTCGGCCGAGTGCCGAGTAAAGTGAGCCGTAATATAAACCAAAGCTAATGGCTGTTAGATGACGTAAGTTAACGTATGAGCGATGTAAAATGCTCATACGACCATGCTAGACCATACGAGTCCCCTTTCGCACTGAGCGTGCTCTGATTGCGTCGCTGACGGCGTCTTCCTCTGCCGGTGGCGCGACGTTTTCAACACGTCTTCAATCGCTTTGGCGTCCGATTTCCTCCTGTGTGCGGTGGAAAACGAGTAAACATATTTGCCTCGCACTGCAAGCTGCCCGGTGGTGCACCAATTTGGCGCAACAGGAACACTATTCGATGTGCCTGTCACTGCACTCAATAACATGATTATGCTGTTGGAATTTAGCAAAGCTTAAGAGTCCTATAAAGTTCTCCAGAGGGGAGGCATGAGTGAATTTTTTAAGCACGAAAAGGGACCCACACAGAAAGGTTTGTTACTCTTGCTGTAGATGGAAATGCGTACATGAAACTCGTATCAAAAGAAGCGCGATGCGAAGAACAGCCACTTTATGGGCTCTGTTCGACCGACTTCAGTGTCTAAGGCTAGCTTTTCCAAGGGAGTGGGGTACTTCAGGAAGAGTCAACATAGCTTTTTTGTTGCTCGGGTCTATTTTGTGCCCGGGAGGTCTTCGCTTGTCGCTTGATTCCTTCCTGCGGGCGAGCTTCCATTCAGGTACAGCCAGCTTTTGGCGGCTAATAATCCAGAGCACGAACTTCACATCGAGCGTCGGGTAGGATGCTGCGAAGTCTTCATGTGCGCGCTATCAGACCTTTAGCATAGCGGTAATGTACTAGCGCAGACATACACCAGATTAGGGGGCGCCTCCTGCACACGCGCCGTGTGAGGGGGCGGAAACAAGCTGAGCCACTGCGCGTCCGCATCTGGCGTCTGCTAAACTGGTATATGTCTCCGGTAGTAGGCCTCCGCTATGCTAAAAGTCACTATTAACATGCCGCAGCTTGTGTTGCAACTTCTGTGTGTGGTTTCATCAGTCATGCGCAATGGTGTGACGGTGCCAATATTAGAATATATCATTTTTTTTTCTCATTTATGATTTCCATTCACTCTCTAGGTTCCTCAAAATCCGGCGGGCAGGTTCTGCTGGCGTCACAAGTTCACGTGACCTCTCTCGGCCAGTCCTTATTTGTTAAGCCACGTTGGGTACGTTTGTTGACAATCAGATGGCCAGGATCCCTCCTGCTACGGTGAGCAGGTTGTGATGACGTCAAAAGGTCACGTGACCTCTGTCGACCAATCAGCTAATTTCGTCTCGTACGTCGACGTGGCTTTGGTGAGACGACAGCTTTAATGCTATCGCATAAATAAGTCGAGAAATTGAGCAGTAGCAGCGGCTCGTCATGCAGCGTCGCGATCCGTGGCTCGCACTGGCCGTTTTCCTGCCTTATCTGCAGCGAGCTGCGCTGGGAAAAAGGCACAAAGACACAACAGCCTCCTCTGCTTCCACGTCGGTTAGCAGCATGACAATAACTTTACATAATCAACTGTCTGCGCCTCTATATACAGCCAACAGTCACGTGATTCAACACACATGAGTCAACTGTGCAAAGTTTCGCACATCCGTTTTCATTCCTACGTCGCTACTCTTGCGCTCCCGTGGTGGATGTTAAGCGAAGCTTCGGGCACCTGTGTCGACGGTCTCTAACGTGCGCCAGACTGTGCTAAGCACTGTCCAACGTGCGTCCGCGTAAGAGCAACCATAAAGTCGTAACGGCACCGCTGCCCTTCTGCTTACCGAAGGTGTGACGAAGGCCTTCCAGTCGATTGCGAATAGGTAGCGCAGGCCCTCAACGGCGTTGTCAAGGAGCAGCATCCTGATCACCACCAACAGGGAGCAGGCGTAGCAGAACGGAACCACAGCCAGCGACACCTGGAATAAATAGCCGGTACTGTGCGGCCGCCAGTCTCTACACTCGCATAAGACGCTTAGCTTAAGGGAACGTGAAAAAAAGAGGCTGACAGCGAACTCCACAAGAGGGCCACGGTATCATCGTTCCTTCATGCTGTCACAATTACTTTAGTGAGCGATCGCGTCCTTCTGTGCATCTACAGAGCTCGCTTTTAGGGTGGTCGGAAGAAACATTATGGTTCCTGTCTACCAGAAACTTACAGGTCTACCTGCAGCCTTTCCCTGGTGAAAAATAGTTGTATGATGCAATAACCTCATATAGCCTTTGTCATAGAATATCATACAATTTATATGATATTTGGTACTATTTGTATGATATTATATGACATCTTTATGATGACTGTATGATTTTACAGATATGTATGACATTTGTATGATAATTTTCTATGATTTGTTTAATAATTATATGATATTTTTATGGCAAACTGTATGAGTTTATTGCATCATAGAACTTTTTTCAGCAGGGTTCTGCTACTACCAGAACTAGGCGATGTAGTACACAGCAGCTGTGAATAAAGAAATTGGCTTTTTGAGAAGACTACGGGGCTTGAAATCGCTTTGCCTAAGTTCTCCAGATCCATTGTAGAATTAGAACCTTCCTTAGGGGCTCCTAGGCATCATGACCTTGGAAGGTGGGACTGAAATGATATTTTGCTTTGGCCCAATGTATTGTTTATGTCATAAAATTAATCGTGAAAAAGTTCCCTGCTTTTAGAGAACTAGTATTGTTGTACAAGCGTTTGAAGAACCGTGTTGCAAACGAGGCGTCCAAATGAGATCGCGTCGCGCAATTAAGCGACTTGCCATATGTGACGTAGTACGCGGTATTGGAGAGCTAGCCAGAAGCCGGTCGCATTGGGAGCGCGCAGGTTAAGTATTGCGACGTGTGAAAGACAACTGGGTAAAGTCTGGTTTGCCACTCCTCTGTTAGATATGCCGGTATAAACATTTTCACTCTTTACAACTCGAGAGCGCGTGAGTTTTCGACTGTGCTGCGCATGCGCAGTAGATATGCCTGCATGAAATCCGCCAATCAGAAGGCCGCTGGGACAGCCCCATGGAAATATGACTGCGCCCAGAAAGGCAAATGTGAAAAGGTCGGTACCTGTTCAAGATATCAGGCGCGAGCTTGCAGGAGGCGGTTTGAAAGGCGACTGTTTTTTACAAGCAATTCTTCACGCGCTTTCTTGTATTACGAATGGCATTTCTTACTTTTAGCACCTTCTGTGTACCTGCTACTTCAGAATGCATGGTCGTTCAGAAAGCAAAAAAATTTCGCTTCGGTTGGACATTAACGGTTGGCCGTGATAGGTAAGCACAAGCACCAGCACGCGAGCCAAACGTTTATGCGCAATATTAAAGCGGTGAAGATATTGCATATACTTTTATTGCGAAAGCGATACTACGCTCATGAACGGCCTTTCGCGTAGCGGTGGCCGGTAGCCACGTTTGAGCTTTAGAATGACCTCTGACGTCATACCAGGGTGATACCAAGTCGAGTCGTCGCGCAGCGGCGGCCGGTAGCCACGCGTGATATTTAGAATGACCCCTGACGTCATGCAATGCCTAGTAACGTCACATCGTGACGTCATACCAGGAGCGAGAGACGGGCTACCAACTCGGCTCGTCGGGTAACGGCGGCTGGTAGCCACGCGCGACCTATAGACGCGGCGCACTGCGTTCCATCTTTAGACGCGGCGCGCCGCAGTTCCTTCCGTTAGAGGCGCTGCGCTCGCTTTCGCAACCTACCAGGCTTAACCAAAGCTAAGCCCCCGCCAAGTTTTTTTTTTTTTTCAAACAATACAGCCAGCATGGAATAATTAGTGACAACAGAAAATATCGATTGATAGCTACAGATGGGGCTTGTGAGACAGTGTATAGGAGTGCGCACCTTTCCGAAGAACTTTGCCAGTCCGCAGAGGTGGAAGAACACCATCAGCCACACGGCGCCCAAGTAAGAGATGAGGTCCATACGGAACTGGCCGAAGTGCTCGATGCCGGGGCTCATAGTCAGTACCCGCTTGCTGCACGCATATGGCACGTATGCCTTTTTAAAGTTGCATAAATGTAAGCATAAGCGCACAGGCACTGAAACAACCTACGAATGTCCTCCTGTTTCGAACAAACATAGTCACAATCACCCAGCCCCTCCTCCCTTCAAGGGAAGCTGAAACGGTTTTTTGAGAATTCGACGTTATTCAAGAATTAAAATCTATCAAGCTTCTAGATAAAGCATGAAAAGTATTTTTGCACTAGCATTTAAAATGATGTCATAATCATCAATTAAAACCGCGACGATGTTTAGGCTTCTTCGCACTACGTTGAAGGAGTGCGAGGAATCTCGGCAGTGACGTCATTGTTGCCGAATTTTCAGATATCCGCTGCTTACGCCTGCATGCTGCTGTGTGTCGTCAGATGGCGCCAAACAATGCATCGTGAGCTTCACCTTCGATGGCGTCGGTTTTCTTCCATGGAATAACCGTTTCTTCGCTTGAAACGTGGTGCCGTCATACGTGACGTCATTATCGGGGCCTCTGCCCGTCGCTGTGCGCACTTCAGAGAAGCCTGAACGCCGACGAAGACTTTATTCGGCGATTACGCCACCATTTTAAATGCTAGAGCAAAACGATTTCGCAGGGTTTACGTGCACGTTTCGCACATTCGGCAAACTTAAACTTATCGAATTCTAAAACCCCCTTAAGACATGCTAGGAAATATCGCGGAGTGACACATAATTAAGTACGTTTATTTTTTAGGGCACGGGGACGACAAGGAACTAAGAACAATGAAAGATGCTGGAGGAGTAAGTTATAAGCGCGGGCAAATGGGCAGCTAGTGGCTGCAGATAACGCAGCGTCACGCCGACAGGAAGATGACAATGGTCGCATTGGTATCCTAAGGCCCCGCCAATGGCATCGATTTCGAGGTCGATAATGGCTCACGGGGAGCTTCGTGGCGGCCCTGAGTGGTGCAAGATTTTCACAAAACTTTCTTCTCTCAGCGTCTGGCAACCACAGAAGAAGCAGCCATTGGTGATCCACTCCAAGAAAATGTTTCGCCGCTGCAATACATGGACGAGACATGGTGTTTGTTGGTGTGCTTCTATGTTCTCTCATGTTTCCGCACCGTTGCGTCTTTCGTTCAAACGCTCTTACTACTCACTTCCGCGTGGCTTGCAAAAAGCAGATTTCTGCGCAATTTGACACGAGTTTTTATATTCCTGAAGAGTGCCTGCATTTCTTGATAATTTATTGCCCATGTTGATCTCAGAACTTCCATGCAGACATCCAGCCATACCAAAAAAAAAACGCTTGTTTTGTGCGTTTTTTCATCAGTGTTCGTTTTAAAAAGTTGTCGTGAACTTGCATCTTCGCTTTAAGGAAACAACCATGTCACTATACTGAATGAGTGGGCTGTTTGTGTAATATTTCGCTGAATTACCACTTACACCTGGCACACATCGAGTTTCATAGTTAAGCAGGAGATGAAGATAAATGATGTATCGGAGAAAGGGGCAGGTAGGCGGCAGGAGTGACGCCCGGGCCCCCGCACTGTGTGCAGCTGTCCTTCGGCAACCTGACCGACGTAATGCGGGTTGAGGCCGGAGTCCGCCACATCGCGGATGACTGGTGATTGAGGCATCCGTGCTGCTCCCATAGAAAAACTGATAGTATCCTACAGGCACTGAAAACCAAGGAGGAGGCGCTGTTGAGGAAAACCAGACTCGAACACTTTCTCCCGCGACGCAAAGCCACGTCATGATGGCGATGGGCCAGAGAAGAACCGACTGTGAGAATGCACAGTGCATATATGTATCGTTATGTATCGCTCCGTTAGGTGTCTCTGGCCCCGTTTCTTTGAAGACAGGTAGGACTGCTTTGCTGCTTCTAATGATAGTCAATGAAGCACTGCACCATTCCTTTCAGCGGTGACAGTACCACTATCAGCAACAGTGTCTTGCAAGCACTTAATACCTGTTATTATTTGCCTTAGCATTCACAAAAGAGCCCTAAGCATCACCTCTGCTTCAAGGAGCACGTTTAAAATCATCAAAGGTCATAGTACGGCAGTATTTGTTTCCTGCTTCTTCTTCCCAGACTAAGTGCTCGAGCTGAGACTTTTGCTATACCGCGTCCTCAGACTGCTGCTTCTATACGGTAACCCGTCAGATAGTCAAGCTTTACCGCATGGTTGTGCTCTAATCGTGGCCGTCGCACTCACTAGAAGAACTGCTCGGAGGAGGGCAGTGTGGCATTCCTGCATTGGACCGTGTCGTTCATCGGCATGGCGGGAAACTTGATCAGATGCTCGGAGTCCCGGTCACTGCCCAAGAGCCCCGACATCAGGTACACTGGAAGCCTCGCCGTGCGACCGCACAGTGTCTGGGCCAGAAACCACAGCGAGCGCTCTTTAGGAAGATGCTTCGCGAAAAGACCAGGAGGTATTCGAACTTGCACTCACGAAGATACAGTTTAATCATTAAAGTCGCGTTAACTTAATCGCATGCCACGCTATCGATTTACATCCATCCGGATTAGTTCGTGTCGAAACCCTGCAACACGCCACACTGAGAATGGAGCATTTGTTTACATCTTGGGATATTTCAGGAGCCATGCCGACTTAGGTTAACATATAAGTAACATACCTCCCGCTAGCACATCGCGCTGTCTAAATTCGTGCCACCTCAGTTTGAGAAATTAAAAACCTCCCCTTACCCTCCTGAGATATTGTTATCATCTGCAACCGTATATGGGGTTGAACACTTTTGGAGGAAAATTTCACAGATAATGAAAATTTCACGGATAATGTTGATCTCAAATTTATGTCGTGCCCTCAGTTGAGTGCGAATGACTACGAACACCGCAAATGCCGATAATCTTACCTTGCCCCGAAAGCAGTACATTTCTAATTACATCCCTTGCGTCAAGCGATAAACTTAATTTTGAGCAGTCACACTTCCCGTATTCCGTAAGATTTTGCTGCCTAGTGAACATTACAGTTTCCATATGGCTCCTCGGCCAGAGCAGAACTTTTTGTAGGACAACACGCACAGATGTGTACCAGAGTATTTGGGCCGCATTTGCCATAAAATTAGCTTCATTAAGCACATATATTCGGACAAGGTTGAAAGCGACCACAGTAATATATTAGAGGTGACTGAGTATCAATAACTGCTCATCAAACATAAAACTGAAAAGATGTTAAGCGACTGTAACTTCTTAGGTAAAACAAAATTACAACCGCTTTGACGTGCACAGGCATAAAATTGTTAGCTCTGAATGAACTCCTAATCTGAAGTGCACACTCTGTATGACTGCATCCAATTTTCGTTCTTGCTAAAAATCGATTTTATGTCTCTTTCTGTATACGTTGAAGTTTTTTTCTGCTTTTGATGTTAAGAACTAAAAAGACTCCGTGATCAGGGTTTACAAATGAATCGCGGTTTAGCTGAGCCCAACGGCAGGCGCACGAGAAAAACTGCCTCGATGTAACTAAAATTTCCTTGTGAGAACGGACGATAGTGACGGTACGTGCATTCTTACATTCATTTTCTAACCTTTAAGCTCCATTTCCCACGGAAGTATCCTCTTTTCCATTGGAACCTGGTAATCTATCGACACCAGAGTAAAACAGAGTTGGGCTGGTTGGCGCATTGTTTGACTTCAAACACAATGCCGCTACAAGGGACGAAGAAGCCCGGACAAGCACTTCCTTCCTTCTTCGTCCCTTGTGGCGGCGCTGTTTTTGAAGTAAAAAAATCGATACTGGCCAACAACAGTTTGCTCACAGTATCTATTTAAGAGTGACTCATGCGGTGTTCCCACAACTGCATGAGGAAATGAAATATGTAAGATTGGCACGTTAAGTACAGTCGGGGACAAAAGTCTCTGGACCACGTGTTACTCAAACGAAGGCGATAGCTGCGTAGTAAGCCGGCGACTGGAAACCACACTTGTGGAGAGGAAAGTCAAAATTGTGTTTCTTTTTCTCCACACGTGTAGTCTCCAGCAGCCGTCTAATTGCAAAACTATCGGCTTCGTTTGAGCGACATGTGGACCAGAGACTTTTGTCACCGACTGTAGAGTCTTAACCTATAAGGGAGTGCTTTCAGATTGAGCAACGCTGTACTAGACTTGTCTTGTGCACACCTGGGCGTCCCTGAGGCCGTAGCAGGCGTCGTCGGCGCCCCAGCCGGGCCCGCAGACGGTCCACGGCAGCTCCGGGTAGAGTATGCTGTCGCAGAGGTAGAGCGTGACGTAGGCGATCATCACCGCGTTGTACACGCTCACCAGGGCAGAGCAGTAGCACCCGGCCACGCCTATGCCTGCGACGGAGGCGTTGCCGAGGACCCTATCCTTAAAGAGGCTGTGAAACACTGCTTGAAGGGATGCCCGCTACACTTCGGGTGAGTTCGTTGTCACACAGATGCTGACTCATTCATTTTTATGCGTAGCATATTGCAATCACTCAGTTCAGCCCTTGGGCGCGGCCGGGCAGCCACCAAACCACGTGACGTTTGGTGACGTCACGTCACGTGGTGACGTGACGTCAACAAACCACGTAAAAAAAAAAGAAAACAAAGGTGAAAAAAACAATAAAAAAGAGGAGGGCTGAGCATGGTGGCGGTTGCCACCGCCCCGTTTCAAAGGGGGCGCTCCTATCCATCCATCCATCCATCCATCCATCCATCCATCCGTCCGTCCGTCCGCCCGCTTGCCCGCCCGCCCGCTTGCCCGCCCGCCCGCTTGCCCGCCCGCCCGCCCGCCCGCCCGCCCGTCCGTCCGTCCGTCCGCCCGCCCGCCCGCCCGTCCGTCCGTCCGTCCGTCCGTCCGTCCGTCCGTCCGTCCGTCCGTCCGTCCATCCATCCATCCATCCATCCATCCATACGTCACGGAGGAAAAGCTACTGAGAAAATCGAGTGCCGCCAAGCAATACCTCGCGCAAAAAGACCGCGCAATATGCAACGCATTCTTGGCTTAACCAAGCTAAGCCTGGGTCTTTTTTTTTCATTTATTCATTTTTTTAGGCAATACAAGTATTGCCCACAAGGCAGGACAAAAGGAGACTATTGGTCTCCTGACTAGGTCTTGGCCTCGCCGGGCGCAGCAGTGGCAGTAGTATTGTCAGGGTGGAACCAGCGGAACACAGACGCAGGACAAGAAAAACGAAGGTACACACACCCCACCGCTGGACTCGCAACTGATTTACTTCGAAGAAAACCAACACATTTAAAGGTTTCCCTGCGCAAGCGCACACTCTGGATGATAGGAACAACTGTATTAAGATAAAAGAAAGTTAAATGCTTTATCCGTGATAAAAACCGAGGGATCGCTGACACACTTCTCCTTGTTTTTCCTGATTAGAAACGCTTCAAGAATTTCACGCTCTCGTCTTGTTTTCCCCCGTCTTGTCTGTGTTCCGCTGGTTCCACCCTGACAACATTATGAACCAACTAGCCCAGCAATTTACGCTCCTGGCAGTAGTATAAAACATATAACCTTAAGCATACATCCTAATCACGATCGGATCAGATGATTACGTACTCATACATGCAATATACATATGCACAGGCTGCGGGACATAAATGGCACTTTGCTTAATAGCGACATGAAGAAACATTGGAATATTTAACAATAAAAACAAACAAGAACATCAATGACACAATAGGTCGCGTGTTCTTTACCTAAACTGATATACAGATGTAACATTTCTTGCAATAGTGATTATATCAGGATAGGAAATACAGAACTTTGTAATTTGATGTTCGATAGTTTGTGTACCATAACGTAAAGGAATTACATGAATCGGCACATAGGAACCAGAGTTATTCAGTGAACAAATTTCAGAATACAAGCGGACAAAATGGTGCCCTTAACTCGATTTATGCGGTGCTTCCCATTCCCATTCCACTTTCCCAATGACAACGTTGGGTGGGACCAATCAAAACAGCCTATCTGTGCACGTCGCGGAAGTTTGCACACCATGGCTGCCTGTTCGCTGTAACTCGTTCTTGCCAAGGCTGGCAGCGTTGTTCTCTTGGATACAACAACCATGTGGACGCCCAGCTTCCCAGCGATGCTTCACCGTCACGTCGGCCTTGCAGAAGGGAACAATGATCAATGGCCTTCCCTGGCTAATCCGGATTCGAGCACGAGATACTGCGGCAGAGTGACGGCCTGCGGGAGATACTTTTATGCGAAGCATACTAGCCGCACAACCGAGCTCTTCCTTGCTGCGCCGCGCGCGGCCGCGTAGCTACCACTTGACCTACACCGGCGCACCACGTGATATGACGTCAAAACAGCTGTGAAAGCTGGGGCTCAACTCGTGCGCTCGCTTGCGGACGCGCAGCCTCCGCCGGCGGCCTATGCTTCGCATCCTAGGCTTAGACATAAGATAAGCAAGGTCATTTTTTAGCGAAGTGCGTACCGCGACCGCCATCGCTTACCGCATGGAGTTTCTATTACCTAGAGGGAAAGCTGGAGGCGCTGCACTTCAGCTACCATGGACGCTCAAAGCATCATGGGCCAGTGAACTACCTGGTGCGGGACAGTCAGATTTTTTCGGGAACACAAAGTGGCGTTACTGTGATGTTCGATTCTGAAAACGTTCTTCTCCGTATGTGCGCGTATGCATGCATGCTGCTTCATAAGAGCCGTAAAATGGTGCGCCCCGTGCGCAGACGACTTTGGCGCGGACGTAGTGTCCAAAAGCCATAGTAGCGAGAACGCAACAACACACGAAGCCACAAAAAAGGTCTCTCTTCTCCGAAATGCCAATAAAAAACCTCTTAAGGTGTTTAAGCAACAACGTTTTTTTAAGACGTATTTCTTTTTAAAAGTGCGCCTGTTAAGCACGACATATTAGTACCTGTAGAGTGCATATAAAAGAAGCGACAAGGCACGAGCGCACAGCTCTCGTGTCTTGTCGCTTCTTCTCGGTGTCCTCGTCCTTTTGTGTGCTGTTCAGTCCCGCCATGCACCAACTAGCTCAACTCTCCGTACCAGTGGAGTGCAATACTTGACCAATAGGAATGCAAGCCAGCTCTTATTTTGGACAAACTTTGCATTTACATGCTTTTCTGCTTGTTTGTTGTAATTTATAGACAAGATATTGAATGATTTGCAGGTTCGCCAAGCGCGAAACGAACGAGGACAAGAGAAGGACACAGGACGAGCGCTAACTTGCAACTGAAAGAAACGGAAGCAGAATTACGAGCTCGAGGAACTGAATGCGCATGCCCAGCTAACCACTGATTAAGACGAGGGGGCAGGATAAAGACAATCTGGACCAAAATATTGTGGGGCGAAACGACGACATAAAATTGCACGGAAAGTAACAGGAAGCGCCTCTTCCATCTTCAAGCAGCAAAGCCCAAGAAATTACGCAGCATTTAGAAACATAGATTCATTTGGCAACAGAACAATAGACTCTTCACTCACGCACTTATCGCTTCCTAACCTATGAATAAATGACGCCTGAAGAAGCTCCCTTGCAGCTTGTCCTTTAGAACGGCCAAGAACTTGTTTATCCAAAAAATGGGTGACATTTGCAGCTCAAGCAGCGCTTAGGCAGTTATTTGATTGAGACGATTTAAAAGAGGCAGCGTGTTCCCTAAGGCGTTCATTGAGGCAGCGACCGGTCTGCCCTATGTAGACGCGGCCACAGCTCAGAGGGACTTCGTAAACCACACCAACCTTTTAACAAGTGAAGGCGGGTTAGTTGGTGGTTGATAATGGAGTGCATATTGCTACCGCGCAAAACGACGCAGGACGAAGAGAGGAACTTGTTAACTTGACGGCCATCATCACCTGTCGTGCGCGCGTGTGTGCCTTCGCCTTGATCCGCGTCTTGTCCTGTGCTTTCCTCTCTTCGTCCTGCGTCGTTTTGCGCGGTAGCAATATGCACTCCACACCAACCTTGCACGCAACGAACCTAGTTGCCTGCAAGGAAAATATAGAGGTAGGGCGGCGATATACACTATGTACAAATACAGGATATTGAACTATAAATGCATGTGGGAGGAGCCCATCTTCAGGAATGAAAATTGGTTTCTTGAGGAAAGGAAATGACGCAGTAACTGTGTCACATATCTCGGTGGACACCCGAACCATGCCGTAAGGGAATAGAGCAAGGTGGGAGTGAAAGAAGAAAGAGGTGCTGTAGTGGAGGTCTCCGGATAATTTCGACCACTTGGGGATCTTTAACGTGCGCTGACACACGCGCGCCTTCTGCGTTTCGCCTCCATCCACATCTTCATGCTTCTCGCGCTTGGCTATCGCCGTGCTTTCATCTTCCGCTGCGATCCGCGTTCGCTCTCTTTTATGCGAAGCATATTACTCGCACAACCGAGCTCTTCCTTGCTGCGCCGCGCACGGCCGCGTAGCTACCACTTGACCTTCATCGGCGCACCACGTGATATGACGTCACAAGAGCTGTGAAAGCTGGGGCCTCGTGCGCTCGCTTGCGGACGCGCAGCCTCCGCCGGCGGCCTAACTCCCGCTCCTACCGCTAGGAAATAGTGACGTCACGCAAAAGGCGACGCACTCGTTGAGTCAGTTGAGCAGCGAGATGTCGGCCAGGGAGAGGGCGGCTCGCCAGACCGCAAAGCGCAAGTTACAAAGAGCCACGGGAACGGGAGAAGAACGAGAAGTACGGCTTGCCAAGCAACGTGCACAGTATGCAGCTGGACGGCAGCGTTCGACAACCGATGCCGAGGTGAAGGATGAAGCTTCGAGTATTTCTACCCGGTTCGAGCGGCGAAATGCTACCAAACGGAAAATGCGTGCTGAAGAAACTCCTGAACAGCGGGAACAGCGCTTTGTAAAGGAGCGTGCTTACCGGAAGAAGCAACGTGAGAAACGAAAGGAGCAGCGCGCAGAAGAAATGGTTTTACTGCAGACTCAAGAATGTCTCACCGATGCCGACTATGCTTCGCATCCTAGGCTTAACCATAAGCTAAGCCAGGCCATTTTTATCCGCCGCTGCGCTCGTTCGCTCTGCCGGTTACGCCGAGGCCGATGGAGTGGGACGGCGCTCAACCCGCGAACGGGCGCTCAAGAGCTACGCCTTAAACCGGCTTTCTTTGCAAGATTCATCTATTCACTAAAAACAGAGGATGAGCGGCCGACACTTTTAATAGGAGTGTTTTCCTTTCCTACAGTAAGCATTTTACACTTTAGAAAAATATTTTGGGCAACGCGGGCACAAAATGAAACATTCACTCGAGATTTCAGTTTTAGTTTTATGGGGGTTTTAACTTCCCAAAGCAACTCAGGCTATGAGGGACGCCGTATAGTGAAGGACTCCGGAAATTTCGACCACCTGGGGTTCTTTAACGTGCGCTGACATCGCACAGTACACAGACCTCTAAAATTTCGCCTCCATCGAAATTCGTTCGCCACGGCCGGGATCGAACCCGCCATAAGCACTGAGCCATCGCGGCGGCATTCACTGGAGAAGCTAACTGGACTAATTGGTCACCGTTCACACTAGGAGAGAGAGAGAGAGAGAAAACTTTATTTACAGGGGAATTCGGGGCACGCCCCAGGGTCCCCGCACGACCCCACACTAGGAAACGGTAAGGAAACACAGGGCAGCAAAAAAAATGTATAGCGCATTCGCCCAGGCTGCATGCACGCCAGTGTGCTGTAACTTCTTTCTTGGTGTTCCGTGTTCTTCCCTTTTGTTGACCTCAAAAAGTGTCGTTGTTGCGATACTTGACAAAAGTATAGATTGAGGCATAAAAAATAAATAAGTAAACAAGCCTCTCCCGTAGCACGGATGTATCGCGAGTATAAACCCAATGGTAATAAACGCGGGTTAGATCCCGGCCGCGGCGGCTGAATTTCGATGAAGGCCAAATTCTAGAGGCCCGTGTACTGTGCGATGTCAGTGCACGTTAAAGAACCCCAGGTGGTCGAAATTTCCGGAGCCCTTCACTACGGCGTCTCTCATAGCCTGAGTTGCTTTGGTACATTAAACACCAATACACCGAACCGGTAATAAAAAAGATTCGGCCCCCCGAAGGCGGAAAGAAATCAGTGAGGGAAAGCTAGTGTAGCGACCCACAGGCGGGGGAGCGGGCCCGTGGAGACTCCCCTGATCTTCCCTGGGAAGAAGCGGAAAGGATTGGCAAGTTAGGAAACGTCATTATTTATTCCGAAAAGACTGCTATCTTTTTTGTCCTGTCGCAAGGAAATACGGATCTGAGTTGCTACCTCGCCGTCCTGCGGAGGGCGATGCGCAACACGCATATGCGACGACAGCGGCCAGAATAAAAGAGCGCACTCACCCCTTCCCAGAGGCATGCATCTCCAGAGAGCCTTGATGCTGGAGCCGGAGAACTGGGCGAGGGCGATATCCAGCTGGCAGAGGGGCAGGGCCAGGACCAGCGTCATGATGACGTAGCAGATGAGGAAGGCGCCTGATCGAAAACAGGGCGGGAAAATAAAGAAATATTGTGAATGGGAAGCGTCACTACGACTGAAACGAAGACATGGGTTGTGCACAATATACGAGAACCGGTCCTGCATGGAGAACGTAATTTATAGTTTTTCGAATATTCGCAGCCAGAATACTATTCGCATAACAACCAAACATAAATTCAAAGGAAAAAAGGCATTCGCACTTTTTCACCGTGTTTGGTGGCAAAGTGCCCTCCTGCTGGCGTAATTCTATCAAGCGCGTATAGCACGATTACTGTATAAGGCGCCTACACGGATAGGTACAGGTGGTGATAGTGTACTCCTCTTTCAATTTAATTTAAATTTAAAAAGACACACAAAAAACGAAATTAAAACTTGACGTTAGGGCTTCGTGTACAAGAAGAAATCGGCAGATGCCACCTAGAATTGCACGGCCGACTTGACTAAGGACAATTCCGTTAGGCCGCACAATTTGTGAGAAGCAACTGAATGCACATATTTGCTCCCAATTTTCGATTTCCAGCAGCTGCGGACAATAGCAGGATATTGGTGTAACTTAGCAGAATTTGTAAAGTTTTCCCGCAAAAATTGGTGCAAAAAAACGAAGCGTAAAAAAACTGCTGCGTTCATACGCCATGTTCAATTAATTCGGTTCTAGAGGCAGTGATAAGATCTTTCTTTTTTCACCAGGGTGCAAATCGTCAACAATCGCCGGCGACACTCTTGCAGCGGCAAAATCGCTTGCATAACAGGAAACTGCAGCCACAGCTGCTCCTATCGCTCAGCAGCGGACAGAGGCTGTCTCTCACCGCGGCCGTAATCGTAGGCGAGAGCCGGAAATCGCCACAGGCTGCCCATGCCCATGACCATGCCGAGACAGCTAATCTGGTAGCCCCAGCGAGTGCCCAAGGATTGGCCACGGTGGGCTCGGTCAAGCTTTGCGGTCTCCATGTCCACAGAAGCCGTCGCCGATCTTTCTGCTCGATGTCCTGCGTCCTACCCGTTTGTGGCTCGCCCTCGGAGAGGCTATTTTTTTTCTTCTTCGATCCCAATGAATCAGCTTCTTCCTCATCACCTTTATTCTCCCTCTTCCGGGGGTCTGACTCCACCTTAGTCATTGAGGCAACTGACATAAATAAAAAAATGGCGGGGGCTTAGCTTTGGTTAAGCCTGGTAGGTTGTTGTTGTTGTTGTGACTGAGAGAAGGATGAAGAGGAAATTGCACGGGCCTGCTACTGGCTCGAGCCAAGCCACCACCGCTGCCACGTGCAGATAGAGGAGAGTTAAAAGATCAGAGAAAAGAAGTAAAGGAAAGAAAAGACGCGCGTCGCTAAAAGAGTAACTGTCCTCGCTTCGGCGAGCGCGGCTTCGGCCGCTTCTTTTTGAGCAGCGACCGCTCCGGCGGACGCAGTTGTTGCTGCCTGGTTGTTGTTGTTGTGACTGAGAGAAGGATGAAGAGGAAATTGCACGGGCCTGCTACTGGCTCGAGCCAAGCCACCACCGCTGCCCCGTGCAGATAGATGAGAGTTAAAAGATCAGAGGAAAGAGAAAAAGTAAAGAAAAGACGCGCGTCGCAGCAACAACTGCGTCCGCCGGAGCGGACGCTGCTCAAAAAGAAGCGGCCGAAGCCGCGCTCGCCGAAGCGAGAACAGATACTCCTTTTTTAACTGCCTGGTAGGTTGCGAAAGCAGGTGTTTTATACTGCCTATGCAGCGCCTCTAGTGGGAAGAGCGCGGCGCGCCGTGGCAAGCGGCCGCCGTTACCCGAGACGCTGGCCGCGAGAGAACGCGAAGGGACGCATGCCATATCGGCTCCGTCAAGTGTCGCTAATTCTTGGTGCGCATCAATTCGGCCTCTCTTAAAATTTGAGCGAGCGGATTCCTAACATCACCAGGACTCTGGAGCCACCAAATTTCACCAGGTGGGCCCAATTTTCGCATTGCTAGGGGCGATTTCCACTTTGCCGCGAGGAGTGGACGCTGCGCCTAACGGCTGCGTCGCTCCCGCGGCGGTGACACCCTCGCTACATCTCAAGATGGCTTCTCAAGCCCCTCTAAGGGGCTACGACCCTTCCGAAATGGCCTGGACGACTGTTCCGGCTACCCAACCTGAAGCTCCTGCGGAACCTGCGCGCTTCGAGCACGAGGAGCTCTTCCAACTCGTCAACCGGCGCGGCAGAGCCGGCTCCAATAAGCAGTAGAAGAACTGCAGATTGGGCTAGTTGGTGTAGATTCATAGTGATGGTTCAACAGCGCAAACACACACAGACCAAGAAGGAGACAAGACACACACAGCGCTGAAGCAGGCTGCCACATCCAATAAGCAGGCTGCCACATCGCCGGCCTCCCAAGCTACGCAGCAAGGCTTCACGTACGGGCCTGCCTCATCACTTAGAAAACAAGCTCAGTCGTGTCTGTGGAAGCCGCGTCCTATGCCACAGATGCATCCTGAAGATTACGTGGTCATCCTCAAGCCCAGGGTCACCGCCGACCTACGGAATACCTTCCGACGTGGTGAGTTGGGCAAAGCTCTAAACGCACACCTCGGCATCTCTGCTGCTGAGAACATTCTCAACATCGTCCCCGCCTGGGAGCAGAATCTTCTCGTTGTAGGAGTACGGAATCCGCACCTCGCCGATCGCCTGATCGGCGAAATCAGCTTGACCACAAGCAAAGGCACCCTGCCCGTACACGGGCATTTGAAACAAAATGGAGACGTATGCCGTGGCGTCATCGGAGGCATCGCCGACGACGAAACTAGCGCAACGCTCACCGCCCAAATTGTCTGGAGAGGCGGGCAGATTGCAAGCATTCGCCGCCTTGGAAAATCATCCATCGCGGTGATCACCTTTGTGGGAAAGGTGGTCCCGCGGTACGTCCACTACAACGGGGAACTTACCCCCGTCCGAGAATACAAGCGAACCGTGCCCGCCTGTGTAAAGTGTGGTACTGTGGGACACCGCACGGACACTTGCCCCAAGCCGAATTCGTCTAAGTGTGGCCTTTGCGGCCAAAATGTGACTGTGACGCAGGATGGCCCTGCGCCACACGAGTGCAACCCGACATGTGCAATCTGTGGACTAGCCCACCCCACAGGCTCGAAAGATTGCACGGCAAAATTCCGTCGACTTCACCTTGCCGGTGTCAAGCCCTCTCGACATGGAGGATTCGAAAAGCCAGAGTCTGGAAACAGACAAGATCCCACCACCGGCGGAGCCAATGGCGGCGCGGTACATGACAATAACGCCACCGGCTCGCGCGAGGAAAACGTCAACGCGGCTTCCACATCTCCCGGACAGAAGACAACGGGAGAGAAGAAGAGAAAGAAGAAAAACAAGAAGAAAAAGCAGGCGCCGCCACCGCCCCCTAGCGGAGACTACGCCAAGCACTTTCCCGGCCTCAAACCAAGTGGCGCTGCCGGAGCCTGGGCCCCGACGCAGCAACAACACACTCAGGTGAGCAGCTGGGCAGGGGTTGCTTCCTCTCTTCCCTCCCCTCCCTCCCCCTCGCCCACTTCCCCCTCCTCGGCTTACGGCGTAGATGTCGAAAGCCGCAGACAAAATGAACAGCTTAGAGCACAGATCGGGCTACTGCTCGCCAAAATTCAAAATTTGGAAGAAAAGCTAGCTGCCGCGACGGGTATCCCGAGTCCCGACGCTATGGAGAGTGAGCCCGAACTGCCGCCCGCGTTCGCGTCGGCAATGGCCGCGATGGAGGCGCGTCTCGCCTCCCAGCTTCAGAAAATGGTAGAAACGGCTATGAACTGCATGGAGTCCAAATGCTCGTCATCGGTCCCTGCAGCCATAAGCCGCTGCATGAAATCGAAAACCACCCGAACCAGTCGGCGGTTCGAGGGGATCCGAGCCTTCAATACGCACATGAAAATTATCTGTAATCCCAGAGACGCGGCATCGCAGGACTCCAACCCCGCACCCCCCCCCCCAGTGCTAGCTGTAGGCCAGAGTCCAATCAGCCCCCGTCTCTCACCTCCAATCCTAATGATGGCGGCACGGCCTAACAAGCGTTCCCCACCTCCGAAAACACACACGTTGGTAACCGTAACGCAATGGAATTGCAGAGGCTTCAAGGCTCGCCAGAAACGCGCGAACCTGCGCCTCTACCTAGAAACTTTCGAGGCTTTACCCGCCGTGGTCGCCCTCCAGGAGCCAGGAGCGGCGGCGAAATTGACTAACTACGTGACGTTCCAGCGAGACCCCTCGTCGTGTCTCCTCGTACACAAGTCGTACACAGTCACCGAAATCGACCTCGATCTCAACATACCGTACTCGTACGCCATGGTAAGGATCCTTCCCCTTCGCCGATCGGATCCTCCCCTGCACGTACTTAATGTATACTGCTCCCCGAAACTGAAGCGAGTGACCTTCGCGGACCTCTTTAGCCGTGCACTTAAAGAGGCGGGTCGCGAGCCCCTGCTGATTGTGGGCGACTTCAACGCCCCTAGCCAGCTATGGGGCTATCGTAAGGAGGAAGTGCGCGGACGCATGCTGGCGGAGTTGGCGTCCACACTGGGCCTCACCCTCCACACCGACCCGGCATTTCCTACTCGCGTAGGCAACTCGGTGACCCGAGACACATGCCCGGACCTCACCTTCACTCGCAACATAAGACACGCAGACTGGATCAACACCGAGGATACCCTCGGCAGCGACCACTGCATCATCAACACCACTGTTTATACACGCCCCCTAAAGCGCCCTACCACACTAGCACGCATCCCCAATTGGACCACCTTTCGCCAAAATTTCCCGTCCGACACCAACACGAACATCACAGAGCAGGAATACGCAAACTGGTCCCGGTCAGTCATATCGCACCTTCGATCTCCCGAGAAGCAGATACAGCTCACCGAGGTGGTCACGGACTTGGACAACCACCTCCTCCACCTCTGGGAAGCGCGCCGCGGCCTCACGCGCCGCTGGAAGCGCCAGAAACACAACAAGAAGCTCAAAGCGCGCATTGCGGACCTCACCCGGCAGGCAGCAGAGTACGCGGCCCAACTCGCTGACTCAAACTGGGTAGATCGCTGCAACACGGCGCCGAGGCAGATGTCGAGCCGCAACACGTGGCGGCTCTTCCGAGCCCTCATCAACCCAACACATACCCGTACAGAAACGCAGAAGCAACTACACAAAGCCATGCACTCATTCCAAAGAAATACAACGCAGTTGGCACAGGCGCTCCGGGATCGCTACCTGTGCACAACTCAGGACGCCCGCAGATCGGCCTACTCCTACGCTGGCAGAGAAAACTCGGAGTTGGATAAGCCTTTCCAGCTTCACGATCTGCGGACGGGTCTGGCCAAAATGAAGAGGGGCACCACGCCGGGCCAGGACAAGGTCACCGTCAAACTTTTGGCGAACCTTCCTGATTTAGCATACCAGTGCCTTCTAGAATACATCAATGCGATATGGACGGGGGGAAACCCCGCTCCCCATTGACTGGAAAACGGCCCTTGTCACCTTCATCCCGAAGGCCGGAAAACCGATCGACACGGACAACCTCCGCCCCATCTCTCTCACCTCGTGTGTGGGCAAATTGATGGAGACGATGGTGCGGGATCGGCTGTCCGAGTACCTCGAACAACGCAACACCTTTGCGGACACAATGTTCGGATTTCGCCCACATAGATCCGCACAGGATGTCCTGCTCCAACTCGACCGCGAAATATTGAACCCCATTACACACCCCCAAAACGACAAAATAGTCCTTGCGCTCGACCTGAAAGGAGCGTTCGATAACGTAACTTACGAGATCATACTCACACATTTGAGTCAAACTCACTGCGGCACCAATACCTTCAATTACGTTAAACAATTTCTCACGGACAGACTATCCTACATCAGAATACAGGACGAAGAGCACGGACATTTCCTGCTCGGCACGAGGGGGACTCCACAAGGCGCGGTGCTGTCCCCTCTGCTATTCAAGATTGCCATGATGCGCCTACCCGCCCTACTGGGTGCGGTCGAAGGGGTCCAGAACGCGCTGTACGCCGACGACATCACCATCTGGGGCTACGCAAGGGCGCCTGGGGGATATGGAGATCAGCCTGCAAACGGCCGCCAGCATAGTGGACCGCTATGCTCGAGACTGTGGTCTGCAATGCTCCCCGCAGAAATCGGAATTCGTGCATTTGCGTCCCTCGCGCACATGCTCGACCCAAATCAATCTCTCGTTGCAAAGCGGTCCCATTCGCGAATCCAAGGAAATCAGAGTCCTCGGACTTTTCGTACACAACCAGCGACGCTGCGACACAACACTCGCCAAGCTCCGGCAGGTGGGGGACCAGGTGGGCCGCATGGTCCGCCGGGTTTCCAACAAGCGCGGTGGGTTACGATGCAAAGACGCCTTGCGGCTGGCGAACGCATTCGTGACCAGTCGAATCTTGCATTCGACTCCCTATCTCCACCTGCGGAAACAGGAGGAGGATGCCCTCGAGGTCATCCTCCGCAAAATCATGAAACGAGCGCTGGACCTCCCGGTCTCTACCTCTACCAGCCGCCTTTTGGCACTGGGGATGGTTAACACTTTTAGGGAGCTTCGGGAGGCCCACCTCAACAACCAATACACTCGTCTCACAAAGACAGGGTCGGGTCGCCGCCTTTTAGCCCGACTTCACATCCAGCACACTCAATTCACAGAGGAGAGATGCCGCCTTCCCGTACACTGGAGACGCGCCCTCCACGTGCGGCCTCTCCCCACCAATATGTCCAAAGAGGATCATAATGGCAGGCGCCTGGCTCGGGCGGAAGCCTTGGACCGCCATTTTCGGAGCAAACCAGGAGTCTTCTACGTGGACGCGTCCGGCCCGGATCCCAGGGGATGGTACACGGCCGCGGTTGTCCACGAGGGTAAAACAGTAGACGCCCTTACTTTCAAGGCCCAGTCAGCAATTCACGCAGAAGAGGTTGCCATCGCTTTGGCAGCCTCTCACACCTCCTCCAAATACATAATCACCGACTCGCGAGGGGCTTGCCGTAACGTCACGCAAGGGTGGGTTACTCCCCTAGCTTATCGCATTTACCAAAATTGTAGCCGAGACTCGGATCCCGCGCACCGATCTCTCGTTTGGGCTCCAGGTCACCAAGGCGTCCACGGAAATGAGGCAGCCGACGCCGCCGCCCGCGCGCTCTCTCTCCGGGCATTTCCCACGGGACCCGACGCCGACCAGGACACTGATTTCAATCCGATTTATACTTTTAAAGAAATATGCGAGTATTACAAATCCACGCACCAAACTCTTCCCACCCCGTGCAAAGGGCTGGGGAAGGTCAACGAGCGGGTACTCCTGCGCCTGCTCACCAACACGTTGTTGTGCCCGGCAACTCTGCAACATTTCGATCCTCAATTCGACGGGCGGTGCTCACACTGTGGGGAGGTGTCTGACACTTACCACATGGTGTGGGCCTGCCAGCAGAACCCATCCCTACCCCATATCCCAAACCCCACCCGAGAGGACTGGGAGGCGACCCTGTCCGGTTGCTGCACCCTCGAGGCCCAAAGAGCCTTAACGCAGCGCGCCCGGGCTGCGGCAAACGCCAATGGGGTACCTGTCTAGGCATCCCACCTAGTGGTTGTAAGGGCGTGACCCTTCAGGTCACGACCCCCAACACCTCTCCCTATGATTTAATAAATGTTTTCACCACCACCACCACCGCCGTTACCCGACGAGCCGAGTTGGTAGCCCACCTCTCACTCCTGGTATGATGTCAGGCTATAACGTCACTAGCGCCTCTAGCGGGAGGAGCGTGGCGCACCGTGCCAAGCGGCCGCCGTTACCCGACGAGCCGAGTTCGTAGCCAGTCTCTCGCTCCTGGTATGATGTCACGCTATAACGTCACTAGGCATGGTATGACGTCAGGGGTCATTCTAAAGGTAAAACGTGCCAAGTGGCCGCCGCTACGCGAAAGGCCGTTCTTGGGAGTAGTATTGCTTTCGCAATAAAAGAAAATTCGAGAGGTGCACCTAAGTCTGCTTAGGTGCAGTAATGCCAAAGCATTCCTCTTACTGCTGCCTTATTATGTTGTTGCGTGTTCGTTTCTTTATGCTTTTGCCGTTTCTAAGTCGTCAGTTCGCTCTAACTTCGGTTCTATCACATTCGAAGACGTGGGTCCCGTTCCTTGAGCGTCTACTGAACATGCCAAATAACTAGATAATTATATTTGACTCTTCCACTAGTTCAGTAATTCATCAATTCTATTAAACGTGCAGCGTGCATTTTATGTGGCGCGCGCTTCTGCCAAGGGCCTTTTTTCAGACTCTGGCAGCATTACTCAAATAAAGATAAATAAAATTATCGATCAACGTATGAGGTCACCAAATAAACAAATAATTAATTCGATCAATTAATTCGTTACACAATTGATTAATGACTTTGGTGACCAAATTGATGATGCGATTAAATTACCGGTTAATTGTGAAGTAATTTATTAACCCGGCTAATCAATCACTCCATCCAAATAATTAAATGTCCATTTAATAATTATTTTGGTAACTTTAATTTATGTTAATTGCATGATTATTTAACCAATCATTCCATTAATTACCCCTATAATGGATTATTGACAGTTCGTGCGGGCACGCTGTGCCGAGGGGTTCTGTAGACGCCACTCCAGAGACAAGTGCTTTCCAAATAGTTAATTGCCCGTTTATTAATTATTTTGGTAACTTTAATTTATGCTAGTTACATGATTATTTAACCAATTATTATATTAATTTCTCCTATGATGGATGATTGACAGTTCGTGCGGACACGCTCTCATGACACGCTGTGCCGAGAGGTTCTGTACACGCCACTCCTGAGACAAGAAGTGCTTTCGCGTTAATAATGAATTGCTTCAAAGTGCATACGATTAGTTTGGGCATTTTAAACAAACAAGCGCAGTGCTTGGAACGGGCATCGAAGAGTCCCTACAAAATACTACAGCCATGAGCACCCGAAAAGCGGTAAAAGTTCAAATCATAACTACTTCGTGTCTCCTTTCGAAAAATCATCCTCTATGCTGGCATCCGAGCCATTGTCCATGCGTTCGCCGTGACATCCCAGCGAAAGGCATTCTGCTGGTCACCATTCTCATCAACAGAGTCTGTGGTAGTATCCACCGCCCAGCTGATGAACTGTACAGGCGGATGATTTGTCTCTCCCGGTGCAGGTTAAGGAGGGCTGGAAGGGGATGGAAAAGGCCCGTTCAGTACAGGGTGTCTGTAGAAGCCTCAGGGGGGAGTCCTAGTGTTGCTTTGTATAGTGTGTAGAGGGCCTGGATTAGTTTGTCTTGTTGTGTACTTGTAAGGGGGCAGTAAGGGATATAGTATAGGAATTTGTTCAGGGCTAGCGCTTGAGCAAGGCGGCTGGCATGTCTCGGAGAGGCCGGCATGTCTTAAGACTACGCGGCGGGGTAAATGTGTGATTGAATGGCATGTGCGTATGGACTGATTGATGGCAGAGGTGAAAGTGTTGGAGTTCAGTGGCATACCCAGGATGTGACAAGAGTCGACGCGGGGGATGCGTTGTCCGGCTAGGGTGAGGGAGATGGAGGGGTTCATCGCACGTTGATATTTACTGCGTGTTCTGAGTAGAAGTTCAGATTTCTCCGGAGCGGGTTGCAAGCCCGCTTGGGAGGGGTGTGAGGAAATGGTGTTAAGTGCTTATTGGAGTGTAGTTTGGACCTCTCCCGGTGAGCCAGTGGTGACCCACAAGGTCGGATCGACTGCATAGAAGAGGAAATGAAGGTCGGAAATATCGGCTAGGGCGCGGGCGAGCGGGACTATGCCTAGGATAAATAGAATGGGAGAGAGGACGGCACCCTGTGGAGTACCACGAGTGAGTGGAATGGGGTGAGACAGTTTGTCGAGATAGCGGATACGAGCGGAGCGGTGGGAGAGGAAAGCTCTTATGTAGTTGTACATTTTGTGTCAGCATTGCGTGTCAGCTAGTATGGTGCGGATGTGGTCGTGTGATATGTAGTCGAAAGCCTTGCGTATGTCAACTTTTACTAAGGCTTTGACCTGCGCAGCGTCTGGAGCATTTGTGTTAAAGAAGGTGTGTTGAAGGAAAAGGCAAAGATCTTCGGGTGGATAATGCTCGGCGAAAGCCAATGAGGGTGGAGGGTAGATAGTCGGTGTCCTGAAGATGGGAAGTGAGGCGGGCAAGCACCATGTGCTCCATGAGCTTGCGCGCGCAGGAGGTGAGGGAAATAGCACGGGGGTTATTGATGGTGGAGGGTTTATTGGGTTTCGGTATGAATGAGACCAGGGACGATGTCCAGTCCACTGGCAGGGTGCCAGAAGTCCAGGCGTCGTTGATGACAATCAGGAGAAATGTTTGGGCTTCGGGTGGAAGGTTCTTGAGAGTTGTGTATGTGATTTTGTCTGCGCCGGGGACAGAGTCTGTGTTACAACGTGTGAGTGCTGTGTCAAGTTCTGTGTGCGTGAAGGGGACGTCTAGTGCGGGAAGAGCTGGGCCATGATATGGTGAGCTTAAAGAGGATTGTGAGGGTGGGAAATAAAGTTGTTGGAGGTTAGTGAAAACCTCTGTTGGAGTATGGGAGGCGAAGAGGCGTTCGAGAGTGGTTGTGGGATGAGTTTGAGGCCCGAGAAGGGAGCGTGCAAAAAACACCAAGGTAATAGGTAGGGCTAGAAATAGACGGGAAAGAGAAATTATCGAAGCTTTCGCAATGCACGTTGCTCCAGATAAGCAATGCGTCAGCTGCCCTTCGGTGATGTTAGGGGGAACTGAATTAATCTATTTCAAGAATAGTAATCTTCGGCTGTTGTAAGCGCGCGTAGTTTTTACCTGTTTTCCTTTTTTTCCTTCATTCTTGTCAGCGCGTGCGTTCCTCCCTCTTCTCTGCATGATTTGACGTCAAATGTGTGTATATAGTCATGTTCCTTTTGAGATTAAAACAGTTGTTAGAAAGCGCTTCGTCCTGTGTGTTCGTCCCTTTTCCGTGTTTTTTAGCGCTCACCAATTCCTTCAAGTATGTATTTCCAACTAGCCCCAGTAGTAGCTCTTTTGGCCAGATTCTTAAATTCCGGTCGACGGCGGTCCGCCGGCCCCTTTTGTGATGACGTCTAGCGAGTCCGCAGGATTCGGGAGTGTGTGTGTGTGTGCGTGTGTGCGTGTGTGCGTGCGTGCGTGCGTGTGTGTGTGTGTGTGTGTGTTTGTGTGTGTGTGTGTGTGTGTGTGTGTGTGTGTGTGTGTGTGTGTGTGTGTGTGTGTGTGTGTGTGTGTGTGTGTGTGTGTGTGTGTGTGTGTGTGTGTGTGTGTGTGTGTGTGTGTGTGTGTGTGTGTGTGTGTGCAGTACGAATTGTGCGCCGCTCTCTCGATCAAAACATCAATCTCCTATGGGTTCCGGCTCACGCGGGTAACTCCGGATCTAGCCTTCGCCCGATTTCGCTAACCTCATCCCTCGGGAAGCTACTCGAGCATGTTGTATTAGCGAGACTCACAAATCAGATGGCGGACAAAAATCTTTACCCGCATAGCATGGTGGGATTCCGTCCCCATCTATCCGCACAGGACGCCATGCTGCAACTCACACACGACATTTTCGACCCGCTTCTTCCAGGTCACACCAAGGCAGTCTTAGCTTTGGATCTCTCCAAAGCTTTTGATCGCATCGAACATCAGGCTATTATGACTGCCCTTTCCCCACTGAATGTGGGTGTGCGCACGTACGCCTACATTCAAGCATTCCTCACTGACCGCATGGCTGAGATACACTTCGGCCCTCTGTCTTCCCCCTCCCACACGCTTCAGAGTATCGGCACCCCTCAAGGGTCCGTCCTTTCCCCCTTTTTGTTTAACATTACCCTCATTACCCTCGCCTGAAAATTGGCAACTATTCCCCACCTGAAGCACACTCTTTATGCCGACGATATCACCCTGTAGACCACCCACGGCAGTGACGGCGGCGTAGAGAACACCTTACAGGAAGCAGCCACCCTCCCCTAAAATTACGCACGGACCATCGGACTGTCTTGCTCCCCTGAAAAGTCCAAACTGCTCCTCATCCGGAGTAAGAACCGCCGCTCTCCTCGTTCCCCCATTGCCATTGAACTGAATGGTGACCCGGTACCTGGGGTTGACACCTTCCGTGTACAACTATCCAAACATGACATAACCGCTTCGGATGCCTTGATTCGCAAGGCATTCAAGGTAGCACTTCATCTTCCCCTCAACACACCCACAGATAGATTACTAGGCCTGGGCCTCCACAACACGATCGGGGAACTGGTGGAAGCCCACCGACAGGCCCAATACATCAGGCTCACACAAACCTCCACAGGCCGGTATATCCTGGACTCCCTCGGAATCAGAATAACGGCCAACGACCCAACCCTCCTCACCATCCCATGACCCCTTCACCGGGAGTTCCTCATCACGCCGCTCCCGAGGAATATGCACCCGTCCCACCATGAGCAGCGCCAGAGCCCGTGCGAAGGCTCTCCATCGAGCGTACGGCTCTGAGCCGGACGCCCTACGGGTAGACGCTGCCTGCACGGGTGATGAAGCGACAGCAACTGTGGTGGACTCCTCTTCATCCACCCTCCTCACGCTACCTCTCCCCCCAGACACCTCCCCAGAGGCTGCAGAGGAAGCCGCCATTGCACTCGCTATCACTCGCACGGAAGCCCCGTATATTTTAAGTGACTCTAAAACTGCGATTCCAAATTTTGCTCGATGCCGAGTTCCCGTCCGTGCTTTTTACATGCTGGACTCGCCCGATGAACCCCCGCCCCGCCAAGTGGAGCTAACACAGGTGCCTGCGCACTCCGGGAATTCCGGAAACAAGGCCGCCAAGCTTCTAGACCGTGGTTCCTTAAACCGGGCTCAGGTGGCCTCGGATCGGGGATTCACGAAGGAGCGCATGCACTCATTCAGCGAGCTGACGCAGGCATACAGAGCCCCACGCCAGCTCTACCCCCGCCCCATCCCTCCCTAGATAACAAACACGCAACACTCTGGCGCAGACTAAAGACACACACACTCTCCCCTCACTCCTTACCCTAGCCCAGGGGTTCTCAAACTTTTTTGCTTGGAGGAACCCCAAAAGCCTTCAATAAGTTCCAGGGAACCCCCCCCCCCCCCGTTTTCACTTACCAGCAATGATGTCGAGTGCATTTTTGCAAAGGGAAAGTTGCAGAGGTTAAATGTTTAATGTGATGGGTGGTACTGCTTCCCTTTTAAGAGCAAGTCAAAGCGTGGCTCAGTAGCACTCAGAGCCAGTCTCATATCAGCTGCCGGGTCAGGGCCGGTGAGGGTTTTCGCGGAACACGAGAAGACAGCCCGCGGAACCCCTGTGTTCCGCGGAACCCAGTTTGAGAACCCCTGCCCTAGCCCATTATCATCCCTCCTTCCCCACTCCTGCTTGCGCCCTATGCCCAGAACCCTTCGCTTCTTCCATCCACATCCTTTCCCTCTGCCCGGCGGACCCTCCCCCGCGGGACCTAGAGAACCTCAAGACCTGGGAGGCCTCGGAGACCTTGCTGCGCTCGGAGGACCCGGCCGTGCAGACCATCGCCACCGGCCGGGCTGCCAGTGTTATGGACCTTAGGAACATAAACACTTGAGTGCAGTGGGGTCGTGCGGGGACCCTGGGGCGTGCCCCGAATGCCTCTTCAAATAAAGTTTCTCTCTCTTTCTTTCCGTCTAGCCCGAAGTCTAACCAACCAGGGGAGAGGAGACTTCTCGGGAACGGACGCCCCCGCCGAGGCGCCACGCTCGTACGGGGAGATTACAAACTTTTATCGCGAGCAAAGATGCACATATCCCGCCCCTCATCCCGACCTAGACGCATGCCACGACATTCAGACGCCTACAAACAAAGGCAATTCTTAGCCCCTACCGATTGTGTTTAATCTCAAACGATGAATATTACCCTGCATGCTCGCACTGCGGTTACGGGACGCACGCCACCCAAGACCATATTTTATGGGAATGCGTTAGCAAACCCCCTCTGACAGCACTCTTGCGAGCTCTCTCAGCGGAGCAATGGGAGAGGCTCTTGGCCAGTTCAAGCAAAACAACGCAACTGACCCTCATCACACGAGCTCAAGGGGTCGCCCCCGACTGGAGGCCACCCTGGACTCGCTCTAGCCCCAACAAATCACTTCCATTTTGTGGCAGTAAAGTTGTAACTACCACCTCATGCGTGCGATTTCTGTGATTGCGGAGAGCGAATTCACAAGGTTTAGAGCATGCTAATAATATCCAGCGAGCATAGTTTTGGATAGAGTGACAACAAAGCGACGATTACTTACGTAGCAGGACGCGCGTAGCCATTTGTGCGCCTTTCCTTTCGTCAAAAAAAAAATTCAGGGGGGGGGGGGCACTGTATTGACCCTAAAGTGCGGTGAGGCGAAAGCCTTAAGCGCCGTGTTGCTGCTTGTGTCCCTGATGTGTGGTTAAGATGTTCAGCTTCGCCTCTAAGAGTGGAACGCGAAAGCATCTTGCAACGCTGCCATAGAGTCTACAGAACGCCATCGCCCATTCGGCTCTACTCCTTGCTCGATGGTAAATTGGTTTTTGAGGAAAGGAAATCTCTCTCTCGCATATCTTGATGGACACCTGAACCTCGCCTTAAGGGATGGGAGGAAGATGGGAGTGAATGAAGATGCCGTATTCGCTAGACACGCCTTTGTTCGTTCCAAACGGTCGAGCTGGCATGGCAGAGAGGTTAGCCTGCTCGTCTCGCACTCCAGAGATCCTAGTTCGATTCTCCAACTTGACCAATCTCCTCCTCGGTTTTATTTATCTGGTCTGACTAGAAAGGTTAATTAGGCTAATTGGTCGTCCCCATTGTTGTAATGCCATGCATCATGTCCTGTCACTCACCTGTAAAGTGATGGAACTCTCTAGAATGTTTGACACAATGTCTATGGAACGTCTATTAGTGATGGTTAATGATAGTTAAGCATGACTTTCACATTTCGTGATGCCAGTAACTGTATGGTTAGTGATAGTTAACGTGACCTTACACTGATTAATTATTGTTAGTTAAGGCAGAGGCGCAGTGCACAGTCCCACATATGCCACTTATTAACTACAGCTAATTACCAATAAGTCATTTAGTCAAGTGTGCACCTGGACACGAATGCGCCGCGAGAGAGAAACCACTGAAACGATGAGGAAAGGAGGTTGCCTGGTTGACGCTGGTCGGCTGTTACCAGCAGCAGCCAGCACCCCCCGTGCTGGTCGCTGGCAGCGCGGGCCAGGTGCGGATGTGTTTGCTCGGTTGACGTCGGTGCCACGTCAGCTGCGGCCGCGCGGGGTGCGCATGTTTCCTATGTAGATATACTCATACAGAGTCGATCACACTTGTCTAGAGCGCTGGAAAGGTGCGGTGCGGCGGGAATGAAGACATTATGAAGCAGGAATTGACTTTCATTGATAACGCTTGCGCTCGAGAGCAGCTGAACAGAGACGTGAATGCACAGGCACCAGCGCCTTACCGCTAGCAAAGCAGCTGCTAAAAGATTTCAGTTCATTTTCTCCCCAGCACACCGTCCATCGTCTCTGCACGCCCCGCATGAGGCCATCAAATGCGATATCCTGTGCATCTGTTCAATGGACGCGGGCGCCCAAGAGGCTATCAAATGCGATATTCCTGTGCAGCCATGTAAATAGCCATGTAAATAGTCACATATGTTGTAATGCACTGTATTCCCACCCCTTTGAAGGCAATAAAGAAAAAAAAATCTGTTCAATCACTCAGATGCGGGCGCCCATTCCTGTGCATCTGTTCAATGGCTCGGACGCGGGCGCCCATGAGGCTATCAAATGTGATATTCCTGTGCATCTGTTCAATCACTCAGATGCGGGCGCCCATATTCCTGTGCATCTGTTCAATGGCTCAGACACGGGCACCCATGAGGCTATCAAATGCGATATTCCTGTGGATCTGTTCAATCGTTAAGATGCAGGCGCCGCATGAGGCTATCAAATGCGACATTCCTGTGCATCTGTTCAATCTCTCAGATGCGGGCGCCCATGAGGCTATCAAATGCGATATTCCTGTGCATCTGTTCAATGGCTCAGACGCCGGCGCCCATGAGGCTATCAAATGCGATATTCCTGTGCATCTGTTCAATGGCTCAGACGCCGGCGCCCATGAGGCTATCAAATGCGATATTCCTGTGCATCTGTTCAATGGCTCAGACGCCGGCGCCCATGAGGCTATCAAATGCGATATTCCTGTGCATCTGTTCAATGGCTCAGACGCGGGCACCCATGAGGCTATCAAATGCGATATTCCTGTGCATCTGTTCAATGGCTCAGACGCCGGCGCCCATGAGGCTATCAAATGCGATATTCCTGTGCATCTGTTCAATGGCTCAGACGCGGGCACCCATGAGGCTATCAAATGCGATATTCCTGTGCATCTGTTCAATGGCTCAGACGCCGGCGCCCATGAGGCTATCAAATGCGATATTCCTGTGCATCTGTTCAATGGCTCAGACGCCGGCGCCCATGAGGCTATCAAATGCGATATTCCTGTGCATCTGTTCAATGGCTCAGACGCGGGCACCCATGAGGCTATCAAATGCGATATTCCTGTGCATCTGTTCAATGGCTCAGACGCGGGCACCCATGAGGCTATCAAATGCGATATTCCTGTGCATCTGTTCAATCGTTCAGATGCAGGCGCCGCATGAGGCTATCAAATGCGACATTCCTGTGCATCTGTTCAATCTCTCAGATGCGGGCGCCCATGAGGCTATCAAATGCGATATTCCTGTGCACCTGATCAATGGACGCGGGCGCCCAAGAGGCTATCAAATGCGATATTCCTGTGCATCTGTTCAATCACTCAGACGCGGGCGCCCATGAGGCTATCAAATGCGATATCCTGTGCATCTGTTCAATGGCTCAGATGCCAGCGCCCATGAAGCTTGCTATCAAATGCGATATTCCTGTGCATCTGTTCAATGGCTCAGACGCCGGCGCCCATGAGGTTATCAAATGCGATATCCTGTGCATCTGTTCAATGGCTCAGACGCCGGCGCCCATGAGGCTATCAAATGCGATATCCTGTGCATCTGTTCAATGGCTCAGACGCGGGCACCCATGAGGCTATCAAATGCGATATTCCTGTGCATCTGTTCAATCGTTCAGATGCAGGCGCCGCATGAGGCTATCAAATGCGACATTCCTGTGCATCTGTTCAATCTCTCAGATGCGGGCGCCCATGAGGCTATCAAATGCGATATTCCTGTGCATCTGATCAATGGACGCGGGCGCCCAAGAGGCTATCAAATGCGATATTCCTGTGCATCTGTTCAATGGCTCCGACGCCGGCGCCCATGAGGCTATCAAATGCGATATTCCTGTGCACCTGCTTAATCACTCAGACGCGGGCGCCCATGAGGCTATCAAATACGATATCCTGTGCATCTGTTCAATGGCTCAGACGCCGGCGCCCATGAGGCTATCAAATGCGATATTCCTGTGCATCTGTTCAATCGCTGCAGATGCGGGCGCCCATGAGGCTATCAAATGCGATATTCCTGTGCATCTGTTCAATGGACGCGGGCGCCCAAGAGGCTATCAAATGCGATATTCCTGTGCATCTGCTTAATCACTCAGACGCGGGCGCCCATGAGGCTATCAAATGCGATATCCTGGGCATCTGTTCAATGGCTCAGACGCCGGCGCCCATGAGGCTATCAAATGCGATATTCCTGTGCATCTGTTCAATGGACGCGGGAGCCCAAGAGGCTATCAACTGCGATATTCCTGTGCATCTGCTTAATCACTCAGATACGGGCGCCCATGAGGCTATCAAATGCGATATCCTGTGCATCTGTTCAATCACTCAGGTGCGGGCGCCCATGAGGCTATCAAAGCCGATATTCCTGTGCATCTGTTCAATGGACGCAGGCGCCCATGAGGTTATCAAATACGATATTCCTGTGCATCTGTTCAATGGCTCAGACGCCGGCGCCCATGAGGCTATCAAATGCGATATTCCTGTGCATCTGTTCAATGGCTCAGACGCCGGCGCCCATGAGGCTATCAAATGCGATATTCCTGTGCATCTGTTCAATGGCTCAGACGCGGGCACCCATGAGGCTATCAAATGCGATATTCCTGTGCATCTGTTCAATGGCTCAGACGCGGGCACCCATGAGGCTATCAAATGCGATATTCCTGTGCATCTGTTCAATCGTTCAGATGCAGGCGCCGCATGAGGCTATCAAATGCGACATTCCTGTGCATCTGTTCAATCTCTCAGATGCGGGCGCCCATGAGGCTATCAAATGCGATATTCCTGTGCACCTGATCAATGGACGCGGGCGCCCAAGAGGCTATCAAATGCGATATTCCTGTGCATCTGTTCAATCACTCAGACGCGGGCGCCCATGAGGCTATCAAATGCGATATCCTGTGCATCTGTTCAATGGCTCAGATGCCAGCGCCCATGAAGCTTGCTATCAAATGCGATATTCCTGTGCATCTGTTCAATGGCTCAGACGCCGGCGCCCATGAGGTTATCAAATGCGATATCCTGTGCATCTGTTCAATGGCTCAGACGCCGGCGCCCATGAGGCTATCAAATGCGATATCCTGTGCATCTGTTCAATGGCTCAGACGCGGGCACCCATGAGGCTATCAAATGCGATATTCCTGTGCATCTGTTCAATCGTTCAGATGCAGGCGCCGCATGAGGCTATCAAATGCGACATTCCTGTGCATCTGTTCAATCTCTCAGATGCGGGCGCCCATGAGGCTATCAAATGCGATATTCCTGTGCATCTGATCAATGGACGCGGGCGCCCAAGAGGCTATCAAATGCGATATTCCTGTGCATCTGTTCAATGGCTCCGACGCCGGCGCCCATGAGGCTATCAAATGCGATATTCCTGTGCACCTGCTTAATCACTCAGACGCGGGCGCCCATGAGGCTATCAAATACGATATCCTGTGCATCTGTTCAATGGCTCAGACGCCGGCGCCCATGAGGCTATCAAATGCGATATTCCTGTGCATCTGTTCAATCGCTGCAGATGCGGGCGCCCATGAGGCTATCAAATGCGATATTCCTGTGCATCTGTTCAATGGACGCGGGCGCCCAAGAGGCTATCAAATGCGATATTCCTGTGCATCTGCTTAATCACTCAGACGCGGGCGCCCATGAGGCTATCAAATGCGATATCCTGTGCATCTGTTCAATGGCTCAGACGCCGGCGCCCATGAGGCTATCAAATGCGATATTCCTGTGCATCTGTTCAATGGACGCGGGAGCCCAAGAGGCTATCAACTGCGATATTCCTGTGCATCTGCTTAATCACTCAGATACGGGCGCCCATGAGGCTATCAAATGCGATATCCTGTGCATCTGTTCAATCACTCAGGTGCGGGCGCCCATGAGGCTATCAAAGCCGATATTCCTGTGCATCTGTTCAATGGACGCAGGCGCCCATGAGGCTATCAAATACGATATTCCTGTGCATCTGCTTAATCACTCAGACGCGGGCGCCCATGAGGCTATCAAATGCGATATCCTCTGCATCTGTTCAATGGCTTAGACGCGGGCGCCCATGAGGCTATCAAATGCGATATCCTGTGCATCTGTTCAATGGACGCGGGCGCCCAAGAGGCTATCAAATGCGATATTCCTGTGCAGCCATGTAAATAGCCATGTAAATAGTCACATATGTTGTAATGCACTGTATTCCCACGCCTTTGAAGGCAATAAAGAAAAAAAATCTGTTCAATCACTCAGATGCGGGCGCCCATTCCTGTGCATCTGTTCAATGGCTCGGACGCGGGCGCCCATGAGGCTATCAAATGTGATATTCCTGTGCATCTGTTCAATCACTCAGATGCGGGCGCCCATATTCCTGTGCATCTGTTCAATGGCTCAGACACGGGCACCCATGAGGCTATCAAATGCGATATTCCTGTGGATCTGTTCAATCGTTAAGATGCAGGCGCCGCATGAGGCTATCAAATGCGACATTCCTGTGCATCTGTTCAATCTCTCAGATGCGGGCGCCCATGAGGCTATCAAATGCGATATTCCTGTGCATCTGTTCAATGGCTCAGACGCCGGCGCCCATGAGGCTATCAAATGCGATATTCCTGTGCATCTGTTCAATGGCTCAGACGCCGGCGCCCATGAGGCTATCAAATGCGATATTCCTGTGCATCTGTTCAATGGCTCAGACGCCGGCGCCCATGAGGCTATCAAATGCGATATTCCTGTGCATCTGTTCAATGGCTCAGACGCGGGCACCCATGAGGCTATCAAATGCGATATTCCTGTGCATCTGTTCAATGGCTCAGACGCGGGCACCCATGAGGCTATCAAATGCGATATTCCTGTGCATCTGTTCAATGGCTCAGACGCGGGCACCCATGAGGCTATCAAATGCGATATTCCTGTGCATCTCTTCAATCGTTCAGATGCAGCCGCCGCATGAGGCTATCAAATGCCACATTCCTGTGCATCTGTTCAATCTCTCAGATGCGGGCGCCCATGAGGCTATCAAATGCGATATTCCTGTGCACCTGATCAATGGACGCGGGCGCCCAAGAGGCTATCAAATGCGATATTCCTGTGCATCTGTTCAATCACTCAGACGCGGGCGCCCATGAGGCTATCAAATGCGATATCCTGTGCATCTGTTCAATGGCTCAGATGCCAGCGCCCATGAAGCTTGCTATCAAATGCGATATTCCTGTGCATCTGTTCAATGGCTCAGACGCCGGCGCCCATGAGGTTATCAAATGCGATATCCTGTGCATCTGTTCAATGGCTCAGACGCCGGCGCCCATGAGGCTATCAAATGCGATATCCTGTGCATCTGTTCAATGGCTCAGACGCGGGCACCCATGAGGCTATCAAATGCGATATTCCTGTGCATCTGTTCAATCGTTCAGATGCAGGCGCCGCATGAGGCTATCAAATGCGACATTCCTGTGCATCTGTTCAATCTCTCAGATGCGGGCGCCCATGAGGCTATCAAATGCGATATTCCTGTGCATCTGATCAATGGACGCGGGCGCCCAAGAGGCTATCAAATGAGATATTCCTGTGCATCTGTTCAATGGCTCCGACGCCGGCGCCCATGAGGCTATCAAATGCGATATTCCTGTGCACCTGCTTAATCACTCAGACGCGGGCGCCCATGAGGCTTTCAAATACGATATCCTGTGCATCTTCAATGGCTCAGACGCCGGCGCCCATGAGGCTATCAAATGCGATATTCCTGTGCATCTGTTCAATCGCTGCAGATGCGGGCGCCCATGAGGCTATCAAATGCGATATTCCTGTGCATCTGTTCAATGGACGCGGGCGCCCAAGAGGCTATCAAATGCGATATTCCTGTGCATCTGCTTAATCACTCAGACGCGGGCGCCCATGAGGCTATCAAATGCGATATCCTGTGCATCTGTTCAATGGCTCAGACGCCGGCGCCCATGAGGCTATCAAATGCGATATTCCTGTGCATCTGTTCAATGGACGCGGGAGCCCAAGAGGCTATCAACTGCGATATTCCTGTGCATCTGCTTAATCACTCAGATGCGGGCGCCCATGAGGCTATCAAATGCGATATCCTGTGCATCTGTTCAATCACTCAGGTGCGGGCGCCCATGAGGCTATCAAAGCCGATATTCCTGTGCATCTGTTCAATGGACGCAGGCGCCCATGAGGCTATCAAATACGATATTCCTGTGCATCTGCTTAATCACTCAGACGCGGGCGCCCATGAGGCTATCAAATGCGATATCCTCAGCATCTGTTCAATGGCTTAGACGCGGGCGCCCATGAGGCTATCAAATGCGATATCCTGTGCATCTGTTCAATGGACGCGGGCGCCCAAGAGGCTATCAAATTCGATATTCCTGTGCATCTGCTTAATCACTCAGACGCGGGCGCCCATGAGGCTATCAAATGCGATATCCTGTGCATCTGTTCAATGGCTCAGACGCCGGCGCCCATGAGGCTATCAAATGCGATATTCCTGTGCATCTGTTCAATGGACGCGGGAGCCCAAGAGGCTATCAACTGCGATATTCCTGTGCATCTGCTTAATCACTCAGATGCGGGCGCCCATGAGGCTATCAAATGCGATATCCTGTGCATCTGTTCAATCACTCAGGTGCGGGCGCCCATGAGGCTATCAAAGCCGATATTCCTGTGCATCTGTTCAATGGACGCAGGCGCCCATGAGGCTATCAAATACGATATTCCTGTGCATCTGCTTAATCACTCAGACGCGGGCGCCCATGAGGCTATCAAATGCGATATCCTCTGCATCTGTTCAATGGCTTAGACGCGGGCGCCCATGAGGCTATCAAATGCGATATCCTGTGCATCTGTTCAATGGACGCGGGCGCCCAAGAGGCTATCAAATGCGATATTCCTGTGCAGCCATGTAAATAGCCATGTAAATAGTCACATATGTTGTAATGCACTGTATTCCCACGCCTTTGAAGGCAATAAAGAAAAAAAAATCTGTTCAATCACTCAGATGCGGGCGCCCATTCCTGTGCATCTGTTCAATGGCTCGGACGCGGGCGCCCATGAGGCTATCAAATGTGATATTCCTGTGCATCTGTTCAATCACTCACATGCGGGCGCCCATATTCCTGTGCATCTGTTCAATGGCTCAGACACGGGCACCCATGAGGCTATCAAATGCGATATTCCTGTGGATCTGTTCAATCGTTAAGATGCAGGCGCCGCATGAGGCTATCAAATGCGACATTCCTGTGCATCTGTTCAATCTCTCAGATGCGGGCGCCCATGAGGCTATCAAATGCGATATTCCTGTGCATCTGTTCAATGGCTCAGACGCCGGCGCCCATGAGGCTATCAAATGCGATATTCCTGTGCATCTGTTCAATGGCTCAGACGCCGGCGCCCATGAGGCTATCAAATGCGATATTCCTGTGCATCTGTTCAATGGCTCAGACGCCGGCGCCCATGAGGCTATCAAATGCGATATTCCTGTGCATCTGTTCAATGGCTCAGACGCGGGCACCCATGAGGCTATCAAATGCGATATTCCTGTGCATCTGTTCAATGGCTCAGACGCCCGCGCCCATGAGGCTATCAAATGCGATATTCCTGTGCATCTGTTCAATGGCTCAGACGCGGGCACCCATGAGGCTATCAAATGCGATATTCCTGTGCATCTGCTTAATCACTCAGATGCGGGCGCCCATGAGGCTATCAAATGCGATATCCTGTGCATCTGTTCAATCACTCAGGTGCGGGCGCCCATGAGGCTATCAAAGCCGATATTCCTGTGCATCTGTTCAATGGACGCAGGCGCCCATGAGGCTATCAAATACGATATTCCTGTGCATCTGCTTAATCACTCAGACGCGGGCGCCCATGAGGCTATCAAATGCGATATCCTCTGCATCTGTTCAATGGCTTAGACGCGGGCGCCCATGAGGCTATCAAATGCGATATCCTGTGCATCTGTTCAATGGACGCAGGCGCCCAAGAGGCTATCAAATGTGATATTCCTGTGCATCTGTTCAATCGCTCAGATGCGTGCGCCCATGAGGCTATCAAATACGATATTCCTGTGCATCTGTTCAATCGCTCAGATGCGGGCGCCCATGAGGCTATCAAATGCGATATTCCTGTGCATCTGTTCAATGGCTCAGACGCGGGCGCCCATGAGGCTATCAAATGCGATATTCCTGTGCATCTGTTAAATCACTCATATGCGGGCGCCCATGAGGCTATGAAATGCGATATTCCTGTGCATCTGTTTAATCACTCAGACGCGGGCGCCCATGAGGCTATCAAATGCGATATTCCTGTGCATCTGTTCAATGGCTCAGACGCCGGCGCCCATGAGGCTATCAAATGCGATATTCCTGTGCCTCTGTTCAATCGCTGCAAATGCGGGCGCCGCATGAGGCTATCAAATGCGATATTCATGTGCATCTGTTCAATATAGCTCAGACGCGGGCGCGCATTGCGTGCTCCAGACCGCACACGGAGCTCCTCAGATGCGGTTGTTTGGTGCTAGTGTGATAAGAATGCAAGGCCGAGGCTTTGTATGTCGCGCAAATAAGAACGCCTTGCGTATTTAGCAGGACGGCAGTGAAATGAGGGAGCGGTGTTGAATGCATGATTGGAATGCTGTAAAGCTATGACATATTTTTGTGAATGTTCTGTTGGTTCAAAAAGGGACATAATTGTTATGTCGCTTCCGAGCTTTAAAAAGTTAGCTCTTTAGAAATGGGACATATGATGCTATTCATCACAGCGTTTCCACTTTCGCAAGTAACATGCCCACCCTTTTCTATTTAATCTTGCCACCCAGCTGTTGCTGGGATAGTAAACAGGTACACTGCTTATGCATAAACTATGAGCATAAATGCATGGTTGAGAGTTCTTTGAGACTACATGACGCAGCAAAAGCGGAACTTTGGCTAGATAATCTGGGTAACCACTCCCTAAAGCAGCCCTAAAACCACTCCCATTGATCTTGGCTAGCAAATTCCCTATCGCAGCCTCCAAAGCCTGTAGGTTAATGAGCACAGGAAATGGGGCTACATCACCAAAGCTGTTAAAATCGTCCATGGCTTTTATAATGCAGCAGATGGCTATCAAAGGCAGCAAATGCTCTGTTATCTGGCTTTTTGTAGCATACCAGACGGCAGTCGGTGGCAGTGTAATCTTGCAGATATTACACTATAATCTTTAGTTCCACTTTACCAGAAATTTCCTTTTCAGTTTTACAGTCGTAGTGGAGGGCTCTGAGGTAATTCAACTACTTGGGGTTCTTTAATGTTCTCTGGCACTGTATAGCACACCAGTGCCGTACATTTTGCCTCCACTGAAACAAGGTACCCAGCAAACCAAAAACCTCTCAGAGACGTCTAGCTAGACGTCTCTGAGAGGTTTTTGGTTTGCTGGGTAGCTATGGCCTGGACTGAACCCAAGTCCTCAGGGGCTCTGTTTCTTAATGCGAGTGCTACCATTTTCTTTTGTATAGCTCGCAAGTGCAAGCCTTGGAATGCTAGTTAGTACTACAACAGCAGAAAGAGCTCAGTACAAGTGCTGACAAGATATCACTTTGCACTGGAAAACACACACACATATGGAGGAGACAGTGTTAATTACTTTATCCATGTCGACTGAACATGAACTGTCTTGCATATCACACATTTGCAAAGATCAATTTTCTTGAGCAAGAAATTGCCAACAGTTTTGTATAATATTAGTAATAATACTTTATTGCTCCACATTAACAATACATCTATTTGTTGGGTCAGCCCGAACAGCAATTTCCTGCCAGGGTGTGTACCCAGCAGTCAGTACAAAAGAGGTGCAATACAAATCAGTTAAGCAAAGCAGAATGAATTAAATATGATCAACGGAGCTTTTTACCTAGAATTCTTTCAATGAACTATTCGAGTGCACAGACAATCTGTTAGTTGGAAAAGACAAAAATTTGGAACAAGCAAAAAAAAACCTTTTGATGGAAGAATTTGGGATGTCTTAATGAGTGTGCAGGTATGTGACGCGTTAAGCTTTCTTGAAAATAAATGAGCGGTTACCACTGCATTATCTGTTTGCTAAGACAGAAGACCGGCTTTTGGTAATTCATCTTTTATGGAACAGCGCAGAAAAGGACACATATACAGAAAAGAACACGATGGCACAAGTGTTTGAAGCAGGTCGTTTCTCGGCAATGCGCAGAAAGCAAGGAAGGTGCTAAATTTGGCATGCTTTCACAAAGTTAACCTGTGCCTTTGCAGCTTAACTTTGCCGTTACTCTCCATGCTGCCATCAGGGAACTGCACTATGTGCTGCTGGTGCCGTATAGACAGATTGTCCATGTGAATGAGAACACTGGTAGGGCCTGCTGTATCTGCAGTCGTTCCTCAGTCACTAGAGTATTTGGCTGTGCCTCTTCATTAGATGCATAGTCTCCTCCCCATGAGCACATCAATTCTCAATAAAGCCCCTATCCGCAGGAGTACACTTCCACCACTTGTGCATTACAAGAATAAGAGCAGCTGCTTTGCTTCACCCGCCCTACATACAGACCTTGTGCCAATGGGCTTTGCCTGCTTCCCTGCGATAAAGGAAAATTGAAAGGGTAGGAACTTTGCACCTCATGAATAGGTCACCTATGCAGTGCACTCTTAGTGTAGTGAACAGAGGCACTAGTAACAGTAGTGTACTTCCACTAGTGCAGACTATGTCAAAAAGTGAGAAAAGTTGAGACTAACTTCCCTGCAAACTTTATTTTAAATGTAACTTCCTTCAATTCCATCATGTAATAGGTTGCAAGGCAAGAAGCGAAATTTATTTATTTCACCTTGTATTATGAACACTAGTCTTTAAAGGGACAGTGAGGAGAGCTCTATTAATATTTTTAATACTTGGAGTTCCTCTGCTGTTCCGCGCTTCTAAATCGAGACACGTCAAAACCACGTGGGCATGCAGAGCGCATGGACGCGAAGCACCATGATATACCGAATTTCATCTGGCCGCCTGTGGCGCCGCTAGGTATTGATTTTCTTCGCTTACAACATTCAGGTTGTCTTTTGTCAGTATTCCTCGTGTGATAAAAGCGCACTATTGGTTCCAACTAACTTCAGTATCCAACCGCGCAACCTTCGTTTGTCAGCCTCAGTGATCCGTGGCTTCTCGTGTCCCAGTGTTGCTAGAATAATTGGTTCTATCAATAGTCTTGTCCTATGACGTCATCACGCTTGTACTTGCGAGATTGGCCTGTGGCGGCGATACCTGTATTTTGGTTCTTGCTGTTTTCTACGTTACAAGAGCTTTGTTCTCAGTATGAGTGGCGTTTTTGTAATCAGGAGCAGGTAATTTATTGATATAAACCAACTTCAATTTATCCTCAGTGTCCCTTCGTAGTTAAAAATACTGGAGGTAAAACGGTGTTTCTTTGTCACAAATGGCCAGTGGCTGATAAGGTCGTACCAAACATCCCTGTTCTGTCACCACCCACAAAAGACCGACCTTTTCCATGGGCTTCCGAGCTTTCTATGTAGCCAGACAGTATGAGTTGTCGCCAACATGTGAACTGCATCCGGGGTCTATGCAATCAAGTGCGGTTTCCGACTTTTCCACAGAGAGCTTCTGCAGATATACACCTGTATCTTTTCACTTTGAGATAAAGACCCAGGTGCAATTTCACTTCTTTAAAAAATGAAACTGTCAAAGAACAACCCCTTCCAGTTTCACTTCACTTGAATGACACGACAGCCAGTAAGCTCTGGTGTCCTTATTTCAGGAGAGGTAAACAATAGCTGCTATATTGTTATTATTGTCAGAGCAAACACACTATGGCGCGGTTACTGTGTTCAGCAAGGGTGAAGAAAAGGTACAAAACTCAGCATGTTGAAGCTGGTATTTAGAAAATAAACAACAACGGAACACTCGCACTTCACAAAATTGTTTTTATTTTGTCAATTTAAAGAACAACAGAAAGCGCAACAGTATGAAAGGTGGACCACATATAAACAAGGCAGGCTTTTCGTTACTTGTTTCAGGTTTATTCTCAGTGACTCATAACATAAATGTAGGACTTCAAAAAATTATCTTTGCTGTCACGAGAGAACACCAGGGCCAAAATAATTAAATGGCTGTGATTTTTTTCATGGTTTCTTGCGTGTTCTGCAACCTGTGGGCACTGAAAATAAATCGGAATCCTTATTTTGTGGTGGGAAAGCTCCACAGGAAAAGCAACACGCTACGTCTTTTTTTTCTGCTGCCGTACTGAAGCCAAGAGACTCTTTACACCGTCCTGGGCAAACTTTTGCAAATAACTTCCTGAGTCAGGGTGCAGGCAGCTTATGGAGGTGTGGTTGAAAGGGCCCCCAGCATTATTTTGGCATGTCTGTTGGGTTCGTTGGTAGCCAATGGTTGTGATGGGGCACCATCAAGAGCATTGCTGGCTGATGCTGATGGAGAGTTGTGGGGCTCTTCAGCATCATCCTGAAGAGTTTAGTCAAGGCTGTATTCATCCTTTCCTGGGTAGGACATCACTCTTGTTGGCTGCTCAACATGGGACACCTGATGATCTACAACATAAAACCAATTGAAGCAGCATGCCCACAGCTGCTGCTGTTGACAGTTCATATGATCTAGACCTTGTCAAATACATACTGTGTATGACGCATGAGTCATCATGCACTACAAAGTTGTCTTCGGTATGATATTCTCAAGCACCTAATTTGCATGGTTCCCAGCACTCTACCTGCCTCTCAATCTGTTAGTATGCCATCAACTGAACTTTAAGCATGCAATTTTTTTTCATCACAATGGAAACCGGTTTCTAAGGCACTCAATTCCACAACAGTTTTGATCACCGAATGCCATTTTATGTATCCCGAAGAAGCTGGAAACCATGATCAGTGAGCACAATGGCTATTGCACGCAGACAAAAGTGATACATTTGGAAAGGAAATAAAGATCTCACCTGCCAGACAGTAATTTAGCATTTCTTCTATAGAACAGCATCCATTTCAGTTTCCATACCAAAAGCTGTTATGGCAGTCATGTACATCTCATTGACAAAAGTTTGGTACCACTTCAACCAAGAAATGCAAAACACTGTGGCCCGATCTGGTGACAAAAGCTAGAAGCACCTCACTGGCAGTGCGAAGGGAGCATTCCTTTTCATCGAAGGGCACATTGGAGAGAGCATGAACGAAAAGAAAATATGACGAACACTCCCAGAAAAGAAAACAAATTCTGCACTCAACAAATATAATATATTACCAGGATGTGGTCATATCGTGGGATACACTGATATAGTGGCAAGGTCTCAATGCACCGTGGCATTTCAGTTTGTTTTATGCAATTTTCAACAAAAAAATTAGAATTCTAACTTCATTTCTTTGATACTGCAAAGCTCAATTCTTACTACATGGGGCAACATCTTGCCATTTCCCCATAATCTGTGGGCGATTCCTCAGCGCGGGGACGCACAGGCAGTGACTCAAGGTAGGTCTTTGTAACAAAAATGTTTAATCTTACATTCCGTTGTGGCAGGGGGTCGGGCGTCGTTGGGGCAGCGGAGGTCAGGCGGTCGCGCCTTCTTAAGAAGGCTCCCTCGCGTAACCTGGTTCCCCCTGCCCCACCACTCGGGAGGAAGGGTTCGAGGCTACCCGCGGTGAGCAGCGCGGGATTTGAGTGGGCCCGCGAGCGGACCCTACAAATCTCAAGGCACATTTTGGTTACTTGTCAGTCCTTTTAACGTTAATTCAGAAGAATCGACCCATAAATCATTCATCCACTCAGTGCTTGTGCCTCTACTAAAGACAAACTTCAATAATGCAAAGTTCATTCAGTTCGCAACTGCAGTTGTGTGTTTCCTTCTTTCAGATGATGCGACAGATAATAGCACATATGGATCACCAGGTAGCGTCTGCCTATGACTGCTATATAATTTATAATCCATTTTCTTCTGATGTGGGCTCGATCCCAGTTGAGGTGGTCACATTTCGATGGAGGCAAAATGCTAGAGGTCCATGTACTGTGCGATGTACAGTGGTGCTCCAGCCATTTTAAGTTCTGGAGCAATTTTTGGAGCAGAAAAATATCCATTCTGGAGCACATTTGTATCAGGACGATAACCCTGGAGCAACATGGGAACAGCATGAGCGGAATAAAGGAGTCACAAAGAGTTTGTTCCTAACGAGATAAGGTTCAGCCATGCGTAGCTAGGAAAAAAACAATCACAAAAACAGAGAAAATATTTTATTAATGCTCACACTGCCTTGCATGCAAGTTCAACCAAGCGTGCTTGACTAAAAGTCCAGAGAACACGTTTACAAGAATCATTCTTTTTTCGCGTTGGCTCTACACTTAAACGTGGTTATAACGAAATTTTTAAAAAGCCTGAGATTTTTCTTTACATCCAGGTTTCCGTTACATGTAGGTTTCGCGAAGTGAGCCAAAATGACACTGCAGGACGGGAACCGAAATAAGAAATAAAAGTAGGTGCAATCACCTTGAAAACATTACACAAAGCAGTGTTACTCGAAAGTCATAAACGTGGAGAAACTTTTTGCGATCACGCTGATAGTGCGACTGCAGCAGCAGCTGCCGCCACCTCCGCCGCGACCCGCGCAAGGCGGGGGCACCGCGTGCGGCCGTGCCGCTGTCGTAGACCAAGCGCGGAGGTTCTTCCTCGCAGCTCCCTCGCTGTAGGCCCAGCAAACGGACTCTTCACCTTGCGTCGTCGGCGATCTCCGCCGTCCCCGCTCCTGACACGCCAGTTATCGGCACCGGAATCACGCGAGCAACCACGCGGCAGTGATGGCCGCGCACTGCTCGTGTTTTTCTTTTTTGCTATGCCCTATCATTTTTCGCTGCTTTTGAGCATGAACAGTTGTAATGCCATATGGTATGACGTTCCAAAAGAGAAAGAGCCGGAGATGCGCCAACGGCGCTGGAGCACGGCGCGTTGCGCCAACTGCAGCGGCTCGATGCGATCGGCGTTCCTCTCATGTCAGTTCGTGCTTTATCTTCACGGAACTTTCGAGTGGTTCTAACAAATTTTGAGTGGCTCAGCACTAACAGATAGAGGGCGTAGCCAGTTCATTACATCAAGGTCAACTCCCGCAACACCTTTACTACATGAAGGTCTGAAATACACGCGCTCCAATGGGGGCGGCGATGGTCTTTACGACTAGGCTTCACCGGACGCTCCCTGCTCAGTTTTTTTTTCTACAGGAGCCGGCTTCAAAAAATGTGAAGTAACAGCCTCTCCCGAGTTCTTACCACAAGGCAGCCCACCAACGCCCTAGGGTGCCAACTGCGAAAACATTTTAGTAGGTTGTCAACCGAAATCCTGAATGGCCCTAAATATAGTTGCTTTCCCGCGACCGTGTCTTCTTTTTGGAGCAGCTAAGGCGCAATATTGATCAATTTGCCACTTTTGGAGCAGACTGGAGCAGCAAAATGTAAATGTATCAAAATGGAGCAGCTGGAGCACCACTGGATGTAGATTAGTAATAAGGGAGTAATTACTCATTGGCATCCACCCGAGCGCAGCCATACAGCTACAAACGAAAGCTATACAGCTTTCTCAGAAACTTCGTAGTTAAAGAAAAATTCGTACTGGTCCGGGGTTCGAACCCAGGACCACCGCTTCACCGGAGCAGTCGCTCTACCAACTGAGCTAACCAGGACGGCAAGCTTATGGTAGGGCGAGAGCGAATTGATCAATAACTCGAAGTGGGAACTGTGTTGGTCAAATGTTTAGGGGAATCCCCCAAGGTGGAGTAGATTTGTAATAAGGGAGTAATTACTCATTGGCATCCACCCGAGCGCAGCCATACGGCTACAAACGAAAGCTATACAGCTTTCTCAGAAACTTCGTAGTTAAAGAAAAATTTGTCCTGGTCCGGGGTTCGAACCCAGGACCACCGCTTCACCGGAGCAGTCGCTCTACCAACTGAGCTAACCAGGACGGCAAGCTTATGGTAGGGCGAGAGCGAATTGATCAATAACTCGAAGTGGGAACTGTGCTGGTCAAATGTTTAGGGGAATCCCCCAAGGTGGAGTAGATTTGTAATAAGGGAGTAATTACTAATTGGCATCCGCCCGAGCACAGCCATACGGCTACAAAGGAAAGCTATACAGCTTTCTCAGAAACTTCGTAGTTATAGAAAAATTCGTCCTGGTCCGGGGTTCGAACCCAGGACCACCGCTTCACCGGAGCAGTCGCTCTACCAATTGAGCTAACCAGGATGACAAGCTTATGATAGGGCGAGAGCGAATTGATCAATAACTCGAAGTGGGAACTGTGTTGGTCAAATGTTTAGGGGAATCCCCCAAGGTGGAGTAAATTTGTAATAAGGGAGTAATTACTCATTGGCATCTATTGGATTAGATTAGCGTGAATGAACCCCAGGTAGTTCAAATTATTCGGTGCCATTGAATTTCTTCTGTCAGCTGTTTCGGTTTCAGCAGCTGAGTGATGGCTACGACATGAAATGTCAATATAAGACGAAGAAAACTGCAACATAATCACTGCTTCTCGCTGTGATTCTAGCCATTGAGGCAGGCTGGCTTCAGCGTTGCAGCGAAATAAAATGAAGCAGAGATTATACTGCATTTACCTAAACCGACCACTGATGCCGTAGCCACTCATCTGTTGAAACTGAAACTGGAAACAGAAAAAGTAAATTCGATTATAAATGATACTGTGGTCGTAGGTCAATACCACGCAGTGATCCATGTTTATCGACTTATTAACTGGAGCAAAATGGTGGTTTGAGCTAGTTGGTACATCTTTAAAATTTCACCAGCGCTGCGACTAGGAACAGTTGTTAGTAGCGCTTGTCCTTGTCTTCCTTCTCTGTTTCTTGTTCCTAGTCGCAGCGCTGGTGAAATTTTAAAGATGTACCAACTAGCTCAAACCACCATTTTGCTCCAGTTCGACTTATTAAATGTCATTAAAAAGAGGTAAGTAACCAAAATATGGAGTCTATGCTCCCTTAATTACAGTGCCTGCTCAGAATAACTCGGGCACTGACCGGGCGGCTCACTGGCACCATTGTATTAAGCAGCACTGACACTAATAATGATCTGCACATGCAATGTCAAGTGCGAGAGACAAAGGCAGGGAGGACATATGCAATTAATGCTCATTTTATGACTGCTCTCATACTGCATGCTTTTGTATTATACGGAAAGGTGTGTAGGTCTAGCGGAGGCACGGACATGTTATACATGGGGATGGTAGTATGTGCGATTATATAATTTTAATAACTGAAATAGAAAAAAATACAATGCCTGGTACACAGTTTTTGGTGAAAGCTGTCATTCAAAATTGTTAACAGACCTAACAAGCCAAATCTATATCTGTGCATGTTGCACAGTAAAACAAGTGCTCTTAGTTTACTGTTGCCTGCAAGAATTACCCCTGAAAGAAATGAAATATGGTACAAGTTCTTGAAAAAACCCTATTACTGTCCGATTTTAAACTGGAAAAAAAGCACCAATTTTTGCTCTCCATACTGAAGATGTCAAGGGGCATTCAAGCATACCCTGAAAGTAACAAGTCTTCTCAGTTCAAACAAAATGAGCACAAGCACTACCAATAGGTGGAACTCAAGCGTACAAGCAATTAAGAATGGAAAGCATCCAGGAGTGGATCCAGAATTGTTCTGACTGCATGGAGGGGGACTGAGGATTACCACCTGTACAGCATACTGCCCTTAAGGTAACCATGGGCGACATGTACAAAGCTCAAAAGTTAATGAGCAAAAACATTTCGATAACACCCCTGCATGGGTTGGTACCTGAAACCACCTTTAGCTTCTCTAATATTTCTGGAATGAACTCGAATTGCACTGTAGCTCTAGAAGACGACTCATTAAGTCAGAGAAGGCTTAAATAAAGTAGCAGCATGTTTATCGAAATTGGCGAAGACACTGCTGGACACCTGTTGAATGGGCCACAGCGAGGATTTGTGCATTGCAGACCAAGTTTACAAGGTTTTCATGGACGATCAACACTGCACTTGTGTCATGTAGTACAGAGCATATACATACATTAAGTACATAAATGTTTAATGTTAGAGATACAGAGAAGTAAACTATTTATCAGTCATTTTTGCAAATAGAGCTGTCTTTTCGACTCGCTGAATTGTTCAACATGCCTGCGAGGCACAGTACCACAAAAAAACTTCCAATAAGAAGCGAGGAATGCTGAAACAGCTGTGCACTCTGGTTGCAGGGCAAGTTTCACGTTACACTTCTACTCTGTGACCAATGCTTCTGTTGAAAGCTCTGTTCACTGCTGCTGGAATCGGTGCAGTAGCATAGTGAGAGGGTTGGGTACTGCGAGCCCAGTCACAGTTTTCAGCAGGAGAGAGAGAGAGAGAGGTTTCAGCTTCTTTGAAATGAGAACCCTACACACTGCTTTAGGGAACTGTCATGCAGCCACACTTGGAACTGATATATCGTAATGCACAAAAAAAAGGAATGTGCCCCAGACCTCGCGGCATTAATGACTGGAACTTGGGCCTTCAACAGCAAGCTGCTCCTCAACTTCCGTTGCGTCTTGGGGCAGGCTTGTGGCATCTTGCTCCAAGGCCTGTGGCTGGACAGGTTCATTGCCTGGCTCGCCTGAACTGCTCCCTGGCTGGTCCCATGCAGGTTCACGGAAGTCACGGAAAAAGGCAGGATGTTGACACTTGTCACCCAGGGCGAGCCATGCGAGCTGGTGGCGGTCTTGAGCACTAAGTACAGAAGGAGAGGAGGAACAACCGCAAACTTGGACAAGACTGAAGAACAAGAAGAGGACAGGACGAGCGGTATTCCGCTCGTCCTGTCCTTTTCTTGTTCTTCAGTCTCGTCCAAGTTCGCGGTTATTCCTCCTCTCCTAAATGTCAGACCAACTGGCCCAAAGCTTCCCCTTGTTAAGTACAGAAGCATTGGGGAATCCTCCCCCAGAGGTGTTGTGAACCAGTGCCTGATGCTTGCAGAACGCCCCCTGCAGGCCAGCTCGGCAGGTGCAAGTGCCGACATCCTGCCACACTTCATAGATTTTCCCATCTTCCCTACAACTGGGGACTAGAAACAGATTACTGCCAAGGGTGCGGCAGCATTTCCAGGCATCCTTTCGAGAAGCTTGTCATAGAGGAGCTTGTGGCTTGGCACACGGTTGTGAGCATGTTTCAGCAGCCTCTTCTGCAGGTGGCCTTCCCAGATGCTTGTGATGAGGTCATCAAGGGCGACAACATTAAATGCCTTATGCCTGCCCAGAACCACATCCTTAAGGACCCGTATTGAAGCCTCAGCAAAAATTATTAGCGTTGTGGCCCCTTGTGAGCATTCCAGAGTGGTACAAGAGCACCCATTCTGCCTTCCGCTCCAGGAAGCCAAGAACGCGTGCTATGTAACCTTATGGGATTTCTCCTCCATTTCCACTACGGCAGCATTCAGTTCATCGACACTTGATGCATACATAATCTGCAAAGAAGATTATAAAACATGTTGCATACATACCGATACAATATTCACCTCCTGTAAAGGCACTATTCCTGCATAAAAATTTATACTGAGCGATCTATCGCTGTGTCATCTGCGACTTACACTTCTGATGTGCAAGATAACTAACATTTCTGATGCTGCTCAATATCAAGCCTCTAAACATGTAGTAATGACAATGTTCCAGCAACTATTATCTTGTCCCAAATATTTCTGCAAAGTGCTGTTTCCATTTTCTGCATTTGTTTGCCCCCTTTTTTGCTATATGAGATATGACTGAACTATCTGAAATGTTAATGATCGTGTGTTGCAGCTTTTGCAATGTCTGAGATTGTGTGGGTGCTTTACATCCAAAGTTCACTGTAACCGTCAAACTGCACACAACTGAGAACAGCAGGCATTTTCAATCCGTATTGCACATACTTGTTGCCATTACAGCTTTTGATTCATTATCTATTTGTGGGCGCAAGTTTGGCCAATCAAACGTTTGCTGCCAAAGCTTTCTTTCGCCTCTCTCCTATTTGCCAATGCCACAAAGCAATTTTGTATTAACAATAGCCTGCATGGCCCCATTCTAGAATGTAAATACTTCAATACCGATGCCACTAATAACCTTTCCTGGAAAACTCATGTTAACTACATAACATACATAACACCACATACTTGCTATTAAAAACATTTTCTCATATCAACATTGCTCAAAACAAAGACAGCTATATATACAGTGTCCAACCCTGTCTACAGTGCTCTTTCTAGAAACTACTGAAGCAGATTTTCACTAACTAAAGCTGGAGTGAACACACAGAATCAATTAGTTTAACGTGTGGAATTAGTAGTGTATTAGAAGTATTACAAATACGCAACAAACTCTTAACGTAGTATGTCACTATGTGCGTTTTTCTTAATATTGATCTTTTCCAAAGGATCTGTCACTGTATTAAAACCATCTACGGGTACCCCTGATCGCTCATTTTACTTGCATTTATGTACATGTTCATCATCCTCACAAACTTGATGTACCTCTTCAATTAATGACACATATAGTTATTTCTGTCAGAGACATTCCGTACTTGGAACTGCTTGCAAGGCACATTAGCCATTATCTCCGGACACACTAGCTATAGTTCAGTTCTACATGCATTGAATTTATCATGGCTATTGTGTTCAGTGTGTTGAGTGTGATTTTATTGCTCTGATAGTTCTGTGAGCATGTAATTTTTGATTTCATTTAATTTTACTTGCAACATGCCTTGTACCATACTTGGTGTTTTTGACTTGCCTTTTCGCTCATCAAACCGCTGTAGTGGCCCAGTTGCTTTGGCTACCAAACCTAAGGTCGCAGGCATGATCTTAGCTGAAGTGGGTGTGTTTCAATGGAGGTGAAATACATAAATACCCACGCATTGTATGATGTCAGTGCACATCAAAGAACTCTCTGGCAGTGTGAACTAATCAAGAGCCCTCCACTGTAGCGCCCCTTGTAGCCCATGCGTCACTTCAGGACGTTCATCCCACGATTTACATTTTTCTTCTCATTTATGCGCCTTCGCGATTTCTGGCCAGTTTTGTTCATTCTTGCCCCTACCCTCCACAAAGTTTCTTGTAAGCTGTGAGGGTGAACTAAATAGGCATGCAAGCTTGTATTTGTAGTGAATGCAGGTGACCATTCTTTTATGCCTATCTAACAGAACATAATGCTTGACAAGTCAACCTTGATATAGGCCGGACCTCTTAGCCCAAACTTTTGGCAGAACCATGAAAAAAAGTTGCAGAATGTTTGCTACGTTCTTGTTGAATATTTCAGTTTATGAGATACTGTGCTCAAATAATCCATTTGTTACCGCACTGCCATTGTTTACGAGCTATGCCTGACCTGAATGTAGTGGGGATTTGATGGATTACCCTTGTTGGTTGGTTGGTTGGTTTATGGGGTTTAACGTCCCAAAGCGACTGAGGCTATGAGAGACGCCGTAGTGGAGGGCTCCGGAAATTTCGACCACCTGGGGTTCTTCAACGTGCACTGTCATCGCACAGTACACGGGCCTCTAGAATTTCCCCTCCAAAGAAATTCAACCGCCGCGGCCGGGATCGAACCCGCGTCTTTCGGGTCAGCAGCCGAGCACCATAACCACTGAGCCACCGCGGCGGCGGATTACCTTTGTAATCTAGAAATTTAGAACTTGTTTATGCAACTATGACATGCAAGCCAGCAAATCTTCAGTGTAACTTTTTCAGTACCTGAATGTAGAATACCAATTTCCTCTATTATTAAACTGCATCAGGGCAGCTATGCTTGTTTGTTGGTATGGTAGCTCCTGACAGTTCTAACCCTTCTCAGTGAAGTATGAACAGAGGGCGGTGGTAAGAACTGAAAATACTTTACAGTATTTTCATATCATATTAATATGTGCTAGAAGGGCACATGACTAAGAAAATGGGATTCTTTGGTACTTCTCCTTTGATGCATGAAAAAAAATGAGAAAATAATGTTGTGAGCGTTTGCAGCATAATGTTTTATGGCAGTAACAATCGTTCAGGGGCACGACTGTGAAAGCATGCTAATTTAATTTAATGTAATAATGATTTGCCTCTAGAAGCACCAAGAAATGCGACACTGGCCCAGTGCCCTAGAAAACCTGCTTCACGCACATGCCTTTGATGCTATACTACTTCTGCTGCAGATCTTTCATTGATTTCTGCAGATATAGGGTACTTACTTTAATTTTTAATATCATGAACCACAAAGGCAATGCCAGAAATTTAAGAACTTGCCTTCAATGTTGGTAGCCTTCAATCCTACAATACCACCATCTCTCTATGCCTTAACAAACCATTAAGTATGAACCACTTTATTATTGTCTTTTAACTGCACTCTGTGATGGACATCATATTTATATTGCTGCACAATCCACCTGCGCAGACTATAGAAATGTTTATTTCTTCGGCTGTGAAGGAGAGAGAGAGAAAACTTTATTGTCGGAAAAGAAGGGTTCCTGGACGCTTAGCAGAAGGGCCAGGTGGCCGTTAGCTGATAGCTGGCGGCGACCTCTTCGGCGCGCTCGATGGCTCCTGCCTGGACGGCGGGGTCCGAGCTGCGCAGCACTTCTTCCCAGGCGTCTGGTGAGGGAGGTTCTATAAGAGCTTCCGGAGGAAGATCCTCCGGGCAGTCCCATAGCATATGATCGAGGGTGGCAGTGCTACCGCAGTGTTTGCAGGTGGGGTCTATGAGATCGGGGTAGATGTGGGCGTAAATGTATGGGTTCGGGTAAGAATGGGTTTGAAGTCTTCTCCAAGCCACCTCTTGGTGTTTGGAGAGTGACTTGTGCGGGGGAGGATAGATTCTTCGAGAGAGTTTGTAGAATTGGGTAATTTCGTGGTACGAAATCACTGCCTCCATCTCGAGAGCCCACCGCTCGGCCGACAAAACCTCGAGCGTGTTGGTGGGCTGCTTCGTTCCCTGGGTTCCCTGAATGGGCAGGAGTCCATACCAGTTCTATTTCTCGTTGCAGTGTAATATTTGTGAGGATGTTTCTTGCAGTTAGGGATATTCTACCGCGCGAGAAGTTGCGTATGGCAGTCTTGGAATCACTGAGAATGATGTCAGCGTCAGTATTTGCTTTGGCCAAGGCTATGGCCGCTTCTTCTGCTTGATCCGCGTACTTGACCGTGACTGAGGCCGCAGAGATGCACTCACTTCTTCCTGCTATGAATTTGGATGCGCAGATAGCGAAGGCCCCTTGGCTGAAATTATAATCGGCTGCATCGGTGTATACTGCTCCAGGATGATTGAGGTACTTTCTATGCAGAGCCCGCGCTCTGGCTCGTCGTCTGCCATCGTGGAAGCCCGATAGCATATTTTTGGGGAGCGGTTTGATGACTAGTTTGTCGCGCACTCCTCGCAGTAGAGGGCCCGGTCGGTCAGACATGGGTTCAGCGTTTACGCCTATTCGATCTACAATCTCCCTTCCCGCTGTAGTGTTGGCCAGTCTTTGGATGTGCATCGCCTTGTGTGCAGTGATGAGTTCTTCTACAGTGTTGTGTATACCCAAGGATAAAAATCTGTCCGTGGGTGTGTTTCTAGGAAGCCCTAGACCAGCTTTATATGCCTGTCTGAGTAACCTGTTTAATCTGTCGATGTCCACCTTAAATAGTTTGAGGTATGGTAGAGAGTAGGTGAATCTGCTAATGACGAATGCATGTATAAGGCGACAGATGACGGCCTCCTTCATACCTCTCTTCTTAGCAGTGATTCCTCGAATGAGCCTGACTATCTGGTTGACCGTTGTTTCCAGACGGGTGATTGTAATGTTGCTCTTACGATTATTTTGAATGAACAGACCTAGTACTCGAATGGTTTCGACCTCCTTTATAGGGAGACCTTGAAGGTTGACCTCTATGGTGTTTTCTCTCTGTTTCTTATGTCTGATTAGAAGGAGTTCAGACTTGGGTTGAGAACATTTGAGTCCTATGCTACTCGCATGCTCCTGGACTACTTGTACTGCTTTCTGAAGAGTTTCTTCTATGTGAGCATCGGAGCCATTCGCCACCCATAGGGTAACGTCGTCCGCATAGAGTGTATGACGTAAGTCCTCTATGGTGTTTAGCTTGCTAGGCAGCGATATGAGTGATAGGTTGAAGAGAAAGGGTGACAGGACGGAGCCTTGCGGCGTGCCTCTATCTCCCAGTTCTATCCTATCCGACCTGATTCCCCCGATTAAGAGTTCTGCCGTTCTTCCCGATAGGAAAGAACTGACATACTTGTAGGTTCTGGCACCTACATTTATGCTCGAGAGGCCTCTTAGAATTGCTCCATGCGACACGTAGTCGAAGGCCTTTTCTAAGTCAAGTCCAAGAACGGCTTTGGTGCCGGTTTTATCCGGGGGATCTATGACGTCGTCATACAACTGGAGCATGACGTCTTGGGTTGATAGGTGGCTCCTGAAACCTACCATAGTACTGGGTAATAAGTCATTATCCTCAGCATAGCCTTGCAATCGGCTCAAGATCACATGCTCCATGAGTTTGGCTAAGCACGAGGTAAGGGATATGGGTCTGAGGTTGTCAATGCTGAGCTTCTTGTTGGGTTTAGGAATGAACGTTACTATCGCGTGTTTCCACGATTGAGGAAGTCCTCCTTTGCGCCAATATCCATTCATTAAATCGGTAACTGCCGAGAGAGATTTACGATCTAGATTTCGCAGCATCTTATTCGTGACTCCGTCCGGTCCCGCGGCTGATGTTGTGCGAAGGTGACAGATTGCAGCCCATGTCTCCGCGTCCGTTATGTCTCTGTCCAGCTCCTCGTTGGGAGCACCCATGTAGCGGTTAAGGGCGTCGCTTTTAGACGTGTTCAGGTATCTCTTTCGAAGTTCGTCTAGGAGCTCCGCATCTGTTCCGGTGAATCCGTGTATGATTTCGCTCATGTGAGATCTGGTAGTAGATTTTGTTTGAGTGGGATCTAAGAGGTGCCTTAAGAGGAGCCAGGCCCTTTTGTTGCCTAACTGACCATTTAGGCTGTCGCATATCTGGCCCCATTGTTGCCTAGATAAGTCAGATGTATATGCTTCGATCTGCCTCTGTAGTTTGGCTGCCTTTAGCTTAAGTGCCCTGTTGTGTTTTTGTTTTTGCCATCTATTGAGGATGCTTTTGTGCGCTTCCCAGAGATGTAGAAGCTTGGAGTCAGCCGTCGGCTGATCTTCCGTCGCTTCCACCTCCTTGGTCGTCTTGCGCACGTCATTTTTAAGCTGCTCTACCCAACTATCTAAGTTTTCGATGTTGGTGGGAGCGGTATCTTCTCTAAGTTTTCTAAAGTTATCCCAATCCGTGAGCATAGTGCTTGTTGGAATTGACTTGTGTGCGGACGTATGAAACGCGATTGTTATGATGCAATGATCGCCGCCTGCCGTATTTCTGGTGTTATGCCATTTGGCTTCAGTTATATTCTTGGCGAAGGTCAGGTCGGGTGTGCTATCCCTGCTGACGCTGTTGCCTAGCCGCGTGCAGGAGTGGGGATCATTAAGTAAAGTGAGGCCAAGATCGCGTGAAGTTTCCCATAGCTTCGTGCCTTTCTTGGTGGATTTAACATATCCCCATTCAGCATGGGGTGCGTTAAAGTCTCCGACTACGAGGAGTTGCGCTCCTTTAGTGAAGTGCATAGCCTTACGCAATAAATTTGGAACGGCTGGCCCTTTATCTTGAGGAGAGCTGTACACATTTAGTATGAAAAGATTTCTGTCTGCTCTATTGTGAGGAACAACCTCTATCAGAGTGTAATTAGCGGTTATGCCATCGAATTCATGCTGGATAGCCGTGATGTTTCTTTGTACTAGAATAGCGGTTAATTGTTCTTTTTTGGTGTCCGCGCCTTTCTGCATGAAGCTTTTGAATCCCGCTAATTTGGTTTTTCCTCTATTCTCCTGGAGTGCTATTATGTCCGGATTTTCTTCAGTATTCTGGATTAGAAGCTGCAGGCGATCCTTCTTGGGAAGGAAGTGCCTGCAGTTCCACTGCCATACGCTAATTCTCTGCGGGTGGGGGGCCATACTGCCCATGAATTGGTTGCATTCCGTGTGTAGTGATCCTGGCCGCTAGGTTGGCCATTTCTTTCTTAACTTCGTCGATGATAAAAGTTTTGAATTCTGCCAGTGTAGCCACGAATTTGGCATCTAGACGTTCTAGATCGGCCTTTCTGTCGGCCTCTACTTTGGCAAATCTGAGGTCCACTTTGTCGACTAAATCTGCTACCGTCGTTTCGGTTTTTTTCTTGGGAGGTGTGAGAGGAGTATCTGCCATCGAATTGGCCGGCCTTTTATGTCTAGATGCCACCTCCACGTCCATAGCCTTATCTCCTAGCTTATCGTCTTGCTTGGGAAGAGCAGGGATGTGTGTTTGATCACTGAGGGGCCTAATGGGGAAGGTGATTTGGGTTCAGGTGGAGTACTTGTGGTTGCAGACTGCTGTAGCACTGCCTTGTAGGATTTTGGTTGACTAGAAGGAGTTACGGCATGTTGGCCTATTAGCTTCCTCAGCTCGTCTATTTGGGACTGCAAGCACTGGTTATGCATTCGAAGCTCCCTCACCTGTTTCTGAAGGGTTTCTTTTTCGGGGTCTGTGTGCCAGGTCACACTCTTGGGTCCCGGGCTTTCGCTGCGGTCGCGATATCGGCTGCGGCTGGCGGATCTGCTGGCGCTTCTCGACGAGGCGTCGCTGCCTAAGGGAGGGAAGGATGACGATCCGCTGCGGTGGCATCCCCGGGTGGATGCCTGCTCCCGGATCTTGATTGCCTGTCGTCGGTTTGTTTTTGGCCCTCGCTGTTGTTGGCCCTCTTCATGTTGGCTTCTTTTACTTGCTTTTGAAAGCGGAACTTGCAGTTGCGGCTGCCAGTGAAGTGATGGCCCCTGCAGATTATGCAAGTGGAGTTGCACGTATGTTGTTCTCCCTGCTTGGGCTGAGCGTGATTGACTCCACATCTGCGGCAGAGTTCGCGGAATGGTTGTGGGCAGACGTCCATGCGGTGTCCAACCTTCCGACAGTTGAAGCAAGCTTCCACTCTGTCGTGGTATGGATAAACGATTTCATCGAACATCAGATATCTGATGGATCTTGGGAGCTGATTTCCGGCAAATATGATGAAGAAGTGCCTGGTCTGCCCCATTCTTCGCGCGTGTATTGTGTCCGTGTCGGGATTTCGGGCGCGAAGTTCCGCTAGGATCTCCTCGTCCGTTTCTCTCGAGTAAGTGTTGAAGACAATACCTCTGACAGAATCTTCTGCCTTTGGTACGTAGGACTTAACCTCAAACAGCTGGTCCGCTATCTGGAAAGATGTCAGGCGACTGTAAGCTTCGGCACGTTGCATGTTTGGCGTGCAGATGGTCAGAGTGTTGTTCGACGGATGTGCTCTGAAGCTATCATTCTGGACTGTCTCCGCTGGAGGCAGTTTTAACGCAGTACAGATGGCTTCGGCAATCTCCAATCCGGATGCCGTCTTCAGATCGAGTGGCGTTCGTGGTTGTACGACGATTATGTAGTCGTCTTGCGGGAGTTTTGGCAGCGGTTTGCCTCGAAATAGAGGCGGCGGACGCGGCTTGGGTGTAGCAGAGTTTCCATCCTTGGATGCCTTGCTGTGATCAGAGCGACGCCCCGGCCCGTCAGCGTCTGCTGCCGGCGTTCCGTTGGCGGCTTGCCTATTTTTCCTGTATTTCTTCTGCGCGGCGAGGGCGGCGGGGATCCATCCGTCATCCTGAAGTTCTGCCTCCATTACAGCTTCACCTTCTACGGCGTGGATCATCTTGCGTGACCGTACTCGTCACCGGCGTCGCCGTTAGGCCTAGCCAGCTCGGTCGATGCCGTGGTCGCAGCTATGCCTAGCTGTCAACACGGCGTCCGAAAAATGTTTCCGTCGATTATTCGGCAGAGAACCCACTTGCCTGGTAGCGAGAGGTATCCACGGAATCCGGATCGTGTTCCGCTTCGTCTGGTACCAGTCTTGGGTCAATGCGCTGTTTCGTTTCGCCGTGGTAGCGATAATTTACGGAGCCCATGCGAAGCGCGTCCGCATGGCTCGGAGTCGGAGTGACTACCTTCGGCTGTGAAAAGAAAAAAACCTGTGTGAGAGAGAAAGATATAGCCGCCATGTGTAGTGTTCAAGAAACCTAAAACCCAACAGTGTTGCAGATAAAATGTACAACTCTTTAACACTATTTAGGAGGGATGATTGGCATGAAAGTGTGCTCTTTGAAGCTCCTGTGATGCAGCCATGTGCTGCTTTGATAGCACCCACTCAAGTACCTTTTTCACTGGGCCCTGTGAGCCATTCATGCACATTCCTTTAATACTTGTCGCTGTACATTAAAAGTGTAAGCACATATTTCTAAGTGCAGATTCCTTCTAACTGCACGGAAGTCTGGCATAGTTCATGTTATTTTGTTGTAAGAATTCAAACAGCTTGTCTTATGGCATTACCAGCACTTTGCATCACTCATGCGGTGTTGAATAACGAACCGATTATTTTTTACTGTCTTGGCAGACGCAATGCAATATCCGACAGCCACATTTTCTAGGTGGAATTGACAGAACTAAAAGTAATGCATGCTTAATTTGCATTCACCTTCTGAAATGCAGTCATCAAATCTTGCTTGTCATCCCTGCTGGTGTCACGTGACGCATGTAGCCAGCGCCGCTCGGCTTGAGCCACATGAAAGTGGCACAGAAGCTGCTTTCCTTCAGGCCACGTTGCTTGCAAAGCAGCTTTCTCAGCTGCCGAATTGTCGGTCATAAATGCCTACAGTGCCTACAGAGTATAAGAAGCAATATTTTGTACCTTTGTTGCTGTAAATAAAAAACCGTAATATCCATTCTAAATAGTACGAAGTGTGTACATTGCTTTTCATTCGAGGGTTTCGCGTTGCGAAGTTTGAGACACAAAGGGCACAGAGACTTTCTGTAACAATTGAACTCGATTGTCCAGATACCGCTTCTCATGGTTTCGTTAAACAATATGCCTAAAATATTGCCACAGCAGTAAACTGGAAACAGTAAGATTTCTTATCCATTTTTGAATGCTGAAGCTTTTAAAAACGTTGCTTGAAAATGTGGGTCTAATATTTCATTTTGCCAGCAGAAAGAGTATGAAGTTTAGTGGTCATAGCTCATGCTTAAGACACCATTTCTTATGTCTTTGACTTCGGAGCATACAGCCATTCATCATATGTGCTGCAAAAATACTGGCTGAAGTAACTGGACTTTGAATGATGTAATGAATTGGCATTTTTAAAACTGAGCAACAATGACAACTAAGAGACACTAGTGTTCGTATGTGCTTTTATCCTTTCCTATCAAGCGATAAATAAAGCAGGCAAATATCGCAGAAGAAATGATAATGAATACACATAAACATTTCTATTCTTAGACCTTCATATAGTGCTTTCTTGATATGGACATGACCTTGATGCTCCAACTTTTCTTATGCAGTCTTCAGCACAATTATTGTACGAGTTATGCATATGGCTAAATGAGAACTTTATACATGTGACCAGTGGGAACAAAAGCATTGCAAATGTCGTTCTGCTCTTCCCTAACTAAAGATTTGATTTGATTTGATGTGAATACAACAGAAGAAGACATGAACAAAATACATGTCATGGGCCACTCTTGTTCATATCCACTGCTGTAATTATAATTTGTTGACTCATGAATGTTTTGATTAATATTTGTTGCTTACATGAGTACTAACAAAGCAGGTTGGGCAGCTCTGCTTCAGAAGACCAAATGCAGCTTTGTAGCTCTCACTGCTCTGAGAACTATGTAGCAGTACAGCAAGAGGCATTGCCCCAACTGCAGTTGCTGCAAGAACCACCGTGAGACTGCTTTGTGACTCATCACATGAGGCTGTGGAGTCTAGGAATATTATCTCCTTAGCAGCACTCAGTCCTTGCGTCCTCTTCATGACCTGCGTCACCACGAGGACTGTCCAGCAAGTACCATCCTCTGACCTTGTGGTTCTCACATCAGCCCCTGCAAAAAGCAATACAGGGCTCCTACTTATAGCGGCATTAAGCAGAGACGAGAAGGAAAATGAGGGGCTTGTTAAGATATACATTTGAAAGTAGCAAGCAGTACAAGCAAAACGGTAATTTAAAAACAAAATTTCATTTTGTCATTCATTAAAGTAGGAGCAGCGGAATCATTTTTTAGACATCAGATATTTCAGCACAAGGTAGGAGAAAACGCAGCTAGATACCACCAATGGAATCCGAATGTAAGATCTCCACGTGTTGCAAATGGTGCTCAACCAACCGAGCTATGGCAGTAATACTATCAAGAGTATCTGTGCTAGCATGCACCTGGTGTGTTTAACCCCTTTATGCTGCCTACAAGAGTGCCAGACCAGAGACCTTCTTTATGGCTTTTAGCATGCAAGTGAAGGGAAATGATCGGTACAATAATACGTACATAAGAAAAAAGCAAATGATCACTGAATCCCAAGAAAGCATAAGGGAATGTTGCTCTATTTATTCTTTCAATGTTGTTAACTGTAGTGATTGGTTTGGTTTGGTTTTATGGGGTTTAACGCCCCAAAGCGACTAAGGCTATGAGAGACGCCGTAGTGGAGGGCTCCGGAAATTTCGACCACCTGGGGTTCTTTTACGTGCACTGACATCGCACAGTACACGGGCCTCTAGAATTTCTCCTCCAAAGAAATTCAGCCGCCGCGGCCGGGATCGAACCCGCGTCTTTCGGGTCAGCAGCTGAGCACCATAACCACTGGGCCACAGCAGCGGCTGTTAACTGTAGTGAGAAATCAGTGACAGTGTAATTACTTTTTTGGGTGCAGGATAACTGCATAACACAACGTGACAGAATGCACAAGGAAAGACAACCACATACTGCCGATGGGGTCCAATTAAGTGAGTTGCACTTACTTACTCATGTCTGTAATGCTATGCTTGGGGCTAAGGAGGCGGCAAATGTATCACTGGGCACAGTATTGTCGTGATGTATGGATACTGAATCTCGATATTACAGATAATGAAAAGCAGACACTGTAGCATAGTCACAGTTTGACTTTGTACGAGGTATTCATCATGGATGCGATTTTTGTTGTTAAGCACTCGGCTTTAGTAATGCAGGCGAGAGAAGGTTGCTATAAGCTGATTTAGACATACGAGTGGCTTCTCATCGTGCTCTATTTTGACCGAAAAGATGCCCACTGTGGCTTGAACGAATATACTCTAAAGCCTCAGGTGGTCCCTCTAAGGGAAAGGAAAACAGCTAGCCGAGAGGTTATCCCTGCTGATAGCATAACGTGCTGAAAATTTTGGTGATAATTCTTGTGATTTATGAAGTACCTAGATAACAAAATAAAAGTAACTGCACACACAAATGTGTGAGAATGCGAATAGTGAAACACCCAGAAAACCTTTGCAGTTCAGTGCTTTCAAAAAGTCACAAGAATTTCAAAGAAAGAAAACAAATTACACTGCTCAGACATATTTCAACTTGCCCTTGTCAAGATAACATGATGCATTCTCTGAAAGCTTGCTGACAGGGTCCACTGCACTGCCGTAATGTCGATCCCGCCACATCCTGTAGTAAACAGTGCCAGGACATGGATTTACGGCACCACTGGCAAGCTTCTCGGCTGCATCATCTTCAGTTTCTAGCTTCTGCTCGTGCATCGTTGTGGCCTGTGCTGGTGTGAGGTGTTCGTGGGAATAGCTATGGAACACATCTCGAGTGTCAGCTGTGGTGCGCAGAAGACGCAATGCATCATCACAGTTAAGTGCATAATTGTGGTCATCCCTGACCTTCACTTCACGATGGCACGCAACGGCGTAGCCCTCTTCAGGAATGGGTCCCGCTTCCTGGTGTCCCTAGTGAAGTTCTTTATTTTGACGTCCATTAAGGCTGTACAGTTGGTGGCCGTTTGGCCAGTAACCTTATTTCTGTTGGAATGCTGGCATTTCCATTTCTTGTGGAATGCGATCCTAGTAAAAAACAAATGCCATTGATTTTTCTTCTAAGTATAAAACTCATCTTTTTGCTTTAGTCTGTTTTATATTAGAGAGACACTAGTAACAATAATGTAATTATTGCGTAATTTTCTGCAGGACAAAACTGGCATGCGGTGAAGCCAGCCTAGCAAAAAGCTGAAAATTGGAACCTGCCACAGTCCACAATTACGTAATTCTTCCATGACAGGCAGCAGAAATTGCACAGAGCACCCTGATGCGCACGAATAACTCGGCTACGTCAAGCAAGATATGTCGGCTCCAGCGCAGAGTGCGCTAAAGATTACGAATTGGTATATTTATCTCCTTATTTACGTGCTTCCACAGGTGGTCTCGACCCGCACCGGGGACAGACAAGTATATCAGGCAATGTCGACAGCTCAGTTCTTCAAATAATACATCAAGTGCACTGGTTCATAAAATGCAAAATTTTCCATACCTTTTTAGGCTTTGCAACTTCCCAGTCAACGATCCACGATGTTCTTGTCGCAACACCGTAGCTGGTGAGCCACTCGTACGCGTCTCCGTTGGTGTTCAGAGCCACTCGAAAACAACTCACGTGCTCGACGCAGTTCTCACTGTCCAATATTCGCCAGCGACCAGCACACGCACGACGCCCAGTTGGTGACCGCACACCGAACTGCTGCTGCCGCCAGCGGTGCATGCGATAATTCGCGAAATAACCCTTCGCAAGCGTTTGGGAGACAACACACCGCGCCGAACGTAACACACGTTCACAACTGCGCGCGCGTGAATACCGCTACGATTGTAGTTTTGTTTGCAGTCTAATCTCGGTTAGGTCACGTGTTACGCTTTATGTTATTTGTTGATACAGGGACTTCAAGCGTTGTTTACTGCCTTAGCGCACAAAAGCCGGTGATTGTTCTCATTAAGTTCAAAATAGGCCCATGATGAGGACTTCAGCTGTGTGCACTAAGCGCGAGACGCGCAAGCGTGGCACGTGGTATGCCTTGTTTGTTGTCGCACGTGACCTAACCTAGAAAAACTGCGAAAAAAAAAAAACACATCTACAAGTAGCGATAACAACAAATAGTGGAGAAGGCGGGAGCTGCAGCATGAAGCATCGACAGCCGACAGGGGCACTAACTTGGCACCAAGCGCGATATATAAATTTCATCATTGCATATTCTTCTTTCCTAGAAAAATATTTGAAGTCAATAGCTCCTTCATGAAAAACCAAACACTGCAGTCGACTTTCGCATACTGAGAAACCGTTGTCACAGGCCAGTTCGCGACTGCGGCACAGCATCAACTGCTCAGTGCCCCTAGCGACCGTAGTGCCCCTGTCGGCAGTCGATGTTTCTGTCTTCACGCCGCCTTTGCGCCGCAGCTGGCCGCAGCTAACAGTTGTTCTACTACACCCAGATGTATTTCAGCGCAGAACGCGCGCGCGCGCAATGTCAACTCTTGTGGCGTTGATCATGGTCGCTTGGTAGCGTGCTCTTCTTGGCGTTGGTGACGACCGTTTTATGTGCGATCGTGGTCTGTTGCCTCCCGTAGTGGCGGTGCATTTGCAAACGCAGGCAAGGGCTCACAACGGGAACTGTCGCAAACACCTCCGGCGGAAGCAGCATTTCAGTGTGCGGTCTCGCGCCGTGTCCGCCACCGCCTCGATCAGTGCTGCTCATTGCCTCTCGCTACTTTTCGGACGACTCCGACCCCTGCGACAAACGCAAGGTAGGTCTGCGGGAGGACAGGCGCAAGGGAACGCTTGCATTCTGGTCATGATGTGGTTACGTATGTGCATGGTGTGTGTCGGGTTCAGGTGGGACGCCTTCTCATGTTGGTCTGTTGGTAGTTGCTGGTGTCAGCGGCGGATCTCATGCTTGGGGTATAACTGGCATGTAACTTCAGTGAGATTACTACTTTGGAGCCGGCTGTGTTTCTGTCTCATTGAGCAGCTCTAATGTGCCCGGATAAACAGAGTTGACATCTCGTGCTGGCATCCGAAGGTGTTAAATTGGTGAAATTGGTTTTCGAGGAAAGGAAATGGCGCAGTATCTGTCACACATATCTCGGCGGACACCTGAACCGCGCCGTAAGGGAAGGAAGGAAGGCGGGAGTGAAAGAAGAAAGAGATGAAGAGGTGCCGTAGTGGAGGTCTCCGGAATAATCGACCACCTGGGGATCTTTAACGTGTTCCGAAGTGTATCGCCAAATGTCGCTCTAGGACTGAGAGAAGGGGCTTCTAAAAAAGGGAAATACAATGGTGTGGTTCCTGTAACGGCATCGTAGGCATGGTGGGAAGAAACTAAGTTCTACAAAGGGGGTTATAAGTGTCCACCGCTGGGGCTGGTTGTGTTCCCAAGCCCATTTTTCTTTATAGCTTTGTTAGTGCAATCACGTGGGGCACCTAACATTCTTTGATTCAGAGTGAAGTAGAAGAACTCCCAAATGTCAATGGTGTGTGCAGTCCACGAACTCTTGCACAAATTCAGTTTTATGTTGAGCAATCCCAGTTGTTTTTTTTTAACTGGCATGACAGGAGAGTGCTGATTTGACTTTTCCGGGTGTTTGTTTTCTTGAGATGGTAGTCTTAAACAGCAGTTGAATTTATTTATTTGCATAAAAAAAAAAACATGCAGGCACAAATCCCTTCCATTTTTTTGTGGCTTATCTCAGGGCTTCAAGATTTTGCTTTGCAAACGTTACATTGACTTAAAGGGACAGTGAGGAGAGCTCTATTAATATTTTTTTTAAAGCAAAAGCCGATAGTTTGGCATTTCATGGCTTTGTTGCCACTTGGCCGGCAGCGAAAGATGCATTTATTTCTAAGAAATTTGGATTCGAAGTTGAAAAAGTTTTTCCTGCCGTTCTGATTCAAACTTGGGATTCTCTTATGACGACACAGGACTAAGTGACGTGAAACATGACGTGCATATGACGCAACGCAGACTCAGTGATTTCTGGCAGCCAGCAGTGCGGTCTAGCAGCAGCCGAAAAGAAAGCTACCGCCGGCCGCACGTTGAAGGCATCTATCGGCTACTGCGGCCGTCGCTACCGTCGCTTTGTTTACGTTTGCACCGGCGTTTTGCCAGCATTACGATGGACCCCGTTCTCGAAGTCGTCAACGAAGTTCTCGCAAATAGACCCCTTTAGCATACCGTGTACCTTGTTACCGTTAGCGGAATACCAGGAGCCCGCCTACCGCCGGTGAGCAGGCACTGGTTGGTCCCGATGCTACAGGCGCGCGCGTAGCTGCCGGTACGTGGCGCCATCTGGCGACGTCAAGGAGATTTGCGCATGCATTGGCTGCGCCTCAGTGATTCGTGGCTTCTCGTGTCTAGTGTTGCTAGAACCATTGGTTCTAGCAACACTGTTTTGTCCTATGACGTCATCACGCTTGTATTTGTGAGTTTGGCCTGTGGCGGCGATACCTGTATTTTGGTTCTTGCTCTTTTCTATGTTACAAGAGCTTTGTTTTCAGTATGAGTGGCGTTTTTGTAATCAGGAGCTGGTATTCTGTCAGTACAAGCCAACTTCAATTTCTCCTCAGTGTCCCTTTAAAGTTTGCATCGAAGAGGTCTTCTGGCATTGCCAAGTCTCCTTTTTTGACAGGTTTTGATTGCTGTCATGCTGTGTTGCTTGAAGTGGCCAACCACCTGAAAAGCCTTCGATTCTGTCTCACATCCCAAGTTACAAATGAAGCTAAAAAACCTGTTAAAAAACATCACGCAGTGGCTTAATTCTTACCTTTCCGAACGTTACCAATACGTCAAACTTGGTAGGTCCACATTAGATCTGGCGGCTGTCCTATCAGGAGTCCCACAAGGATCTGTGCTGGGCCCATTACTTTTCCTTATTTATCTCAATGACCTGTCATTTAAATCTCCTCTGTGCTGCTGTTTCTTTGCATATGATTGTGTTGCCTACCTTAGTATCGAAACAGTTGATGATCAAAAGGTGTTGAACGATTGTCTTACGGCTGTCCCTGACTGGTGTCGAAAGTGGGACATAAGCTTGAATACGTCTCAGTGCGCCCGCATGACTATATCGCACAAAAAAAATCCACTCGCCTTCAGGTACAAGATTAACAATAACGAAATTACATCTGTTAGCATATATGAATATTTAGGACATATGCTAGAACAAAATCTAAGTTTGAACGCTCTCATTAAGAAGGTAGTGTCAGGCGCCACTCAAAGGCTTTGGACGCTAAGACATAAATTAAAACTCTGCACGTCAAAGACAAAACTAGTTGCTTACACAGCCCTTATACGGCCACTACTCGAGTATACCGACATCGTCTGGGACCTGCATACTAAAACAAAAATCAACCATATTTAGGGTTAACTGGAGAGACATGGGAGAGGTCTTTGCCCTGCAGTGGGTGTAGTCAGGCTGATGATGATGATGATTTAGGGAGTGCAACATAAAGCTCTACAATTTATCCATAATGCCTACGGTAGGCACATCTCAGTGAGCAGTCTTACGCTACTGGGCCTTCTACAGCTCCAGCAGATTTGCAAAACGCAGTGCCTAAAACTACTGTACAATATCACTAATAGCAACGCCAGACTGGATCTTAATGATTACATGCAGTATAATACTACAAGACCTACCCGAGGAAAACATACTGAAACACTTTTAATGCCTCAATGTAAAACAAATTCATATTGCTGCTCTTTTTTTCCGTGATCCATCCTTGAATGGAACAGACTGCCTCCCGACGTTACCGAATCCGAATCAGTTGAAACATTTTTGCTTGATTTGCATTCCTGCTTGTGATAGTAGTGTATGTAATGTTCTCTTCTCGTGTGAATCATCGGCGGTGGTTCCTTGGGTGGTATTCTGCCGGTGTCGCCTTTTGCGACATGTCGCATATGGGCGGGGCCTAAAAAAGTGCTTACAGATGCTCGAGGAAACGGAAAAAGCCGCCGGCACTTTCGTCTGCGGTGCATTCATTCACTCCGAGAAGCGACAATTTACCATTGCTGATTCACTAGCAGCAGTAGTTTCGTATCTTTTATAGCAAGAATATTTGCCATCACATAACGTCTAATGTTCAAAAAAACATTTGCAAATTTAATATAAACTCGCTTTACTTCATTTAAGTCTATAAAACACCGCGAAAAAGCTCCAAATCTATTTTTCTTTCGTTCCGTTCGTTCCGTTCTTTCGGTCGGCTGCGTTTCGGGCAGTTGCAGACGGTAGCAGTGTAGCTGGAGGTCCCATTAGGCTTGCGCGCTCCAGAATCGAGAGCGTATCTAAAAAACTAGGTTGAATTGCAGCTTAAACTTTATTGACGAAGCAAGGTAAGTCATAGCGAAAAGTAACAACACCAGTAGTTGCCGGTAAACATGCCGACCGGAATCGCAAGGACTGCTGAATTGGCTGAAGCGGGCGGCTCTCGCTTGAAAGGACGTCGCCATGTTTTCACGCCAAGGACGCAAAAGCCGCAACTGCCGATTGCGTTCGTACGCTAACGGTAGCCCGTCGCCCGCGTGAATCGCTTCAGCGCATTCCGTTGTTCGACTAAGCGTAGTAAATTGGGGCGACGTCACGATGACCTGGCAGGAAGGCGGGTCCGTGTCACGCCGCCGTCACCGTGGCTCGAGCCAATCAGCGAAGAGCGAATGCGACATGTCGCAAAAGGCGACACCGGGAGAATACCACCCCTTATCTTCTCTGGCAATTGCACAGCAGTTTTGTAAACGATGCACAGGCCTCGGGTTTGATGTACCTTGTTGTATCTTTTCTTCTGTTTATTTTTCTGTCATAACCCAATGTACACCACATGCGTGCCTGATTGTTTGCTAATGCACTTCACTCTGCCCATTCCTGCTTTGGCCGCTAAAAGGCGGCTGACAGTATTGTTAAATAAAAAAAAATGGTAGCTTTGCCACCCTCTTGCTGCCCTCCTACTAAATCTTGAAGAACTATGAGACACTGTTTCTTTGCTGATGGCATGGTTGTAGTTCCCCCACTTGAGTTTCAGTCGTGCTTCTGAGATGGAAGCTGCCTTTTATGGCCTTTCTCGGTCCTCTCTTCAGTGCACGGTGTAAGAATAATTTAGGTGTTGACACTGACCGCCCGCCGCGGCGATGAACGCGCACAGATCTTGTTCACCCTCTAGTACAGCGCCAACCGCAGCGGCGCGGAGGCGCTGCGGAGCAGGGCCCATTCGCTTGTGGAGCGGCGGAAGCGGCTGAGCGGCGTGCCTCTCTTTTGGTGCCGGCTGTGTTTTTCAGTGTTTTCTGTTCCAAATTGGACGCAGGGCAAGTTGCGGACTGCATTCTATACTATGTCACCGGTTTTTTGTGCAAAAAATGCGAAAAGTAACCAGTTGCTCTACTTGCTTATCGGCCTTCAGTGTAAAAAATAACTCTTTTGCTGAAGCAGCTCTTACAAATGTGAAGAACAGAGGAGGTCTTACTCATCCTAACTTGAACATATTTTATCTTCTGAAGCAAACAGAGCGGCTTTTTGTTGAATACGCAGACTGCCACATGGTGTACTGGGACACCATAGACGGGGTGTTACATACACGATGACTTTCCCATGTACTGATCACAAGGAAGAAGTAATCGGACATCTTCTCCACTGTTACGTCAGCATCAGTATGAGGCAGCATTGCGGGCACACGAATGCAATCATGACGAAGCAGTCTCAAGAAAAGAAGAACCTGGCCAAACTGTGTTCAACCTAGATGGTAGAGGTTCCATTACTCAGTGCATCGTCCAAATAGCAGGTTGGAGTGATCAAGATTTCTGTCGTGGTCTTGCCTCTAGACTACACAAAAGTAGCCTAGCGAGTTGCGATTAATTTTGTTTTGTGCATAATCTAGTGAAAATACACGATCATATCTCTCATAAGGGACATACTTGTAGTAATAACTTTGTTCCACAGAATGGCTATTCAGGCTTAATTGAATAAAAAATGCCAATTATGTGTTTAACTTCCGGAAGTAATGCATAGGTATTAATGGATGCCGCATTGGAGAGCTCCAAATTTAGCAACACCTTTTGTGTTTTGCGGCCGCCGCAACCGCCATTGAACCCTAGTTCTCCGGCTCAGTAGTCGAGCTTCCTCCTTATTAAGGTACCCTCGAGTTTAAAATTCTGGAGGTCATGAGATAAGCGAGCGAATTAATTGAAGCTACTAATGGCGGTCTGGACTCTCTGTATTTACGTGCAGGAAGCCACTTTTTGAAGAAGCATATGCAGAGACACACTAGATGCGACATGCCGTGGCAGCGGAGCATTTAATTTCCTTCGGTGATCTCGTGGCCATTTCCCACCTGCTGTAAAATTTGGTGCCACAAAACATGGTGGTATGATAGGCAGAAGACAGGCCGGTAATATTTATAACAAATATACAGCTGCATAATTTGCAGTACCCTAGAACGCTCGATGGAGATTTTCGTGGTCCAATATTATAGAGATCAACAACGCGCTGGAATTATTCTCAACTGACGGCCGCCAATCCCAGTTCAGGGTCGCGTAAATATTTTACTTCTGCGCGTGCACTCCAGTCTTTCCTTTGGGGAGACAGCACAGCTCAGCATCGGCGGTGTTGTTGTAAAAGATGAGCTTGGCAAGAGTAATGCCAGGGGTAATTTCCGCTAAATATTTTCGCGTCACGTAGCTAAACGTGCGCTGCACTAGCCATTAAAACGTCATAAATGCATACTTGGTTTCCTTTCGGTCCCTGTGCTCATTCGTACCCACGACAAGAGCGCGGGTTCTATTCCTGGCTGTGGAAGCAATCTATCGAGCAGAATGCAAAAACGGCATTGAGGTTTCTCTGCACATTAAAAAATCGCAATTGGGCGGAGTTAAGCATGTTCTCTAAACGGCGGGCATCATGTCACAGCGTCAGCGCATTACGCTGCTCAGGCAATGTCTGAATGTACGTGCAGGCTATTTGGCCCAAATGTGGGGGCGTGCGCGTTGCGGCCGACCGTTTATATTTAAGAGTCAGTATAGTTAACTATGCTCTCAGCATTCTTGTGGATGAATTAAAAAAACTTTTGCAATGAATGCATTTCGATAACGGACCTGGAAGGATCGCACGGTCACTTCCTCGCTGCTGTTTCACCGATTCATGCAGTCCCATGTGGTAAAACACAAAGTAGCCTAAAATTATTCAGTGTTGGCAGCAATTTCAATCCGCCTGCGCCTCGCTGAACTTAACAAAGCGCACATACAGGCCGTGGCACCGAACGGTTGCGCAGCACCTGCATTACGGCCGCCGCCACTCGTCGACCAGACAGGACCCCATCGCCTGGCACCATCTGTCCGCATTCGAGAGAAGCTCAAGGAGGAGCGAACACAATCTGGTTGCGCCGCCGGGCGCAGTGTCAGCACCTAAATATGTTCTTGCACCGTGGTTCAGTGCCTTTGTCTGACTTCTGCTTCAGCATTGGCCAATGTGGTGCCATGCATTAGGATGGCTAATGCAGCTCAACATTTCCAAGTGTAAGTACATGCATGTAACACGCAAGCGCACCAATGTCAACTACGCATATTCACTGAACTCAACCACCCTTTCCAAAGTTCTTTCTTACCGGTATCTAGGAATTCATATCACCAACAACCTCACGTGGTCCGAGCACATTATGAAACTGGCAGCTGATGCTTCGAAATCACTCGGGTTTATCAGACGGCACCTTGGTTCTTCCCCACCTTCTATCCGAAAACTAGCCTACAATACTTTCGTCCACACTAAACTAGAATATGCCTCCCCTATTCCGAACCCACACCGAGCCTACTTAATCGACACCCTAGAAGCTATTCAAAACCGTGCAGCCCGCTTTATTTCATCCGACTATCACACTCACTCTAGCGTTACAAATATAAAATTGTCTCTCGACATACAGCCTCTGGTGCACAGGCGTAAAATTGCCCGTTTGTCTTTGTTCCACAAGCTTTACTATTGTTTTCCATCACTTCGGGACTCCATTTTGCTTCCGCCGCTCATAACTTCGCGACGTCTCTTCAACTCCATGAGCATTCTGTGCATGCACGGCTCCACTAACGCATTTAACAAGTCTTTTCTACCTGTTGCCATCGAAGAATGGAATTCATTACCCGAGTTCATTGTCATCGAGCGTGATCCGCGTAAGTTCCGCCAATTGGCCACTTTCTGTGGTGGGTTCATGCACATTTTTTCTTTATATCCTGCCAGTATATGTCTATGGCACTGATTGTGTCCTGGTGTATTATTGTGATGTAACGCCCCCCCCCCCCCTCCCCCACCCCTTAGGTAATGCCCCACCACCCAGGGGTCTGTAAGGGTCAATAAATGATGATGATGGCTACCCCGACCTAGCATAGGCTATCTGCAGGCAGAGCCAGTGAGGTGTGTGTAAAGGATGTGAAAATGATACCAAATGTGAAGGCATACAAAGAACACATAAGTGAGCAACGGGTGTTGCTCAGCATACATCTTCGGCTTTTGTTCCATTTTTCATTCTTTTCACGGTGCACCAACAAGCCCTAATCCAACTTCACATGGTTGTGCGTGTAAACAGCTTCTCATTGCTGCACTGCGCCTTTATGGATTGGCACCCTTAGTCATTTGAGGTGTGGCCACTCTTGCCATTAGTGCTGTGACTTGAAAAATGCTTTGCATGCTCGTGTGGTATACGTACAAGAGAGTTCAGGGGTACTGAATGGGCTGTTGATATTGTGATGAGTTTCACATTATTAGAAAAGGCCTTTTCTACTAACTTTAATATAAAGAGACCTAGTTTTTAGAAACATTATCTAAAACTTATGTACACTTTGGTGGGCTAGCTGGGGCAATGGTTAAGACAAAGAATCTCATAAGTCGGATTTATAGAATCTTTAGGTCACAACATTTTCTGATCACTGATCTAATTGCAGAGGTTTGTTATATAGACAAATATAGACAGCCAGCGCATTGCCTTTAATGCGGTATCGTTAAGGATCAAATTCAACGAAAAAGTATCATCCTGTCGGCATCGTGCAGCAAAACTCCAATGTGATGTCATAGGTGGTTCTGTGGAATAGTAGTGACTAAGCATGGCATGCAATGTGAATTGAAGGTCGCCGCATGTCTCAAATGATGCTACTTTGTATAGTAAGTTATTTTCACTGAAAGAAAAGTTTAGAGACTTTTAGTCGGGATTCCAACCTGCGAACCTTGGGTTGCGAGTCGGACACGCTACCTCCCGGGCATGTAGGCACGTTCACTTGGTATCCATGTCATGGCAATCTATGTGTGGCACATGGTGTTAGCTGAGCTATGGGCTATGAGCTATGGGCAAAGCATACTAATTGTAGTTGATAGTTGACACCAGGTAATTAGTGACGTATGTGCCATGTGACGTTATGTGTCACGTGATTGTGCTAGTTAGGTTGATTAGTGCACATGACGTTCTGTGAAGAGTCTGCTGAAGGGACTCATTAACGCTATCACGCCATACCCTTTAAGCAGCGCTTAACTGTCCCCCTAATTTGTTTCCCTCATGGGGCAAGTTGTCAAGCATCTAAGGCAGAAAGCTGGGCTAGTTGGTGTTTAGACAGCTGATATCTTTTGACGTGGTCTTCTGAGAATAAAGTCAATTGATGTCTAGTGTTTATGTTATCTTCTCTCCCTTCGTCCCTGTTGTTTAGCACTAGTCTTACGCCTTCTGTCGAGCATCTGGGAGAAGAAACAGGGGTATTTGTATATAAAATACACTTTATCAGTGTAATACCCCTGTCACAGTTGCCAATAAGAGATCGGAAGCGGCCAGAGTGGGTGAGAGAACAAACGCAGGTTAATGACATCCTAGTTGAAATCAAGAGGAAGAAGTGGGCTTGGGCAGGCAATGTAATGCGAAGGCAAGATAACCGCTGGTCCTTCAGGGTAATGGAGTGGATTCCAAGAGAAGGCAAGCGTAGCAGGGGGCGGCAGAAAGTCAGGTGGGCAGATGAGGTTAAGAAGTTTGCAGGGATACAGTGGCCGCAGCTGGCAAAGGACAGGGTTAATTGGAGAGACATGGGAGAGGCCTTTGCCCTGCAGTGGGCGCAGTCAGGCTGATGATGCGTGTGTCCGTGTTGCCCTCGAGCGCATGCCAAACGAGCGCTGAGTGTGTGTGTTCGGGTGTGCGGACCGCAGTCACTGCATGTCGCATAATAGTTCGAACTAGCGAGTGGTTCGGCAAGCGGGAGTTTGATTTGCGGCTAGCAGTAGAGGAGAGATGCTGGCTGCGGGAGAGCGCAGCACCCATGAAAAGGACACCTGATCCTCCTGCTATTCCAGAGGTGCGTATGGGGTTCTGATGGGAAGGAAGGCGTATGGGGTTCTGATGGGAAGGGAGGCTGTGTGAGTGGCGGCAACCAAAGGCTCGTCGGGAAGAGAAGACGTGGAGAGCAGGAGTCGGCGAAGCTTTGGAAGGAGACACAAGGGCAGTCAGGTGCTGAGATAAGAGGCCTCACCCTGGTAGTGGAGAAGTTGAGACCGCACTATACATAGGTGCAAATAAAATAAATTCCATAATATGTAATCTGTAATTTTTTAATGGTCTGCCTTCGTCGGCATGAGTGAGGAATGGTTGAAGAGCAGAGATATAAGAACCGGATTCCACTTTCCATCTCACAGATTCGGTCCTTTCATGTGTGTGCTTTTGTGCATCGTCCTCGCCCCTTGGTTGTCTCCTTCAGTGCTGGAGTGTTTTCAAGATTGCACTCCTAGCTTAGCTGTGCTTAGCTGTGTGCACTGTTTTTTTGTTTGTTGGGAAACATTGCGCTGATGTCCTCCTCTTTTTTTTTTAAATGAGTGGTTTATTATAGTCATTGTGGGAGTTTCCCAATACTTCCAGGCTGTCCATATTTCCTGGCAAAGTCCTCGTTTATCTCTACACTCTCAGACAAGCTCATGTTTTGGGCAGTTTGTCAAGCTGAGCCCATTTCCAGTGCCCTACTATGGTCACTTTTGAAGAGTAGTTGGATTACGCACTAATGAGAAAGTAGTTATGTGTTCATTAAAAAAAACCTCGTCTTTGTCTTTTATTGAAAGGAAGGGGTCATCGCAGTTAACACTTTTCTGTTAAATTTTATTTTCTGTGCTTCAGGAGCATCGGAGCAAATACCAAGCATAGTAGCAGACCAAGGCTCGTGGTCAGAGCATGCAGATCGAGACTGGCATCCAGTCCGACTTGGTGAGGACGTCCCAGAGCACGCAGACCTTCTCCTCTCGGACACGGAGCGTAGGCACAAACACAAAGCCACTTCCAGGGGAGGAGGGTATGTGTTGCCGTACTCTTCACTTATAGTGTGAAGCATTGCTTTGGCTGCAAGGGTGAATGAAGCCAGTGACGGGAGAGACCCGCCACTGGTTTCTTTGCTGCGTCTACAATCTAGATGTTGTGCTCCTGTAGCACAAAGCAAGGCATGCGTTTCATATTCATGGTATTTTTCTGGTGCTCAATGCCACTGCAGTTGCCTGGGTCAGACATGAAGGAACAGTCTTAGTGATCAATCATTTTGCTTGGTTCTAGAAATTGCGGAAACCTTGTTTCAATCGGAATCTTCTTTTCTTAGCGGAAACCAACTAGTTGAGCTCATCACTTTTACCGCTGCGGTCTTCCTAGTAGTCAGAAAAAAACTGCGCTCTGTGCAGTTTCTTGGATGTTTGCTTTGAAAAAGGGACCAGAATAGCCCACTGGAATCTTGTCCGTGATAAAAGAAGTGAACATACAGTAGAATCTCAGTGATATGAATCTTGGGGTCGCAGAAAAATTCATGTAATCCGAAATGAAATCCTTCTGCAGAAGTAGGGGAAATGCATTCACGCAAATCTGTTCATGTCTGACACTGTTTATTTACGGCCACACGGCCATAGCTCACTACTCGTGGTATGTACAGCATGACACGTTTGCGACATCAGCAACCTGCAGGCTGTCCGCCGCCGCTGACTGATCCCTCTGTGTACAGCGTGACTAGCGATTGCGGAGTTGGCTATGTCCAGGCCACGCTTAGTGCTCGAAGATGTGGTTACTGCTCATGCATTCTTATCATCCATAGTGACACAGGAGAGCGCTCAGAAAATCCAAAATTTTGCACATTGTACACAATACACTCCAGGAGGGGAATTAAATGAATTGACGTCCTCCTGAAATTTGTATCAACCATGTTCGTATCATTGAGCTTCTACTGAGTGTAAATGCACTAAAGCCTTGCTAACTTTGAAGCCCTGAAACCTGGCGGAAGTTTCAAGAGCAGCAATCTGCTAAAAATTTCAATGGGAAGGGGCAACTCTCGCTGCAAATGGTGCCAATAACGTCCACCAGTTCTAGAAAAAGCTTTGTTTGCATAAAATGGGTTCCTTGTAGTTGTAGACAATTCATGACTGCATCTCTAAGCGTTGCTTCAATGATTGCTTACTTTCATTGCTTGAAAAAGGAGGACGCTTCAGCTTCTTCACCTTTAAGAGTGGAATGCGACAGCGTGTCGCAGCCTGCCAGATAGTCTCCGGAACGCCATCGCCCGTCCGGTGCGACGCCTTGCCCGTTGGACAAATCGCTCGGAGTCTATAGGAGGCCTCTCAACAAAGCGATGCCACGAACGCCAGCATAGCTTCCGCGCCGAACGAACGGGCAGCAAACCGCAAGCTTCGTGGTGAACGCGCCTTGGATGTGCGCTGCGTTGTTTGCCGCTCACCGCGTGATTCCTGCGTCCCCACACGGCCCCACTGTGCCCGAACGAGACGAGTGGGAGGCGCTAGGAAGCACTGCCTTTGTGCGATATCTGTTGAGGCAGTGGCATACATTGCGAGGAGGTGGTTTTAGTGGGCGCCGCCTGATGGTGCTATGTGCGCACCAAGCAAAGAGGAAAAGTAGCGGAAACGTAATTTGCTATTCGCTTAATTGCGGCTTCTGTAATTTCCATGCTCATAATTACTAATATACACCACAGTACATGTCTCTAAAGCACCCTTCTAAGACAACATCGTATTCACTAGATGCACCTTTGTTCCTGCCAAACCATCAAGCTGGCATGGCGGAGTGGTTAGCGTGTTCGTCTCGCACTCCGGAGGCCCTGGTTCGATTCCCCAACTAGACCAATTTCTTACTCTGTTTTATTTATTAATGCTTCTAGGATTTTTCGCTCCCAGCTAGCGCCGCCAATGGCACCGGCTTTTCTGCATCACGGGCCCCTTAACAGCGTCGCATTAACAAAAGAACCATGTGGCACTTCTCTGCTTAATATTTGCATCTGGCCCCATAGAACCATTCTCAAAGTGTTCAATACACTGTGCGAGCTCTTCATTGGTGCTATTGCACTCAGCCTTGTTAGAGAACAAACACAGCGAGTTTTCTGCCTCTGCGGATGTTGAAACCTGTGAGGCATTTTCTTTTCCTGTTACAGTGATAGTGCTGCTGTTATAAAAGAAGTCAGCATGGGAAACGAACTAAGGTCTTGCTAAGTTTTTAGGTTTCCTTGCTGTTCGCCCGTTTGGCCATCAGTCGCTTGAGCACATTCGAGATTAGGCGAACTAAATAATAAAGAAACGAATGCAGGACTTTTATAGCTGGGCTGATCTCATTAAAAGTGCGTTTATCTTTATAGTTTGTTCTGTAGATCAGGCACCATAGGCATATTCACCTTAACCTGTCCTTAGCCTCTTGTGGTGAGGGGCTGAAGGGAGGCAAAAAAATGGCCCTCTGCACTCATCTGCATCATCTCTTTACCAGTATTAGTGTCAGGCAGTTTGAACTTAAGTAGCCTAAAGAGGCAAAGCATTTGTTTCCCTATGCTTCAACTTGTTCAGTAGATGACACGCTATTCTCACACTGGTATGCTCACAAAAGGTGACTGATTCTCAAAGCTAGAGCAACAAAGTAGGCACACTGACCAGGTTGTAAGTTCTGTACTTTCTGCTGTAAGTACTGGTGTAAGTACAGAATGCAATAATTGGTCAAGGTTTTACATTTACCTGAATGGAGCTCATATTTGCAATGCCTGTGTGGAAAACTATAACTTCATCAAGTTCTCAATGAAGAACAATGAACACTAAAATTTGGTGCGTTTTGCACAATTTAATTGGAGCTTTGATGTGTTTTGTAGCATTGCAGACGAAAACCTAAAAAAACATGACTGTTTGTTCTCAAGCCTTTCAATGTAAGCTGTAGCACAAGCCAATATTGTAGTGTGTGCTGTATGCCATGTTCGTGGAGTGCTTTCGTGCTGTCGCCTATATGCACTGTTTTGTTGTGCAGTCAGGCTGCACTCTCCATATACGGCTTTACTTGCACATTTGTAGGCTGTACAAATACAGCAATAATGTAGTCACATTTCCTGAAGATATAGGGAGTATTCACTGACATCACAGCGGCCACCATTTTGTTGTCTGTGGAGCACTGCGAAAGGCTGCGGGCGTGTTTAATGGGATTATTGCCTCCTGCTCCGGCCTTTACTGCTGAACCTACCCGCTGTACAACAAAAATTGCACCATTGATGTCGCATGAATACGGTTAAACCTGGATATAATGAAGTCGAAAAAAATCCGGGATTTTTCGTTACATCCAGGTTTTCATTATGTGCAGTTTTCGTAAGAATACCCGAAGGGTAATGCAAAACGGAAACCAAACTAAGAAATAAATGTAGGTGAAATTACTTGAAAATTTTTACATGAAACCCCATTATTCGATGTCCAAAAGCACGGCTATCGCGGCAGCCGCTGCCACCTCCGCTGTGGCTTGTGTAAGGCCGGAATACACGGTGCGTTTTTACGGCTGTGAGGCGACGATTTCCGCCCGACGGCGCGCGCTCGACGGCCGGCGTCGGGAAATCGCCCGCTGCCGCCGATCTGCTTCCACTAGTTATTGACACATGGCGTCCGGTGAGACCGGAAACAGCACCTGAAGCAAGCCAATAGCAGCGCAGCTGCTCCGGTTTGGCTGCCTCTGCTTGCCGTCACCAGCATGGCCGCCATGGCCGACGAGCTACGCAGTGATTTTGGCGCAGAAATGTTATTGTGAAAATACTAAATGCTACATCAGACATGAAATGTTGCTTTTTTTTAGAGAGCATGGCTGGATCTTGTATCTAATAGTCTACAATTCCTTCTTGAAGTGAATGTGTCAAAGAAACCCGCAGCCGATGGCGTCCGCGGCTAAGCGGGCGCCTAAAGGTATGCGACGCCATGCATTCAAGCACATAAATTCTTATAGATACTTACGCTTGCGTGCTAAAGCAAGTACATTGATGCCGAAGGGAACACTCTCGGGATTTTAACAGAAGAGTCAGCATCGCTGCTCTCACAGACCTAATTGCTTAATGGTATTTGTCACTTGTTGATCGCAGTTGCTTTCACGTCGAGGGATATTCGGCGGCGCAGCGCCGCTTCTTTGCTTCGTGCATCTCCAGCTGGGCGGCGCACCGCCACGACGTTTTCTGCCACCCGAATATCAGCAAAAAAAACGTCGCATGTTCCCGGGCTACGCGAGCAACCGCAGTCCAGCGAAAGAAAAAGCAGCGGAGATGCGCTGACGGACGCGTTGTCTCAACTGCTGTCGCTCGTTGCGATCGTTGACGCTCCTCTCATGTCAGTTGGTGGTTTACTTTTCAGCCAAATTTCGTAACTCAGCACAAGCTAACAGACAGTTGGCCTAGCGAGTTCGTTACATCAAGGTCAACCTCCGCTAGGCATTCGTTACATGGAGGTCTCAAATACACTCGCTTTGACTGAGGCGGCGTTGGGCAATTGAAAAACTTCATTACATCAAGGAATTCGCTATATGGTGGTTGGTTGCATCCAGGTTTAACTGTCCCCCTTATTGGAAGTACAAAGTGGGTGGCGAGTTTCTCGAAGGGTGCTACCTCAGCGATGTCGTACCTTGTGGAGGTGAGTTCACTTCCTTCAGATTATTGCCTTTTTTTCAGTAACTCTTTTGTGGAATTCACTATATCTCCTTCAGACGCAAATTATTGTCTAGAGGGCGAAAAATGTTAGCAGCTTTTGATTTTATCAAGCAGCATGCCATGATTGCACAGCGAAAACTCCCTTCTTCCCAGGTTCCTAATTTTGCACTTTCCGTCATCACTTCATATCCTTACAATGCGGCTCAACGTAGGTTCCAGGGTCTCAACTGTACTTTTTTTTTCATTCTTGTCAGAAAAACTCAAATCAGGCCATTGGAAGCAACTGAACGAAATCATCTTTGAGTGCGTTAATTGTGTTTAAAAAATGCGCAGAGCAGCCATACGAGCACTGCCGCAAAGCTCGTAAGCATCGCATCTTGAAAACGATTTTTTTTCGTTACTTTAGCATGTGTGGCTTAATATGGTGATGTGGATGATTTTGCATATAAGTCCTTTTTCACATTGTCCACATTTTTTGTGCACTGTGTCTTGTGCACTAGGATTTTCCAGTATTTATGTCGCATGCGCAAACGGATGTTGCGCTTGATGGGCATATAACTTGTTTGATTAAGTGAAGGCGCAGGAGAGTTGAGAATAAATATTGCTGCAAGCAAGGGTCTAACGTTTGGTATACGTGCACGACTGGTAGTTTTCAATGTAAGGATTCTGTGCTGCTTCCAAATAAACGGCATATGCTTCATGATACTGTTGTGGCAATAGCATCGGGGCACTCTTATGTGCTGACGTTGCAATCTTTGTGAAGTTCGTTTAGGCAGGACAGAAACTTGGTAGTGCTCTTCAATGTAGGTGGAGTTTTTACGGCTTGCATCGGTGTGTTTGCTAGTAACAGCTGGTGATGCCAATTTTCATTGTGATTGACTGAGACAAAGCATGAGCTATTGCGGCTTTTGAGATATCCTCTTAATTGTGACGTTCCCTGCCCGAATAGCATTTCCAACTGAACTGCGATTGAGCTGCTTAAAACATGACAGAAATCTGTTCTCAGCTTTGTCATGCTGTTGTACACATTTCGTTTGGCCCACCAATTTAGATTCAAATTCGCGAAAGCTCATTCAGAATTGCATGGCATGCACTGGAAAGAATTCTTACTCGAACAGCAAATACTTTGTATTTTATTAACTAGATGGCGAAATCCTAGAGGCCCGTGTACTGTTCGATGTCGGTGCACGTTAAAGAACCCCAGGTGGTCGAAATTTCCGGAGCCCTTCACTACGGCGTCCCTCATAGCCTGAGTCGCTTTGGGACGTTAAACTACAATAAAACAATTACTAGATGGCGCCACAGTGTTCATTTCACAAACCTTCAATGGAGGCACAGAAGAGTGACTGTATTGACTTAAAAGCACTGTAATAGTTATTCTTTGTTACTTGGTGATGGTGGCATTCATTTTAAAAGTGCCTTCATTTGATACAATCTCCGTGAGAGGTATATTACATTTGAGGCTTTCGGAATACTGTACTAAATCATTTTTGAGCATAAATTGCTTGCATTACGATAACATAACAATTTCCTTATCTCTGCACTCACGCTAACGCTACTAAAACTCTCACGTATGTGCATTCCTGTCGGTAGAACCACGTAGCTTGCAAATCAGCACTACTTCATGGCTCTCCCTGTTGGCTCTTGAATGCATTAGGGATGGGGCTTGCTGGCTATTTCACCTGGTTACATTAAGCCTTTTGTGCGCTCATGCACGAAAAGCTTATCTACATAACTGCTTTTAATTCAGTTCTATTCATGCTTAAAGGGATACTGAACAAAGATCTGAAAATATTGACAAAGCACCACATTTTCATTCTCAAAATACGATTACCCCTACAGTCATTATTCTGGTGATTTTTGAGTGGATGGCTGTATTTTTGATGTCTTGTGAATGGCCACTGGGTTGCACTCAGCATGCTTAGGGCTGTGAGCCAGCGGAATGGACGCCACACCTGCCCTCAGCAAGGCCGTAGACAAGCTACTGGTAGTGTCCAGTTGACTGTTCCCCGTCTTGTGCCAAGCTTTCGAGCAACATGCATTGTAGATTTCAAAGTAGGAGTGAGAGTGACGGCACAAGTGAAGATTAGGACACTGACAAGCGACCACCTAACTGTTCGTGCACACCGAAAGTGTTAGCGACTACACTGGCGATCCGCCGTAGTCCCTCTGCATGGTGCCAGGGGAGCCAGGACTAGCGATGTAGTGTTTATGCTGAGCATTTTATGAACGCATGGTGACTCCGTGAGTTCAAACACTTAATTAGGCGCAGTATCATTTGGAAGCCAGGCATAAATGCAGTTTCTGCGAATCAGGCAAAGTGTTGTAAGCACGGTCATGGTCGAAACAAGACAGCGCTCATTCCTCTGACGGACACGAGATGTTCTGGTTCACGGTCACAGCAGACAGGGATCTACGATTAATTCGGACCAAATCAGGGAAGTAGTCTCCAGGGATATACAACGGTGAGATGCGGGCAGAGAATTTCGAAGCGTAGCCACGAGGAAGCCGAACTAAATGGTGTATGCAACGAAGCAAAAACACGTGAAAAGCGTCCTTTCGGGTGATCTGTGCTGGCAGCAGCTTGCGAGGAGTAAGGTTAACGTCGAGCCGCCGCATCATGCACCAGCTTGAGAACTTTTCAATAAAATAATTGCGTTTCACTCATTTCTGTTTAAAGAAAGTGTATCTTTGGCCACCCTCAGTGCCTCAGCTATCATTTGTGCCATAAATCTCGACGGAAAATTTTTTATTCACTATCCCTTTAAAGCTGCAGCTTTACAGCCCAGCTGGGCCCCAGCAGAGCGGAAAAAGGATTGTCTGGTTTGCAGAATTGGCTGAAGTTGTAGGGCTGCTTATTGTTTTCCGTCGTTGTGATGCAAGTTTTTTTCTTTTCAGCCATTTGAATCAAGCCGGAGAATGGCAGACCAACACTTGCCATTACTAGACAATATGCTTTCTGAAGCCGAATCGGACAGTGGGCAACGAGCCATAGAGGTAACTATTCACTGAATGTGTTAATCAGTATTGTGCTATGTTCTCTCAGGACAGTTATGAATAATGCTAGGAAATTTTACGTAGAAGTCCTTGGCAGAAGTGGTAAGAAATCTGTATGCGTTCTACTGATTGCTTTTATGGTAGGATATTGTGGGGCATGTGCAGTTGTTTTCAGGTAACCAAGGCTCAAGTAGAAGGGTGGATTAGAAGTGTGCAGGGAAATAAACTTGATTAAAAAGTACTTGATTGAGGCAGCTCAGAAGCACCTTCCTGCAGTCGAGGGAGAGGTTTTGCAACATTCTGTTTGGTCATGCCGTTGAGACCAGGTGCGCGCCTATGCGAATGAGGCATCTGTGTCAGAAGGGACTTAATAGGGGGAAGACAGGGCAATAGCCCTGTCTTCTCCCTATTAGTCCCCTCTGTGGGAGGGTAGGGCTCAAATCGTAAGCTACCGTGTACAAAAGCATTTGCAGATTTGTGTGCCTAGAGCACAGGTGCATTAAGCGTCTGCTTATGCAAAGCGTGGATGAACAGACGAAGAGGCTCTGTTGAAATGAGGTAGTGGCGTGCGCCATCATGTTCAATGTTTCTTTTCCTTATATTTCTCTTGCCGACCTGTACAACTTTGCGGTAATATTAAACCCTTTTGATTTTTACGTTTGACCAATTTTTAGTCCTGAACTGGTATTCAAATGTCGCTGCCCTGTTTTTAAGCCACTAATCTTCCCCTCTGCTGGAGACGATGTTGCTCCCCTCTCTCCCTTCGTGCAGCAGACTTTAGGTTAAGAGCAGTTGTAACCGTCAACATTGCAAAGAACGCAGGTGGTATTCGGAAAAGCATGTGATGTTTTGGGCTGAAATTCTTATGACTTATAAATGACATAATATCTAGACATGTGGCAGTCGTTGACATTTAACTTAATGGCATTTTTTGTGTTCTGCGGCATTGGCAATGCTCGTTGCTAAGTTAGTGTCCGCCGTGGTCAGCGTCGACCATTGTCAACAGACTTACCTCTTCAAGATGTGCTTAAGTTTGTTGCTCTAGAATGACTCGTTTTCAGTGAGTGATAATAATACTTTCAGTATTCCTCAAGAAAAGAAGACAAGGCAGCTGTTTCAGTGCGAAAGAGGCTTCGTGACTTTCTGAATGGAGAAGAGTCCAGCTCGGATGAAGAGCACCTCGGGGCGCAGGGGCGGTACCAGGAGCGGGAAAGCATCCGAGCACTGCGGAAGAAGGTCAGGCATCTCGAAGCTAAGATGGATGCCCTGGAGAGGAGAAACGATCGCCTGGAAGAGCTCCTGGTGAACAGGCTGTGTGAGTTCTCTTCTTTTGGCTGCTTTTGTGCAAATTAATGAACCAGAGGGCTTGCTTTTGCGGGCACTAATGGTTCATTTCTAGCTGCGCATGTTTGTTGTAGGGGTGCAGACACAAAATTTCTATCGTAAACAAACAATGTGATTTTCTTCATGGTCGTAAAGAGATGCCTTGTAGCAAGTTTGAGCCGCAGGCATTGAATGGAACATATTTTAATATTTTGAAAGTTGTCAGAATAGCTGCTCGGCACTTCCTCCCGAATCGAGTGGCATCAAGATGTACTTGCCTTAATTATTGTGACGTCTCGGAACCCAGTTGTGTGCAAAAGCAACGAGTGCTTGCCGATGACACGGACGTCGTCAGAATGTGGTAGCCAAGGTTGGCAGGTCGGCCGTGATGGCAAAGTGCACCCCAGAGCTGGCGCCGACCGAGACCTAAACTGCCCGTACAAAGTTCTTTGTAATTATTTGTACAGCACACTGGTGTTCTGAGCTTGTATCTCTGTCTGTGCCCCTTTAAAGCTCTTCGTGCATAAAATTAGCATGTTTGTTTGTGCACTTACCTCTACCTTTTTGTTTATATCTTTATAAATAAGCCCATAAATGCAGCGTCAGAGCAGCCAACTGTGTGGGGCGGTGTTAGTTGTGGTAAGCAACGTATTCTGATGTTGCCGTTTCTTATTTTATGCCAGCTTCACGGCTCAGCTGGCAGTCACAGCAGCAGGAATCAGCCCCTCGAGGGAACAGTGCCAGGGCAAGCCCAGCAGCTTGGGACTTTTGCAGGGTCGTCGAAGATGCAGCAAGAGTGAGTCGCTTGCTCTGAATTTTGAGTGCCCTCTTTTCCAGAGTGGCACGTTTTTAGTTTAATTGCAGTCATGTAGTAGCCGTTTACTGGCCTTGAAGCTTTGCATGCCATCAGAGGTTACTGAACCTGGAGGCAGCATTCGTGAGGGAGCATCATGAAGTATGGATATTGGAAATGATGGTCGTGTCATTTCTGCAAGACCTTCTTTGTGGGGCATGTGAAATTTTCCATGTTATTGCAGCGACAGAATCTAAAGGTGTTGCTCCTTGTTGCGCCCTAGAGTCTGTGTCAGAAGAGATGAAAGCAAGTGATTGCTCGCCCTGCCAACTGACTGCAAACAGGACGGAGTGCTGCAGTGGGCCACACGACAACAGGAAACTGGGGCTCTTTTCTTCAGATGCCCCCAAGTGCTTGCATGCACAAAAAACGCTTTGACACAAGTGATGGCGTTCGTGCTGTCCAAGATGTCGCATCACGGCAAGAGAGGAGAGAAAGCTAGCTGCCTACCCTCAGAATAAAGGATGCCGGAATGCTTTTCTCTGTACAGTAGAACCCCCTTGGTTACCTTCCTGGCTGCTACGTTTTCGTTAGCCAGTCCCGTCGAGTTCCCATAGAAGCCCATGCAATACAAACTCAGCTGTTATGGTGCAACTGTGGCTGCTTTCTCGCATGCTATGTCACCATTGTAACTTTGCGATAGCAGTTCACCCCGTGTCGGCGTTTTGGCAGCCTACATTTAGCGTGTGCGAATCGGCAATGGGACCAAGCGGAACTCTGGGCTTCATCAGCACGTGACTGGCACAGTTCGGCGTCTTCCGGCATGTTGAACCGACGTCGATGCTGAGCACACTTACGAAAAGTGTGAATCTTGTTGTGGCTGTTGGTACATCACCGCTGTGGCGTGAGCGCAAATGACTGAAGGCGCAAAAATGAAACAATGCCACTGCAAACACCACTCAGTCATCACTGTACGAGTTGCAGTTGGCTCCAGTGAATGTTTTCGTTGTTCATTTTTTTCCCCATCATCTGCAGCTTAAAAATGCAATTTCTGGGTTCCACCTTGCTGACAAGGATTGTGTGGGATTAAAGGGGCCGCCACAAAAACAATGCAGACGTGCATACGCATGCTTCAACTTAGCTTGCTTCATGCGCTCCTCACTGCTGCCTCCATTCCACCAACAGACGTTCAAGCAGATGGGAAGCCATTGCAGAGTGTGCATGCATGTGATTTCAAGAGCATGTTCTCATTGCTGGAAGTAAAAAGAAAACAGAATTGGCAGGCAACAATGTTTTTTTTTATGCACACTTCCCCGGCTATTACGTTTCCCGGTTGGCACATTTTTTTCCTGGAGCAAAATGGTGGTTTGAGCTAGTTGGTACATCTTTAAAATTTCACCAGCGCTGCGACTAGGAACAAGAAACAGAGAAGGAAGACAAGGACAAGCGCTGTTCCTGTTTTTTTCCTGTTCCTTGAAAAACCCGACAGCTGGTTTCTGCTGTATATGTATCAAGGCCTCCCACCGCATGAATCGAATTGACGTTTCCTCTCTTCATGGCACAAGAGCGTGGGTAGTCCCAAAGAGGGTTGTTGCCTGATTAATAAAGCCGGAAAATTTTTTCCGTCCCTTGATCAATTCTCTCCGAGGTAGCTGGTAGTATAAGGGGTGGCAGGTATCAGCATTGCAACAGCTTTTTTCATCATTGCATGCTTGCTTATCACAGTATTAAGATTATGCCATTGACGTGCAGGTTGGAAATGCTTGAGCTTTGTTTTTTTAATGCTCCGTAGGTACAGAGGTGAAGGCAGAGATGTAGATGTCGCAGGCTAAACGACGGAGGCTGCGTTGTGCGCCGTGGCTCTCCATGAAAATGCAGCTCTGCTCTGTAAACAGCAACTTAGCACTGTCAGATAAAGCTCTCAAGAATGGCACTGCAAAAACCAAACACCAAAAAACAGGGCACCTGTCATAGTCTGAAGGCATCCTAACAGAGCCTTTCCATTTCAGAGTGGTAGCTATGCAAGCAGCACTGCTTGCCTGTGGGTTTTCAGTTCTCATCTATAGTACAGAAAGCTTCCTTGCTGTAAACAAATCTTTGTAAAACACTAGCCAGTTATTGGACCGCCTGTTGCTGTGTTGGAGTTCAGAAGTGTTTCCCTGGATGCCATTGGGGTGCTTGTGCAAACCTGGCTGAAGTATTGCATGACATGTCACTGCTTCCACTCGTGTTGTTCCTTATTCAGGTTTTATTGTGTCGGTGCAGTGCATGGTAAATGGTTTTTCCTGTGGGTGCATAAATAGGTAGCGATGTGTTTGGACTGGTAAAGGAGTAAAGGCCGGGATACATGCGACGTTTTTTTCGACGACATTCGCGCGGCAGGAAACGTCGCGGCGGCGCGACGCCCGGCTGGAGATACAAGGAGCGTTGAAGCGGCGGCGCGCCGCCGCGTTTCCCTCGACGCGAAAGCAAATGTGATCAACAAGTGGCAAACACCACTGCGCAGGGAGGTCTGTGAGAACCGCGAAGCTGACCATTCTGTTAAAATCGGGAAAGTTTCACTTCGACACCATTGTACAAATTTTGGCACGCACGCTTAAGTATCTACATAGTCCTTCAATGCTTTTTCTGGTCACGAAACTCCGGCCAAAGTTTCATATAGGGACAGCGCGCGTCGCTAGAGGCGCGGCTGTCGGCGAGGGGGCACAAGTCGCTGCGCGAGCCCTGCTCGCAGCGGCTGTTTTCCGGCCAACAGGCTCATATTCGCTTGGTAGTTATGCTTTCTGGGGATCGGTATTTGGGCTTACGATGGACACTACTTTACCGGTTATCACCTGAAAGCTTGGCTGCAACGTCGAGACACTAAAAACCCTCTACGATCGACGACGGCCACTAGTAAACCTTGTTAGCGGCTGTTTACTGGCAAACAATTAACGCGCTTACTTTCTCTCGTTGCTTTTCACAAAAAAAAAGCGATTTTCGTACACTGGTCCAGCCTTCGCATTCATTTTTACCGCATCTTTCCCACAACGTTATTCTGGAGATCTACAGTGAAAGCTCGTTAATTCGACCCCCGTTAATTCGGAAAATCGGATAATTCGACGCGCACGCGAGGTCCCTACAATTATACATAGGAGTCTATGGGGCGAAACTCTCGTTAATTCGACCAAATTTTGCCGTGCGTCGGTTAAGGGGGGACACTGGTCTTTGAGACCAAAAAATGACCAAAAAATCTGTTTTCAAAAAGTGACATTTGCGGAATCTCGAGCTATTATTTTCCAACTGTACCAATTTTTTCCTTCAAGAAATCAGCATTTTGACCATAATATTAAATTCAGATCATCGTGTGAGCTGAATTTGTGCAGGAGCAGACAATTTAATGGCATGAAAATTCTGGACACCTGGCTGTCTTAGTATGTCGATATCTCAACATCTAGGACAGACAGAGATGTCATATTATTTGCTAAGGGAAGCTGAAGGCACAGTGTGTGCAATAATCGAAGCAGATTTGTTCAATTGCACTTCAAAATTTTATAACTTTGCAAAGTTTATCGATGCATTACATTCACACTGTGAACATTGATATTCCAAGTGCTGTAAAATTACTAATGAGGGTAAATTGGAAAAATGGTTTTGATTATTGCACTCTTTAGTCACCATACTATGTAGCCATGGATTAAAAATGATTCTTTATTGAGCAGTTTTTTTTGCCCTGAGGTACTAATGAATGATTAATTAAAATTAATTATCTTGGGAACTGACTAATTTATGAGAAAGGTAATTTCATTGCTGAAATCAGCATAAAAAACTGAGCAAGGTGGTACAGTTTCATTAGGATTGGACTAAAAATAAGGAAAATAGGTCTAAGACCAGTGTAATTCGACTTCACTCCGCAGCCCGCCAAGCCGGTTTGCCGAGAGCAAAAAGAAAAAAACACTGCCACAAGCGGGGCTACTGTACGCCTGATAGGCCATCTGTATGGTGATCGCCGTCAGCAGCGTGAGCGAGGGCGAGGGAAGCGAGGTTAGCGGCGGCCGAAGCGGCTAGCGTCTTTTTTTTTTTTTTGTGCTTCGCAGCAGTCGTGTTGGTGTCGTGTGTCGTCGTTTCCACGTGTTCTTGCTGCTACGATCGCGGTTGTTTAACCACAAGGCGGCGCCTTTTTTGGCAATTGGGCGCTTTATCAGCGTGTTTATTGGGCTGCTTGCTGTTGCCGTTTTGTTGCGACTGAGAGAAGGGTGAAAGGGAAATTGCACGGGCCTGCCTACTGGCTCAGCCGAGCAACCACCGCTGCCTAGTGCAGATAGAGGAGAGTTAGAAGATCAGAGGAAAGATAAAGAGAAAAGATAAGACGGGTGGCGTCGCAGCAGCAACCGCGAAGCGGACGCTGGCTGAAAGAACAGATAAGCGGCAGAAGCCTGCTGGCTTCACCTCCTCCCCGCGCTGCTTTCGCGTGGGTAGCGCGCCTCGCCTTTGTGTCCTTTCAGCTGACCGAGGATGTAATAATATGTGGCAGGCGCTGACAACGACGATTCGTCGGAAGGTGACGATTGTGAGCAGTTGCCCCAAATGCCGAAGTGCACGGTGAAAGAGTGAAAGAAGCCGCAGAAGCCTTGTCCGTGCGGGAGGACTTCTGTGAAAAAATCCCTGACGGTGCGTGTGCCGCGCAGCACCTGGCAGCTGTTAGAGCTATCGTAGTCGCTCAAATTCGCTCGAAAAAGCAGGCAACGATAAGATTTCTTTGCCAAATAAAGGTTGCGGCAAACATTGTTTTTTTTTGCTGTCCATTCGATAATTCGACATTCGGATAATTCGACAATTTTTCGCGCTCCCGTCAGTGTCGAATTAACGAGCTTTTACTGTAGCGTAGCGATCAGTCACATATCTGTATGTGTCTGGGTTGCGCCTGTCTCGGCCGAGTCCTCGCTTTCATCTAAGTACACAAGAATGCTTGAGGCTGGCGTTTACCTTGTGATAAATATTGCAATCTCAATAATGCTGAAAACATGACGTTATGGCGGTATTTTAAGAACTGGAGTGCGCGCTAGAAGAGCAATCACACGACGAATGCACCGGTAGTTTGATGGTGCTCTCATTTTTTTTTTTTTTTGCTGACACTTTCGGAGGTGCCAAAGCCAGCTGCTGAAGACTCTTGCTACGTAAGCCATTTATTTACACTTTTTCATGCTGTGACTACGGAGGCGCTGACGAATGCAAGGAAATATTGCTCATGTGCTCGCTTCGCGCTACCAAAGTAAGAGACAAGCTGTGAGTGGCCACGCAATAAGCCAGAAATGAGCAATGATAGAAATAACAGAGAAACATGTACAAAAAATAAAAAGCGCTAGGTGTTCAACGTGGTTAAACCCAGAAGACGTGCGAACGCATGTGTTTAGGCTGTTTCGCTCATGGTTTTGCTTTGCTGGGTCGTTGGCACGTCTGGCGACGATATTAGACTGAAGTTAAGCTCTGATCGAGGTTAAGCTCGTCTGATGTGTTCGTTCCGAATGTGGACGTTGATGAAGACGACGGTGTACAATGCGCGCAGCGCGAGAGTGTTACAGCTTAGTTTTTTCCTGTTTGGATCTGCACGAAACCCTGGCCAATCTCCACCGTGGGTATGTGCCATCGTTTTTGAGGCAACAACACGAGGACTGATCGGCTGCTGCGATAGCACACTGCTCTCGTGCAGTGGCCAGCGAAGCTGATCCGTTCGCGCCGCCGGGGGTACGAAATTTCCAGTCGCAGCAATATTTATTTTATTTCTGCACCCTTAAATATAGGGACGCCACAAGATTCTTGGTTGGGTTTCATCCCATGAAGTAGTGCTTTCGCACCAAAAGCCACCAGCACACTGAAGAGCACAGCTGTATGAAATGCAACATCGTCACAGATTCGTGCCGAAGTACGCTGGTAGGCCTTCGAATATCCGTGGGACGACGCCGGGCCTGAGTTTCGGTTTCTCGCGCATTGCAGCGACACTGCTTCTCTGTTGGTCATAAATTCGTGAGACCGAATCCGTGGGGCAAAATGCCTCTCGCAGACACGTACATGCTTGGAGTCGAAGCGAAATCCACCGCTTTCCTGTGGGGGTATCGCCCGCTTCTATATTTTACGCTGCTCGGCGTCGCTCGGCAGAGAGAACAGCGAGGCCTTTTCCTGCGTACCTCCGTAGCCGGAGCGGCAACCCGTCACGCAGCAAGTATTCGGCATCACAGGCTTGCACGTCATGTGCACTGTACTTATTTTGTAAACGAAGGCAGAGTGACAAGAGAAAATAGTTGCTGCCGCAATGCCAGAGTCCCATTCTACCCGTAGACTCGCGGCCGTAGAGACGCTCGCTACCTCGCGTCGTTGCCCCCACAGGACTCGTAGCGCCGCCTCGTGGAAGGCGCGGTCAACATATGAAGCTCTCCCATAGCGTTATGGAGAAGTTTCATGACCATAAAAGCATTGAAGGACTATGGTATCTATAAACATTTGCGTGCTCGAATGCATGCCGTCGCGTACCTTTGGACGCCCGCTCGGCCGCGGACACCAGCGGCTGCGGTTGTCTTCGACACATTCGCTTCAGGGAGGGAGAGCAGGCATTCCGATCCAAGATTCAGCCGTGTTCTCCAAAAAAAGCGACATTTCAAGTCTGGTGAAGCTTTTATTTTCACAACAATAACATTTCCATGCCAAAACACTGCGTAGCTCGACGGCCGTGGCGGCCATGTTGGCGGCGGCAGGCCGAGGACCGGAAGAGCGGGCTTTCTGCGCTGCCATTGGCTCGCTTCAGCCGCCGCTTCCGGTCTCACTGGACGCCATGCGTCAAAATCTAGCCGGTCCTGATCGGCGGCGGCGGGCGTTTTTCTCGACGCCGGGCGTCAAATCTGCGCCGGGCGTCAAATCTGCGCCGTCGGGCGAAAATCGACGACTCGCCGCGGTAAAAACGCTCCATGTATTCCGGCCTTAACAAGACATTTCACTGATGGTGTGTGTACAGCAGTTGGCCGCTTTACTTTTCTGAGAATAAGTCTGCTCCGCGCATGCGGTTTCGCTTTATTACTTGTTTCATTCTCCGCTTGCTGAGCATAAGCTGCTTTGGTGCAACTATCTGTACTGTTTTCTGTGTTTTGTTAGGCAAAGCTGGTTAGAGAACACTTAGAATTTCAGGAGAGACTGGCTTATGTCCCTCTATTTTCTCCTCCTTCTTCTGTTCTTCTTTCTCTCATCTCGTTGTTTCTTCTCTTCTTTCTCTTCTGCTTCTTTCCCTTTCTCTTGGCTTGGCTTATGTCCTCTTCACTTCTTTCTTTGCCTTCTTTCTGTTCTCATTTTGTTATGCTTTTTGATATTTTTGTTCATCTTTCTTTCTTGCTTCTTCCTCTTTGTTTCTTCGTTCCCTTATTCTTCTCTATCATGGCTTTGTTTTTGGCCTGGCTTGCAGATTTTTATAGCAGCTACAACTACTACTATAGGCTTCAGCAACATGATCACTTGGGGCGTAGTTTCAGTAAAGGCTTTTACGCGGGACATTTGAGTGTACTCAGTGTCTGATCATGTGAATTATTTCTCGTTTTAGGATCCAAATGGGAACACCACTCCTGATTTTCCAGAGGTTGATGGGCAGGTACGCATGCCTTCACAATGTTTGCATTCCCTTTATGTGACACTTGCATGCCGGCCTTGCAAAAGTGCAGCTTAGAGATGCTTCGGAAATTTGGGATTGTTCAATGGATGTGGCTGGAGCCTGCTGTTCCTATTATGCTGGAATGCCATTTGCACAGATTTACATTTATCCCATCTGTCGCTTCATTGGCTCAGTGGTTATGGGGCTCAGCTGCTGATCCAAAAGACTCAGTTTTGTCTCAGTTATGGTGGTTGCATTTTGATGAAGGCGTAATGCTAGGGGCCCATGTCCATGCGCGTTTTAAGAACCCCAGGTGGTCAATATTATCTGGAGAGCTCCACTACGGCATCCCTCGTAGCCAGAGTTGCTTTGGGACAATCTGCATTAAAAAAAAAAATCCTATCTCTTTGTCTGCCTGCTGCGTTTTCCGATTTTTGCATCCTTTTATTACAACTTTGATGGAAAAGGATCCCTTCTAGCTCTACACTGCCTGTGTAGCGTAGTCTATGTGTAGTCTATGTAAATGCATAACCTTAATTTCTGAACTGTATTATGTGCAGGGGCAGCACATAAAAAGTGTAGGAATCATGAATGCTGCCAGCATTATCAGAAAGGTGTCCCGACATCCATGAACCAAGATACTTAGCTGTGGCTTAGAAGGGTCTTTTTTAGTGCTATGGGACAACACAGAACAAATCAACAGGACCCTGAAAAAGGCGTCTGTATAGCCATTGAAAAAATAGTAAATGAGAACCTCAGAAACAGTATTGCTTACACAGACTCCCTCAGTGTACTTACAATTCTCCACTCTAGGAATGCAATCACTCCGACGCTTGGTGACATCATAAACAACATAACAAAAGCCATATCTCATGGACAAAACATAAAACATTGCTTGGTACCAAGTCATGTCGGAATTAAAGGCAACGAGAGAGCAGATTTCTGCGCTGCTCAAGCTCGTGGCAAGGAAATAAAAAAAAGTGAATGTGCCCTTTAAGGATTGCATGAACTTAGTGCAACGGAAATTGAGAGAAAAATGGCAGTCAGCTTGGAACAACAAAGTAAATAATAAGCTATATTTGGTATAGCCAGTTTTAGGTGAATGGAGGTGAACGTTTCAAGAAAGTGATTCTCTGCCGTCTCCAAATAGACCACACACACACTACACACAACATCCTGTTAACAAAACCAGGCAAACCTGTTTGTGAAGAACGTGGAGATGAAGTTACAGTTGACCACATTTTATGCTCGTGCACGAAACTGGGGAAACTAAGAAGAAGTACTCTACTCTGTTCAATAATGAATGCATTCCTTTTCATCCAACACTGCTCTTAGGTAATAATCCAATTGTTGACATGTCTTGTGTTCTTAGATTTATAAGAGAAGCAGGTTTTCTCAAAAAACTAAACTCTCACACTCTGTTTCGCCTCATTTTTGATACATTTTGCACAGAAAGCATGGCGCGATAACTACAGGGTGTAGTTACCGTGCTATACTTTCTGTGTAATGAAAAACCAACATGCTCAAACATATTCCCTTTTGATACACGTCAGCCACTTCCTCATTCCTGAGAAGAGGGTTGAGGTCTTCGTTTGATTTTTATCCTACCTGCTACAGAGCAACAGTGAGGGCTATGCATAGCAGCACGTTGATGGAGGCTTGTCGTGACATAACCTGCAGGCCTCGTAAGCCACTGACTGGTAGCCCCCTTTTTTTCCAGGTTTTGAGTTTCTCGATTGTGGGAGTAACGCGAAAAGCTCGGCTGTGCACGCCCATACCCCGCCGGCAGTTTTACATCCAGCTTTACACGTTTTACATCCAGCTGGCCCATTCTGTGTTACAGTAAAAGCTCATTAATTCGACACTGACGGGACCACGAAAAATTGTCGAATTATCCTAATGTCGAAATATCAAACGAACAACGAAAAACAATGTTTGCCGCAGCAGGACGTACCTTTATTTGGGAAAGAAATCTGTTATCGTCGTCTGCTTTTTCGAGCGAATTTGAGCGACTACGATAGCTCTAACAGCTGCCAGGTGCTCCATGGCACATGCACCGTCACGGATTTGTTCACAGAAGTCCTCCTGCACGGACAAGGCTTCTGCGGCTTCGCTCACCGTGCACTTCGGCATTTGGGACAACTGCTCACAATCATCACCTTCCGACAAATCGTCGTTGTCAGCACCTGTCACTTCAATTTTTTCATCCTCGGTCAGCTGACAGGACGCAAAGGCGAGGCGCGCAGTGCCTGCTACCCACTCGAAAGCAGCGCGGGGAGGAGGTGAAGCGAGCGCGGCGTCGGCCGCTTATCTGTTTTTTCGGCCAGCATCCGCTTCGGCAGAAGCGGTTGTTGCTGCGACCCCCGTCTTATCTCTTCTCTTTATCTTTCCTCTGATCTTTTAACTCTCTTCTATCTGCATGTCGCAGCAGTGGTGGCTCGGTTGAGCCAGAAGGCAGGCCCATGTAATTTCCTTTCATCCTTTTCTCAGTCGCAACAACAACAGCAACAAGCAGCGCAGTAAACACGCTGACAAAGCGAGCAATTACCAAAAAAGGTGCCGCCTTATGGTTAAATAACCGCGATTGTAGCCGCAAGAACACGTGGAAACGACGACACGCCAAAACGAGACTTGCTGTCGATAGGGTTAAGTGGACGACACCAACTTGGCTGCTACGACACAACAAAGCACAAAGAAAAGACGCCAGCCGCTTCGGCCGCCGCTAACCTCGCTTCCCTCGCCCTCTCTCACGCTGCTGATGACGATGACCATACGGATGGCCCATCAGCTAAAACTATCAGCTGTACAGTAGCACCGCTCGTGGCAGTGTTTCTTTCTTTTTGCTCTCGGCGCACCGGCTTGGTGGGCTGCGGAGTGAAGTCGAAATAACCGACGCACGGTAAAATTTGTTCGAATTAACGAGAGTTTCACCCCATAGACTCCTATGTGTAATTGTAGGGACCTCGCGTGTGCATCGAATTATCCGATTTTCCGAATTAACGGGGGTTGAATTAACGAGCTTTCCCTGTAGTTTGGTTTGGTTTGGCTTGGTTTAGGGGGGGTTTAACCTCCCAAAGTGACTCAGGCTATGAGAGATGCGTAGTGAAGGGCTCTGGAAATTTCTACCACCTGGTGTTCTTTAATGTGCACTGACATCGCACAGTACATGGGCCTCTAGAATTTTGCCTCTGTCGAAATTCAACCGGCCCGACTGGGATCGAACCCGTATCTTTCGGGTCAGTAGCCGACTGCCATAACCATTGAGCCACCGCGGTGGCTACAGTTTCAGTCGTAATACATATCACAGGATTAATCACGCCTTGCCTTCTCCCTGGCACACGGATGCTATGGTGGTTTGCGAGCAGCGGCTCCGCATCCGCGGAGTTGGCAAGAAACCCTACAAGTTACATATTTACTCGTGTAATGAACGCACTTTTTTCCAGAAAAGTTCACATGAATTTTAGGAGAGGGCCCATTGGCGGGCGAAAAAAAGTTGCAGCAGATTATTTATTTTTGCGAGTCAAAATTTTTGTCATACCACTTACCCACCCACCCGTGCTTCCATTCATCAGCAAAAGCACGTGGTTAGCTGCATTTGCGTCGCCAGTGTTTAGCATCATTTGCATCGAAAGGTAATAGCTGTATCACTCAGCGATCCGACGATTTTGTGATAGTCGACGGTGCTGGCCAATAGCGGTGAGATAAAGAGAATATGCTGGACAGTGCTGTCCTGAAGATGGGGCACGCTTTTCACGCGATATTAATCTCTGAATATTGTTACGGGTGCGTAATACATATGTTTGAGCGCTGACTGTGATGCGAGGTGGAGCATTTCAGTGTACAGGATGTTTTATAATGGTCGGGTTTAAATTGCCGAGCTCCTCTGTGATTCTCGAGTGCTGGCTGACTTTCTAAGCATTACACTGACGCTACAAGGCACGGCAGCGCGCCAAGCAAGCCACAGCTACCCACGCTTCTGTCAAGGGCGCACAGTGTCCTGGCACTTTGCCATGTTTACCGAGCGCACCACCCCCGCAGTAGCTTTCGCCAAAAGATAAATACACTGTCATGTTATCATTATCGGCGGGCAGCACGTCGGCATGCTACTAAGATCTGCGCTGTGGACGGCACGAAACTGAGGAAGATGCTAAGTAAAGCTTATGCTTAAAAAAAAAAAGCAAATTCTCAACAACAAAAGTAGGGGGTGGGTTCATTCTGCAATTGGGTTCTTTGTGTGAGTATTTAATGCACATTAGTTATCTGTTATACACGGTGTTCTTGATCAAAATTCAAACATTACTTGTCCTTTGTTACCGAATGTCTTCTATACCAATGTCTGTTGCAAAGAGGTCCACATAATGGGAGAGATAGGGCAGCCAACCAAGTGAGGGACAAGTGTCTCTTATTTCCGATTATCTGTTACAGCCATATCTACTGTATAAACGCGTGTAAGGGCCGCACCCGTGTAAGGGCCGCACCCCGTTTTCCCGAAGGAAATGTTTAAAAAAAAATAAATCCGTGTAAGGGCCGCACCCGAACTTTCCATGACCCAGGTGGGAATAGCCTTCTAAATGCATGCGCCGTGGCCTCCGCGATCGGCTCCGGCTGCGAACAACGGTGCGCTCGATCGCGGAGCGCTTGATCGCGGAGGCCAAGCATGCACACAATAGCTTCCAAAAACCGTCCATGCATGGCACCCGAGGCCGCAGCCATCATCATCATCGTCAATTTTTCTCCCCCGCGACTTCCCGCTATCTAATCGGCATCAGTATCGCCAGCTCCAGCCTTTTATGGCGTTTGCCGTAGTTGTTGTGGCTTTCGCGTGCTGCCGCCGAGTAATGAAGTTTTAGCACGATGCGCAAGCACCTTATCAGCTACACAGCTGGGAGTTAGCTCTCGAACGTGGCAAGCGTGCAGCGGACAGGGAATTCGACGTGGCCGAGAAGTGCGTCCGATGATCGTGCAATCAAAAGGGTGCATTGAGAAACACAAGCTGCAAAAAGCGCGCTTTCCGAGGCGAGCCGTGTGAGTTTCCCGAACTGCTCTGCTATGTGATGGAAATGCGGAAAAACGGCTACGCGTTGACAGCGGACATGCTGCGCGGCTTCTTTGGGATGAGCGTGCACCAGAGCACAACACCAGCTCAGAGTCGATATACTCCGCGAGTGACGACTGAACGTAGAATAAATGCCGTTCATTCCCTGATTGCTGTTTTTGCTTTAAATTTTTTTTTTCTAAATCGCGTCTATGGGCCGCACCCCGAAAATTGGCTCCCGAATCTGAAAAAAAAGTGCGGCCCTTACACGCGTTTATATGGTATTGCAACGGGGTTCAGGAGTGCATTGCCTCATCTTAAGGGAAGGAAGAAAGTCCGGGCTTTAACTGCAAAGAAATCTTGATGCTCAAAGTATGTCTTGTTTCCTCTTTTAAAGTTTTTTTGTGTGGTAGGAATGCCTTCAGAACTGATGTATGGGTACTTTCTTCCACCTTTCATGTGCAGGTTGAAATTGGCGAAGGAGTGCGCATCTCGTTAGAGGACTGGCGGAAGCTGCTTATGCTGGACAGGGATTCCCTGTTCTGCAAGCGGGCAGTGAAGCTTGTGTGGAGTCCGTCAGAGCTGAAGAATCGGAGTGTAATGGGCCAACCTAGCCGAAGCCGTCCTGTATCGCATGAGAACAGGGCCCTTTCTCCCGTGAAGCTGCAGGCTGTGGCAAGTAAGTGCAATCTTATATGTAGCTTTCTGTTTCAGAAGCATGCTTATCGCCACATTGTAGTGATTTTACGGGACTAGGGAGATGGATTAAGGCTCCAGCAGCATACTATTAGTTGGGTTGATTTTTACCCTTTAACAAAAGAAGGTAATCCGGGATGAAACTGGCTGAGGCTGTCAGCAGTTATCTGCTTAAACACAGCTCACAACTTTCTAGAAATTTGCAGTCACTGACTCATTTTTCAGATTCGGCGATATTGTAAGGAATGGTCCGAATAGCTTGCGGGCCTTCTTGAATGAAAAAAGGCAATAGCATTTAGGTTCCCTACTATGTGTCTACATTGCGTGTCTAATGTTCTTCTTTTGATTTTCCTGCCAAAACTCAGATCGGGACAAGTTGTTTGAGTATCTTCCATTGAATTATCATATGGGATTATACAAATCTGGCCCACTGATACTACAAACCCGCCTTGATCCATTTTCTGAGGTGGAACTGCTTCCAAAATTTTTGGGGGTCTTGGAATTTTCGGGGGTTGGCCAAATTTCAAATTCTTCAGGGTCCTCACATGTTCAAATTGGAAATGCCCTATGATTGGTCCACTGGGGGTCATGTGTTGTTGAATCACATTTATAAATTGCAGGGAATACTCTACCGCTACTGGCGCAGTAGTGCAGCAGTTAAGGGAGGACTCGGCTCTTTGGGATCGAAAATCGACCCAAAAACCGAATTTTCGATGTCACTATTTTTGCGATCCCGGCACGTTTCCGCACATATCTGCAAATTTGGGTGCAAAAATTTCGCATATTTCTTGCCCGAGACGATTTAAAAAACCAAGTCCGCGAGCGTGACCCTTTAAATTCAGAACAAATCATGCCCAATTTCCGCTGCGTGTAACTCGGGAGCATTGAGCTCCCTCAGCGCCATTTTGGTCTCGTGCGAAACGTCGCATTTCGGACTTTTTTTCTAGTCAAGTAGCAACACTGTGCGTGCAGTGGTTGCAATAAAAAACAACCATGAAAAGAACACGCAGTGCATGTTCCTATTGGCCAGTCAGGGCACGTAACTAATGTGGCGAGTGATGATTGGCTCAAATGGAGTTTGTACCCATGGGCATCCGAAGAAAGACACCATTTTGTCAAGGCTTCTCCGACATGCTTCTTGCCGTGCCTGGAGGCCCGACGAAGTTCCGCTTGAAAAACCGTTACGGGCGGAGGCGAAGGAGAACAAAAAAGTGCGCAAATGAATCAAAGCCATCGGAACGCGCGATGGATGCCCGGCGACCCAATGTGAACTCCGAATCGCCGCCTGACGCCAACGCTTCGCCGGCTCCGCAGGATTGCATTGACAGCACGTCGTTTTGCGGCGACTCCGGCCACCTAAGAATCTATACAGCACCCGTGACTGCCAAAGAACTGGAAGAAGTAAGTGCCCATGAGAAAGCTTTGCTCGGAAAACTGGACTTGGCGCCTGCCACAGGAAGGAAGCTGCAGTGATTTCAGAAAGTACGGCAGAAGCGTTGGCTGCGTCAGCAGTGCATTACGCTCTTGTGGATCTTGCCGTAGTGAACACGCTCCTTCGTGTTGTTGCATGTAAAACGTGCCGTGGTTCCATGAAGTTTAGTGCGGGGCGACCATGACTACGGCCTCGCTACTAAGTCTTGGTTTGCGAGACCTGCGGTGAAGTTGCTTCAGAATGGAGCTCAAGGAGGGTGGACACCAAGAAGCGACGCAACTCCTTCAAAATTAACATGCTCGTGGGACGAGCAATGCTCTCCATTGGGAACGGCCAAATAGCCATGAACGATCTATTTGCCACTGTGGGATTGTCCGACCGCAGCATGTGCAAGAAAACGTTTCAGGGCCACCTCAAAAACACGTTGAAGCCCGCTGCTGTGCGAGCTGCAGAGGCCGCTATGAAGCAGAGCGCGCTCGAAGTGACGAAGCTCTATGAAGAAATGTGCTTTTGTCACCGCAATAACATCGCCGTATGCTATGACGGCAGTTGGATGAGGCGGGGCCACTCTTCACATATCGGCGTCGGAGCCGTTATTGAACTGTTTTCAGGATACATGCTTGACTTCGTAGTTCTGACCATTTTTTGCCTGGGATGTGAAGTTGGCTCGGAACCCGGCACAGAGCATTGTGTAAAGTGGAAAGAAAAACACCAGTGCTAAAAAAATACTGACTGCAAGTCAGGGCAAATGGAGGTAGAGGCAGGCCTGATTTTATTTCGAAGGTCAATTGAAAAACACAACCTCCAATACACTACTGTCCTCTGTGATGGGGACAGCCATACCTATGATGCAATTGCCCAAGCTGAAGTATATGGTTTTGTGCAAGTTCGAAGAGAGGACTGCATTACTGACGTTCAGAAAAGGATGGGAACTGCACTGAGAAGCCTGAAGCAAAAGCACAGGACTGAAGAGAGACGAAGCCTGGGAGGGAAAGGCCGACTCGCATCAGATCTCATCACAAAGCTGATTACCAATTCAGATAGGCCATCGGGAACACCTCGGGACGCTGGGCATGTGCCAACTGGTGTTGAGCTTGATGAGCATATTGCTGTTCATGCGGACATGGTTGTGTGCGAGGAGCTCAGTAATCAAAGCATAATTAAACATGTTTGTGACTGAATAGAGGGACACACAGCAGGATGCATGAGCTCTACTTGCACCCGAGGTAATGCACACTTCTTGTGTGATCTATAATTCTACTGGAGCCATAACTCGGCACCAATAGAGGTGGCTCAATCACACTCACGGCCACTCGCACTCACATCCACTCATTCACACTCACAGTCATGTCCACTCACACTCGCAACCACTCCCTAACATTCCCACTCATGACCACTCGCACTCACTCACACTCATGATCACTCACTCACACTCGCACTCATGTCCACTCACACTCAACCACTCACTCACACTCGCACTCATGTCCACTCACACTCGCAACCACTCCCTAACATTCCCACTCATGACCACTCGCACTCACAACCACTCACTCACACTCATGATCACTCACTCACACTCGCACTCATGTCCACTCACACTCAACCACTCACTCACACTCGCACTCATGTCCACTCACACTCACAACCACTCACTCACACTCGCACTCATGTCCACTCACACTCATGACCACTCACACTCACAACTACTCACTCACACTCACGACCACTCGCACTCACACTCACTCACACTCATGTCCACTCACACTCACAACCACTCACTCACACTTGCACTCATGTCCACTCACACTCACAACCACTCACTCACACTTGCACTCATGTCCACTCACACTCACTCACACTCATAACCACTCACACTCGCAACTACTCACTCACACTCACGACCACTCGCACTCACACACACACTCACACTCATGTCTGCTCACTCACACTCCTGTCCACTCACTCTCATTCATGTTCACTCACTCTTTCCTTGTTTGCTAACAACGGAGGGGAGGAGAGATTTACTGCCGCAGCCGACTGCCCTGAGTCGCAAAGATGGGGTGCTGAGCCGGCCAGGCTTTGTCGGGCTATTTGGCCAATTTCCAGTTTCACTGCTCAATGGAAATGGTCACTGATCACGCATATTCCATGCACCGAATGGCACGCACGTGCGCTCTTGGGCTTGCTGCTGAGACGATGAGTGCCCGTTCAGCATCAGCTAAGATGCTTAGACAAGTTTTTGAACGGTGTCCATAGGCGTGCGCAGGGTTCTCCATGAAAATGAGCCATGTTTCAGCGCAGTGCCCCCCCACACCCAATCTTTTCTCACCTAGGACCCTTACGGCCAGAACGGAGCGCAAAGGTGAGGAATGATTATAGGACATTTATTTCCATGCGGTGTAATTTCAAAATATACAAATATTATTCAGCAGAAGTTTTTATTTTAATCTGTAACATTGGCAGAGGAATATATGGTACAGAGAGGATAAGCCGCTGGTTCCTTCACACTCAAAATGTGAACGAAGGGAGGGGAAAGGCTCAGGGTGCTTGCCAGAGTTTCCGCAAGAGGTCTTGTCTTCATCCTGACTAAGACAGCCCTCTTGTTGAAACGTTCGCAAGCACACTGAGGCTTTCGGCTCCCTTGTTCACTACGTGAGTACCGGCAGAGGAAGGCATGCCACTGCGTCGCTGAAGTATCAATGTAACATCCCGCTTCCAGAGTAATTTCCATTCTCTCTAAACACCAGCAAATGTGACAGATTTGTTTTGTTACTGTCACAGCAAAAAAGAACCTAAAAAGCTTGCCTCAAAATGACCCGGCCATTAAACAGTTCTTAAAACGCAACATCATGGGTCTTCAGCCACTAAAAAAACCTGATTGGCCATAGCACTGCACTATGAACAATGACGGAACAGGTCCAACAGAGTAAATGATGAGGCAGACTCGGTGATTAGGGGGCTTAGACGATTGAGGGGGGGGGGCGCACCTCCCTCCCTTGTGCGCGCGCCTATGACGTTGTCTAAGTAAAATAATGAGTTTGCCTTGACAATAGTATTGGATGGTGTCTAATTACCAATATTTGGTCTTGCTTGACAATGACGTTCCGTTACTCTGCATGAACACATTGGAGTCAAATGGCAACTATGAATACTTTTCGCGGCATGGAAAATGAAGCGTGTTTTTCAAACGATCAAGTCATTTCTTCACGGAAAGGAAAATCGCTGGAATGGGCCGCAAGTAGAGGATTTCCCCGCGTAATATCGATGCTAGGGAGAGTTGTCATTAGCAATCCATTTACAAAACCTCCTAAGCTACTATGTGTGACCGACTGTGGACATGTCTGCAGTGCAGAACGTTTTCTGCATTGCACATAATTCCTGTCTGAAAGAGGTTTTACAAACCAGTGCGATCTATTTGAGGCTAGTGCTTGCGAAGACCACGTACGCATCCGCGTGGTGATAGGGGGCACTTACATTTCACCTGATTATTCTTCAACGTCGCTTGCCACCTTTAACTTTTTTATAATCTCGTACCGCTACATTTCTGTGTTTCGTTTGCACTTTTTGCAATTGTGTTCTTGATCTTAAATTGTTGATCAATTGTTCTTGTATTGTTTGCTTGTTCCTGAGGTCGTTTTTGTTGTTTCCAGAATTTATGTATTGTGTGCCCACCCTGCGAAGGTCTTCTAAAAGATCGCAGTATCAATAAATAAAACAAAAATGTGCATGCAGGTAACTTGTGAGCCATTTTGAAGCGCGCGCCCTTCTGAAACTAAAGGACTTTACTGGGAAAAGCGCTATCCAGAAGTTCACAGAGGAAATCGTAGTATCCGATTCAAAGGATACCTCATGCTGTCCAGATATCAGTGTGGGTAGGATTGCGGAAATCGATGCGTGCAAACAGAAGCTAATCCACTTACTTCACTGAAAACACGAAAAAATAAACAAAATCGCATTTCACAAGCACATTTCAATTTCACTCTCACAGTGACAAAGCTTAGGCGCCAACTAGGTCAGGTTTTCGCGTCAGTCCGGCCCAATCAACAAATTACGGCCAGAGCAGAGCTCTCCAATGCACACACTTAGGCACAGAAAAAAACCTAAGAGTCCACCGCAGCACTTGAGATCTAATCTTATGGTAGTTATTGCCAAGAAGCGGACAGTCGTTCCAGCAGTAAGCATCGTAACTCTTGTGTATATGAGATCGAGCCGTGCGGGGAGCGTGGCAAGATACATCTGTCTATGATTTTCAGGACTGGCAATGCGAAATTCGATAAAGGATCTCGCAAAACTTGTAGCGGCTCATTGCATCCGCGAAGGGCCTCCGCCCGTGCCAATGGTGAACTACAAATGCAACGAAAGATTGCCATTCCTGTGCCAGCAGAATCCTCTGCTTCGGTTGTCCAAAGACACAAGCATGATGCCTTATGCTGCCTCGAGCACCCTCAGTAGTCAATAGTATTTGCTTCCCTCAGCTGTCAACAACATGAAGATACCTAAGCGGTTATCGTCGTCGCGAAACACGCAACCGCCTTCGCTGTCGCGTCCACCCACCACTCATTGCCACCCACGTCCACTCACAACCACTCATTGCCACTCACGTCCACTCACAACCACTCATTGTCACTCATGTCCACTCACACCTACTCATCAAACATGTCCACTCACCACTCACCTCTTCTCACGCTCACATCCACACACTCGCACTCACACTCATCTCCACTTACACTCACATCCACTCACTCACACTCACACTCATGGCCACCCATGCTGACATCCACTCACTCTCACTCATACTCATGACCACCGACACTCATATCCACTCACTCGCACTCACACTCACGTCTACTCAAACTCACAACCACTCACTCGCACTCACACTCGTGACCACCCTCATTCACGACCACTCACTCACACTCACAGACGTGAGTGTGAGTGTGAGTGAGGCGATATGAGTGCACTCATGAGTGAGTGTGCCGACCTATGACTGGAGCACATGACAAGGCTGCAGTGCCGGTGACTCTAGAATTCATAAATTGGGTCAGGGCGACCTGAACTGATCTTTCATGCCTCTTGACTTTCGCTCTCTTTTTAGCGCCCTTCCCACGTGTAGGGTTGCCAACCAAGCATTGCCTGGCTAGCATCCCTGCCTTTCATTCTTTCCTATGCCCCCCTCCCCTCAAGCCACCATGCTTACGTGCATGAAGTGAGCACAGTAGGAGCTGACTGATTTCTGGAAAAAAAGCGGTCCAATCTAACGGTGTTCTTGCAACACTAGAACTCGTGCTTCTTCAAATTTTTTATGCACTCCGTGAATTTTGTTGCAGCAGGGCTTGATGGTGTGCATATTGTCATGTTGTAGTGACGGCAGTCCAGCGGTCAGGAAGACAGCAACAAGACTTGCAAACGAAGCTCTTTATTTGGGCTGACTTTCGCCCGCAAAAGAATTAAATCACTCGGCGGCAGCGAACAAATGTGCTCGTCAGTCGTCGAACTACGAATGCCCGCCGCTCACGGCATCGCTTAATTTAAAGCCGGCAAGGGAACTTCGAGATAAGAGGTCAAGATCATCTATAGTAATCTGAGAAAACGTAGATGCAGTTCTTCATGGCTGTGATCAATCGAGATTAGTCCAGTCGCTTCTCGCGTCACGAACTAAAATGATAACGCCCCGTTCCTGCGGCCTTGAGCGCGAATGAACCGACACTACAGTGATACGTGGCAATATCACTAGAACTATTGCTTCTACGAAGTTTTTATGCACTCTGCAAATTTTGTTGCAGTAGGGTTTGGTGGTGTTTATATCTTGAATCAGTTGTAGGGCAAAGCGTATTTGTCGTTCACTCCAGCAGCTGAACTGTCATACAAAAGGCTGGCAAGCACTAGCTTCCTATGCATTTAAAGACTTTGTCTGGCTAATCTCGCACTATTGCAACCAGCTTTAATTCCTTTATTTAATTCACACTGGTTAGCTGTGTTTTCTGCTGCCCTTAGCTGCTTTCCTGGCCAGCTCATTTGGTGGCACCATTTCATTGTAAAGTGATTTTCTCTTGCTGTGCAGTTTCACTGTGTTGCATCAAGAAATTTTGCTGGTTGATTTGCAGATATCTGGCTCTGTGTAGACATGAGTGTGAGTGACTTAAAAAAAAAAATCTAGCTTTGCTTTGCATGTTTCCTGAAGAGTCATTCGGCTGTGACTGAGAAACTGAGCTTAACCCATTAGGGCCCAAGAAAAATCTAGCAGAGGGATTTTCTTCATTTTTAGCACATAATACTCTCATATAAAGAAAAAGAGATTTCTGAAATTTCGTCACGATTGCTTTATTCCTTCCAGAGGTTACTCAGGTGTACTTTTTATAGTACACTGGGTCTTCCCCATAGCACATGTGGCTACTTCACTGCATTCCCATTGGTGGCGTGAATTTTGTTATTATGTCTGCGATTTTTATGCAGGGTGATATAACACTTCTTGCAGGCCCTCATGAATATTTTCTGGCTATACTGGCACCGCAGTTATCCTACTTTGCACGGAAAGCTTTCTCCTTTTCAAAGCATCAGATACGATTGAGCCAGAGTGTCTGCGAACCGCTGGTTACTGCATGTCAAGGTGTAGATAATAATGAGTAACGTTCTTACCAAAGTAAAAATAGTCAGCAGGCTCGTCTCTAGCAATTTGGTAGATTGTTCAGGCTTTCACAATTGCAAAGTTGAGCTTTGGTGTCAACAACCACTATCACTTTTTGTCCCTGATGCTGATATACTGGCAGTAGACGGTTTGATGCGAAAGGTTAACACCTGCCATACCACTGTTGTAAAAGGAAAGGAGTTCTGGCTTTAAAAAAATCTGTTTTTCTTGTGCTGTAGGCAACCACCACTCTACAAAACACGTAGGCTCACTGCTGTTATAAATGCAAGCCATAGTTACTATACTGTTGATCGTAGACTTCAATAAAGGCATGTAACCTATACTACTGAAGCAAGAATCGATGTTTCATGGCTGCTTCTATTTCATCGCTTTCTTTGGCCCGAGTGGACACTTCCTAAACCTGTTTTGGCGAACGGTTCCTCTAGCCCTAAATTCCTCCCAGTGGAGCGTTACAAGAATGTCTTGACAGGTAAAAAAAATTAAAAAAAAGATGAAATGGTCACTAAGGGTTTAAATCACCTCAGGTGACGACAGGAGAACATGCGCTTCCAAAAGTTTCATTTCTGAACTCAAGTACTTTGCGTAGACGGTGTGAATGGCATAACAGTAACTGTCTGCTCGGCAGAACCTTCAGTTCTTATAACCAAACTTTATTACAACCAATTAAAATCATACCATCATCAAACTCAAGACCGCTAGCTGCAAGTACAGCAGCCTCCGAGGCCTTGCTGAGCAGACAAAGTGATTTTTTCCGAAAAATTGGAAGTAACTATAAGATCTATGAACTGGAATAAATAGGCGCCGTTCTGCACACAGGAAGACCCAGTGTACTATAGAAAGTACAGCAGTATATAAATCATCACAGAGCAAAAAATGCCAAAGGTGCGGGACATTCAAAGCATCCGTTGTTTACTTTCGTCTTTCGTGCTGCTCTATACTTGAAACTAGCGTAATATGTACATGAATGCGGCCGTGAGAAAATTATAAGCAAGCAACTACCGGCGTACTTCGTGGGAAACAAACATCCTGAAGTTTCACCACGGAAAGCTAACATACTGAGCAGAGGAAGTGCGCCAAATTAGTTAAGGGTGGTTGGCCAATCCCCTGTTGACAAAAGCATGCCCTACTTGAAAAGAAAATTGCAGTCTTTGGTGGTGAAATTATAAAAAAATTAAGTACTTTTAAAAGTACGCTGGGCGCTAATGGGTTAAGTGATCGAAGTTGGTGTAAAACCAGATCTTAATTGAACAAAATATGGCCGTAGTACTGTGAATTGCAACACTGCACTTGTAATTGCCATTGTTGTAACATGTGAAGCAAATATGTTCATTTCAGAGTGCTTTTTTTGTTCTTTGTTGCTGCGTTTGTGAAGTTCATCATCACAAAACCTGGACTACAAGGCATGACTTTCTTTTTCAGATGCATACAAGGTGTTTGTGGAAAGGACACCAAATGAAGGTCCTGCAAAACAGCGGTTGAAGAGAATGAACCATTATATTTGCGAAATGCTGAATGATGTGAGGAGATCGAAGTGAGCCCATGCCAATTGTATTGCCAATTGCGATGCCAATTGTATTGTAATTTGGCTGCAAGGGCAGCCACAACAAAAGATTGTGCTGCAGACATGTATGAATAAAAGTGGATTTGGTTTCCGTGGGATATTTGCATATTTTTTGAGGTCAACAGTAGGAAGCAGTTGCATGCAGTGGTAGAACAAAACAAATGCGCGGGTGCACTGTGTGTTTCAATAGCGCAGAGCACAGAATTTTCTATGCACAAATTCTTTGTTTCCTAGGTTCCATTCCTGTGCTTTACTTTTTCTGGCTGTTTTGGAAAGAACGCTCCTATTTCACTAAGAGAATGCTTGCTTTCATTACGTCAGACCATTTTTTTTTTTCTTCAAGTTAACACGTTTTGCCCCAGCATCAACAAATTCCTCAAAAGAAGCTATGTATTGTTGGGGACCACAAAATTACGTCTCCATGAGAGTCAACGTGAAACTAACCACGGCACAACAGCCGGTGCAGCAGCCTTCATTAACTGCACAGTTTTTGACACTGTCTGGTGTGCTAAGCCTAAATTGCTTGAAATTTATTGTAGTTTGACAAGAATTTCTCACCATGCCGATGACAGAAACCGCATAGGTGCCGCATTGAAGAGCGGCAGGGATGCAAAAACACTCGGAGACACGGTTTGCATGAACTGCAAACAAGAAACGGAGAACGTCAAATGCTCACATGTGCAGATGGCCACAATCGCCACGATCTGTTTCAGTGTCGCGTGTGCGCAGGTGGTGCCGGTTCATGAATGGAAGTGGAACTAGGGCATGACGTGTTCCCTAAGCCCAATTTTTTCCAAGTGTCCCATCTTTATCGAAGTTTATTCCTCTGTAAGAGCGGGTTCGGCACTGTTTTTTAACACCATAGCATTAAGGAGCTCGTGTCGCAGGAAATCTCGCATCGGCGTTGTTGACCGTGAGTGAAAAAGCCATGGAAAATCCCCAAAGAAGCAGCCTAGGAGGCATATGGGCCACCTAGGTCACTTAAACTTGCACTCCGGATCGTGAGCAAACTGCCCACCGTGGCAGGCGGCAGTTAAATTTAATGATTGGTCACTGAGGAAGAACACAAGGCCCTCTGCTAGGAGCACCTGCCTTCGCAGGGCGGTAGTGCATCGCTTAACCGCTGCACCAGGAGTGGTATGAGGACTCCCAGGGATCTGTGAATGCCAAGTCGAGAGGGACCAATTTCAAACCTATGGGCATAAATCCATTGCGCTACTTAAGGCACAGCTTAAAGGTGCAGTGAAGAGGAATCTGAACTCGTCTTTTTGCCGCGGGAACCCAATCTACACGTTCTGGGCATTCTTAGAAACTTCGATTTATTGCCCTTTGTGTCCGATTTTCTTAATTAAATCGAATGAACGTCCGGCTTCTGCCTTTTTTTTTAATTCTCCCCGTACGGTGGGCGGAGTTGACCAACGCGTGGAATGCCTTCCACCCAGTCTCGTGGCGGCTTGCTGCTCTGCCATCGGCGGAGTAATACGTAGTAATGCGTAGTAGCAAATAGTCTGCGCATATTTTTATTTCTGTGGGCTTATTTTGCGGCTATATTATCTGCGAATGAAACTATATATTCACGAAGCTGGCTGAAAGGCACTCCACACGTTGGTCGACTGCCCACCGTATGGGGAGAATTAAAAAATAAAGGCGGGAGTGGGACGTTAATTCGATTTAATTAGGGAAATCGGCCACACAGGGCAATAAGTCGAAGTTTCTAAGAATGCTCGGAACGTGTAGATCGAGTTCCCGAGGCAAAAAGACGAGTTCAGATTCCTCTTCAGTGCACCTTTAAGTGTCCCCTCCAACTATTTTTGTTTCATCTGATGCGGGAGTTTTGACGCAAATAGGCTTGCCAGCAGTAGTTTGCCATGTCGCTGCTGTCGAATCTCCTGGAAAAACGCTCCTTGTGGATGAGGCTAAAGCATACAGGTTTGTCAAGACAGTGGTGCAGACCAGGCATCACGTGACATCCCACTTTCACTGCGAGAGGTCTGCGCCCGGCGTGCCTTCGAAGAAAAACCGCGGGCATGTCTAGTCCCCTTATCGCCACTCCTGTGCCCTTCACCTTTGCGAGTGTCAATAAATGGATTAGGCGTGCGCACACTCCTTCGCCATGCTATGTTCACATAACCTTGTTACAAAACTTGTTATGTTAAAAATCAATATGTATGACACGCTCACATGATTTCCAACGTAATTTCTATTTCATACACGCTGCTCTCTACATCGCACTCGCATGCAGTACAAATTGAGATGCAAAGATCTAATCTCGCAGTGGACACGAGAAGCAGTTTGAATCGGCTCAGTCTGAAAACAAGTGAAAGTAAAATGTCTTTTATTTTGGACTTTGATGGGCTGGGGAAAAGGTATAAATTACCTGAAGGTAGAATTACTGCAAGAAAATGCACAGTGGCTCTGAACTTGCAATTGTGTGAAATCGCACGAGCAATGTTTTCTAGCTCGAATAATGCGTGATTTTTTTTTCCCTAAAGAATCGGCGTTTCTTGTAAAACTAATGTCCAGCCCTTTATGGAGACACATTTTCCTGCCACATGTAATATTTTCATCTTAAAAAACTGTTCACTGCACCTTCATGGCTGCCCATGTGATTAATATGGAAAGATTGCTAAGAAATTAAGGCTGTAATCCTGTGTAAACTAGGCTCAACGATCATGGGGCAGGGGCTTCCTGGTTTAATATATGCTGACAGTATTGTAATATGAGCCGATAGCAAAGAACATTTATACCCCTTCGGCCACCGCAGTGGCTCAGTGGTTATGGTGCTCGGCTGCTGACCCCCAAAAGGTGCGGGTTCAATCCCGACTACAGCGGTAGCATCACGATTGAGGCAAAATGCTAGAGGCCTGTGTGCTGTGCGATGTCAGTGCATGTAAAAGAACCTGAGGGGTCAAAATTTTCTAGAGCCCTCTACTGTGGAATTCCTCATAGCTTGAGTCATTCCGAGGCATAAAAAAAAAATGGCCCTTTGTGTATATTTGTGGGAGTGAAGGGGATGGCGTTTGCTTTACTTTTACTGCAAATAAAACAGGTTTGATGGTATTCAGTGTATCACTGATAATGTGCTCACAATACAAAGCCAAATACCTAGGGTAGCATAATGCGTGGAGAGACTTTTTTCCTTTCCACGTCATGATAGTTGGCTCTTCCTTCAAGGCTAAAAAAGGATGGCCCATAGGGATTGCTTGCAAGTGTAGAAAATCTCTCAGAAAGTGCACAAACTGATCCAAAACGCTGTTTTTTATTAGAAACGTCTTACAGAGCATGGTAGTTTGCACATCATTGCTTCCTGCAGTGATTTTAGCCAATCGCTAATGATGACTGGCATTATTGAGTGACTCTGAATATATGATACAAATGCCATCAAACAGTGTCTGCTTGAATGAAACAAGAAGTGTTAAGAAGTGTTTTTTGTTTTCAGTTCTGGTTTATGTTGCAGACAGAGATGCGGAATGGTGTCCTGATGACCGTTCACCAAGTTCTCTGTCGAGCTCGGAGGAGGATACTGCCAAGCATGCCGAAGCGCCAGTGGCACAGAAAAAGCTGCATTCCTTTTCTGACGACCGTTCAGCGAGTTCCCTGTCGAGCTCGGAGAAGGATGCTGCCAAGCATGCCAAAGCACGGACGGCACAGAAAAAGCTGCATTCCTTGTCTGACGACCGTTCAGCGAGTTCCCTGTCGAGCTTGGAGAAGGATGCTGCCAAGCATGCCAAAGCACGGGCGGCACAGAAAAAGCTCTGTTCCTTGTCTGCAGAGGAGGATGCCCCCAAGCCCAAGCGGCGGCGCAACTGTGAATCGAGGCGGCGATTGTTCGGCTGTGACTTCTGTCCGTACACCTCAAATAAGTCGGGACGAGTGAGGAGACACCGTATGACTCACACTGGAGAGAAGCCCTTCAAGTGCAGCGAGTGCCCTGCGGCGTTCGTAACACTGGGGAACTGTCAGGCTCATTTTCGCATCCACACTGGGGAGAAGCCGTACAAGTGCACCTTGTGTCCCTTTCAGTGTGCTTACAGTTACTCGCTATCTAAACACATGAGCAGGCACGCGAGCGGGAGGTACCACAAGTGCGACTTGTGCTCGTTTGTGGCCCATACGACCACATCACTAGCTCGTCACATGCGAAAGCATGAGCCTGTTGCATGCCCTTTGTGTTCTCATGTCTGTGCGGGTCACGACGACCTCGTAGACCACATGGCCAGTGGTCACCCGAGGAGCACGAGGAGCCTTAGCTCCAGTGCCAGTATCTCGCCACTTCCAGAGTCCATTCAAGTAGGAGACATGCCAGTAGCAGATGGGTCCATTTAGTTACGTTGCGCATAACTGTACTTCGTTTCATACATAGCACGCAATGCTGCCAATGCTAGCACGCCTGCTCACGCAGGCTGAGTCCGCGGCCGAAAAATAGTTCGCTGTACAACCAAAGTGAATGCAAGTATATTTTGTTGCGACAGACCTTAAGTGCCGTGAATGGCAATCTCCAACTTCGTTTTACCTTTTGCGACATTTTCTTCCTTCAACTCTTCGAGGCTTCAAGAAGTAAGAACGAGTTTAGTGGTCTCATATACGTCTGACAAGATGAATCACAGTTCCTTCATCCACGCCTCACCAAGGCTTCGAGAAGGGCGAATTATACGGGGTGGAGTAATGTTTCGCGGACTCACTACTTTTGCAGCCTCCGTAGTGTTGCCTGCTATGTATGAAATAGAGTGTAGGCAGTCATCGCACATGACAAGCACAGGCTTGTAGAGAGCGACCAAGGCGACAGTGCATCGTTCCGTTCAAGCAGGTCCAGGCCGTTATCATTTATTCATGCTTTACCAATGTGTAGCTATGCTTTGGCACTTTTTGGCTTTGCGTACTTGATGTCCATGCAAGAAAGACAATCTGACTATATTGGTAAAAAGTTTAGGGGAATTCCGCAAGGTGGAGTAGACTTGTAATAAGGGAGTAATTACTCATTGACGTCCACCCTAGCGAAGCCAACGGCTACAAAGGAAAGCTATACAGCTTTCTCAGAAACTTCGCAGTTAAAGAAAAATTCATCCTGGTCCGGGGTTCGAACCCGGGACCACCGCTTCACCGGAGCAGTCGCTCTACCAATTGAGCTAACCAGGACAGCAAGTTTATGGTAGTGCGAGAGCGAATTGATCAGTAACTCGAAGTGGGAACAGTGTTGGTCAAATGTTTAGGGGAATCCTCCATGGTGGAGTAGATTTGTAATAAGGGAGTAACTACTCATTGACGTCCACCAAAGCGAAGCCAACGGCTACAACGGTTACGATGTTTTCCTTTATATTCTCTGCATTGCTCTGGAATAAAACAGTTGGCAGTAGTGCTTGTTAATTGTCCCATGTGTCTTTTTCATTGTCCTTTGTCTCTGTTTCTTGCACTAATTTCTTTACATAATGATTTAACCTGTGTGTGCATGCAGGTCTTGAAGCCTCATGTACTGTGCGATGCCTTTTCTAAATATTTGTGATGTTTTTATATTTGTTTGGTTCCCATTTTCTTACGAATTGTGTCGATTTATTTTCTGTGGTCTTTCTCCTTTTAGTTTTTTCTCTGAAGTTCCTTTTTATGCATCTTCTCATTATGCACTCGTGCTTAGCAATTACTTCTTCCTAATGGTCACCACTTTCCACGGAAATTGCGATGCTGGACGCGGGTTGAAGCGGCACATTATTTATGGGAAGAGCTCCAGGCTGCCTGGTTGCTCAGCAGAAGACCCAAACATAGAAAGGACACAAATATGCAGATGGCACGGTCGCAAGCGGCAGTTGCGGCGCCTAACGAGTGCGTGTAGGTAATCGCTCAAACGCGTTTCCCACAAGGGTGTCTGGATTCATGATGCGTATGGGCCACCTGCTTGGAGTCAGTCGGCGGCGTCTTGGGGAGTGCGGCCGTCAAGTGTGCCGAGAGCTGCGCTGCTCCTTTCCTTTTTCTGTCACTCTTCACATTCGTGCTGTTCTCCATACTTCTGCCATTTCCATGTCCCCTGCTTCTGTCTTATCCAGCCGCTACCGCTCCCAGTCGAAAAAAACAAGAGAAAATTTCTGATGGTCTGACGTCTTGTCATAAATTTGACCTGTTGTCTGATGTTCTGTAGTCTGACTGACGTTCTGTATTCTGTCGCTCTGTAGTCTGTCGTTCTATAGTCCGTTATATATTGTGACGTTCAGCATTGTGATGTTCAGGACTCGGACGTTCCGTACTCTGGTGTTCTGTTGTTGAACGCCTCAATTCATTTACAGGCGATTGTCACTCTGTTCTCTCCTAATGTCAAAATTTTGACACACGTGGAATGTTAGTAGAGCCAACTATGATGAAATATTCTTGATGGTGGGTTGGCCATCACAATTCTCTGTATACGTACAGAGCTGGCAGCTCAGTACAGAAAATTATGAGCTTCCAAAACACATGCAAAAAAGACCTCTGGGCAGCCACCGTTTATTTAGGTCCAAGCCTCAACACTGGGGAGGAGGTGTTTGAACAGGAACACCTGCATGGAGAAAAAAATAATATGCAGATGTGAATGAAACAGAAATCGAAAAGTTTTTGTGCCAGTAAATCTGTATTAAAAAATTGCTTCCCAAATAAAAATAAATTGAAACAAGATACCTAGAAAGTTACATTATGTTGAAAAATAGCATTAAATGAAACAAAACCTTTTAATTGTATGGTCTAAGGCCCCATATGACACACTGGCTATGAGGGACGCCATAGTGCAGGGCTTCAGATTTATTCAGGGCATGTGGTGTTCTGTAATGTGAGCTGACAGCACACAGCACTTGGGCAGATTTCAATTTCTCCTTCATTGAAATTAGGGCCGCCACAGTCGGGATAGAGTCCTCTAATTTGGCATTACTAGCCTAAACACCCAGACATTGCAGGGGGTACTAAATGGAACTGTTTTCACAAAAGCCGAATTACAAAAACAAAGAGTTCATAAAGTGTCAGTTGGCGACTTCGAATTACAAAAAAAAAAACTTCATAAACAATCGTTAATTAGCGTCATGGCGAGACTAACCATTCATGTTGACAAGTTTATATTCTAGCAGTCGCTTAAGAGCAGCATTTAGGTAGTCCCAATATATTTATCGATGTTTCAACTGCTGGCTCTCCTGAGGTATCCTGGTCATCAATGCTTCGCCGCATGCATGGCCACGTACAGCTTGGCTCGGCGACATTTTACCCCTACACATTTTTGATATATGTGATCTGACGGCACAAGTTGAGATGCATTTATCTGTGATGCACTCATGGAGCCATCCACCTAACGACCTAAAGGTGAAAGCGTGTAGCCTATGTCTGTTCGCCTCTACTGAGAAAGGTTCCAAAAACTTTGTCAGTAGTTCTTTCAGCCTATGCCATGGACTGCCGAGATATATCTAGCATATAATCTAGTTATGCATGAAAAATTAGCAAGCTTAATTTTGAAGCACAAAAAACTGCGATGCATACAATTACTACAATACACTCAGCAGTTGCAAAACTTGCTTTAGCGGCGGATGTCTAAGCACTCCTGTGCCGTGTACCTCGGCGTCAGCTTGTGGCGCTTCAGCATATCTGCTTCACTGCAGCTCCGCTTCTGCAGAATATTCCGGAAAAAGTCCACACAAATAAAATCATTTGTTTTTTACCATACATTCTTCCACTATAATCTCTATGCGCTAAACAGGCCGCATTTCACATCGCAGCAGCAAAAAATGAGCCGACGCCGAGGCAGTGATCGAATATCAAGCGTTAGCGCATCTAATATAGGTCGCGGGTTCGAATCCCTGCCACGAGCTTGACTCTAACTTAACTACTAAGTTTAGGCTGCACGAAACAAAATCGTATGTCACCACCCTTAACACTATGCAAAAAGCAGATGACCCGCAATGTTCATGTGGAGGTTTGTAAAGAGGAATTGGGCGTACACAGGTCACAGGTTCGAATCCCTGCCGCGAGCTAGTCTCTAATTAGATGCGGCACGAAACGCTTAATCGTTTGACACCGTCCGGAACATTCTATGGCAAACGGTTGATCCACAAATGTACAAATGACGGGAGTAATTAGTGGCCTGACTTTCACTCCTGCCAGACAGGGATATGTACACCGGATCGACATAGTTTAGTTTCGAGTTGTGGTGTTTGAGCATCCCGCTTCCGCTTGCTATTATTTTATCCCATTAAGCAACCACTTGCTTACCATGGCAACCTCTGGGATACGAAGGAGTTGCTATGGAGGGCATCATCTTTTATTTATTCCATGGAATCGCCATAACTCGGAGGCTCGAAACGCGACCAGTCGATGTAACGCTCTTAAAGCGTGATGAAAAACTCGAACGGCAGCCATCTTGTATCCTCCACTCACATGACACCTCCTACTGTGCACGCGCTAAACGCGATTTCAGAACGAACCCTATAAAGCAGGCTTCTGTTACGTAATTTCCTATGATAAAAAGCTTTGTTCGTTAATTAACTATTCCCATTCCAAACCCTCGCTGGTGCGAGACGGAATCTTCACTTCACTGCTAATTAACTATTCCCATTCCAAACACTAGCAGTCGTCACCATTGCACACACAAAGAGAAATTTATTGTGTACAAAGCAAACAATTAATTCAGTACACACATATATACACTGGGGAGCCTGCTCCGAACAAAAGATCATACAAAGAGACAAATTGCAGGTGCGAGACAAAATTCACACTTCACTGCTCATGGAGATATCAGCCGCTTAATGCACTCTGTATAAGGCCGTACAAGACAGTACAGCATATACAAGACGGGCGACTGAAGGTTACATAATTTTTTTTTCTCTTTTATGGCATGCACATTCTGCCTGAAGCGTTGATTTTATTTCTGCAAGTTCTTCAAACGTTTAATGCAAAGCCTCGAAAAGTTTGCACCACCGCTGAGAAATGGCGAAATTAAGGTTTATTATTCCTTGCTGCATGGACAACCTCTGGGTGAAAGCAGTGCATAAGGAGAGGAAAAGCACACAATTCTCTCACAAGGAGTTTCCTGATCCGCGTGCGCATGGGCTTCCAGGCGGTAGTTATCGGCGTAATGAAGCAGCGGTTAGGACACGGCTACAGAGCTGAGTACGCGGGTTCGAACCCGACCGCGGCGGCCGCGTTTCGATGGAGGGGTTATTGTCATGTGTGGAAGGGTAGATTTTGCTGAGTAAACTCAGATTGGAGTATGTATTAGTCTCCAGTTGTCTCCAGGCAACCGACTGCTCTCTACTAAGGTCTTTGTGGGGAGGGGGTTAGGTCCTCCTGAGGGCTCGTTGGTGTTCTAAGATGGCTCCATACCGTCTAGTGACTGTGTCCAGTTCGCTATGCGGTGAACACCCAACGCTTTACCACGTTACATGGGCCTAGTGGGAGGCTGCGCTGTCCAGCTCGAAGCCTGAAGGTTTGGTTTGGTTTGGTTTATTGGGGTTTAACGTCCCAAAGCGACTAAGGCTATGAGAGACGCCGTAGTGGAGGGCTCCGGAAATTTCGACCACCTGGGGTTCTTTAACGTGCACTGACATCGCACAGTACACGGGCCTCTAGAAAAGAGCAGCTCAAGCTGATCGACAGGGCTCGCAAGACTGCAAAGGCTACTGGGGCCCTGGGCTGAGGGCTCCACCTACGCTGAAAGAACCCTTGTACAATAATGTTTTATGCGAAGCATATTGCTAGAGCTACCACTCACGCCGTCGCCGTGGGACCCCCACGTGACACCGTGAGGTCACACCACGTGACATCGGATGAGAGAGCCGGCCTCCACCTCGCGCCGTCGCCGTGGGACCCCTAGCCGTCACGCCACGTGACACCGTGACGTCACACCACGTGACATCGGATGAGAGAGCCGGTCTCCACCTCGCGCCGTCGCCGTGGGACCCCTAGCCGTCACACCCGCGCATTTCGAACGCGCGTTCACACTCGGTGTAGGTGAAACGCTCGCTCCAGCGGGCAGGCAGACGCGGCTTCCGTGGCAATCCAGGCGCTCACCCAACGCGCGTCTCGGGGTTAGTCGACGTTCCGCTGTAGCCATGCCGTTGTCTTCCCCCACGACGAAGGCTTCTAGTGGTTGTATTAAAATGACCAAGTATTCAACCAAGGAAAGCCATGTATTACCAAGCCTAGCCACTAATATGCTTCGCATTCCCCGGGCTTAGCCAAGCTGAGCCTCAGCAATTTTTTTTTCATTCATTTATTCGATGGAGGCGAAGATAAAAAAAATTCAGGCGGCACTTTTACTGTTAACGTGCGTAGAGGCGAAAGCGTTTTCCGCACCACTTTCATTGCCTCTGTGGCACTGGTGACGTCACCACTGGATGACGTCATACAATGAGTAATTACTAAGTAATGACAAATTACTAATCTATGGCTAATTACTGATGAATGACTAAATACCAGTTAACTGCTAATTAATGACGCTTATAAGCTTCGCCTGAACGCGACAGCGTGTTGTAACACTGCAGTCCACGGAACACTACCACCCGTTCGGCGCGATGCGTTGCCCTTTGAACGCAACGTTTTGAGGAAAGGAAACGCTGCAGTAATTCTCTGTCACCTCGGTGGACACCTCAACCGCACCGTACAGGAAGGGAGGAACTGTGAATGAAGAAAGAGAAAAAGGAGCAGTAATGAAGAAAATGAAAATTGTATTTGAGGAAAGGAAATTACGCAGTAACTGTCTCACATATCTCGGTGGACACCCGTCATCCGTTTCTAGAGGAAGGTAGGAAGTGAGAGTGAAAGCAGAAAGAGGGGCCGTAATGAAGAAAATGAAAATTGTATTTGAGGAAAGGAACTTAGTAACTGGCTAACATATCTCGGTGGACGCCCGTCAAAAGCAGGACACCTCTGCTGACAAGCTTTTGCTGACAGCCTTCTGTTGACAACAATGAGGCATTACCTTACTACACTCGTATGCCGTGCAGTGTCAGTGGACGCTAAAGATCCCCAGGTGTTCGAAATAATTGAAGCGAAAAGCTTCATTACGAGGGTCGGAGCCGAATGAATGAATGAAAAACTTTATTGTACAACAAGTGTTCTTTATCGAAGAGTAGGTGGAGCCCTCAGTCCAGGGCCCCAGCGGCCTTTGCTGTCCTGCAAGCCCTGTCGATCAGCTTGAGCTGCTCTTCAGGCTTCGAGCTGGACAGCGCAGCCTCCCACTGCTCCGGTGTTGGTGTGTTGTTTATCGGCACTGCCTGCATTTTCTGACAGGCCCATGTAACGTGGTAAAGCGTTGGGTGTTCACCGCATAGCGGGCATTTGTTGGCATATGTGGAAGGATAAATTTTGCTGAGTAAACTCAGATTGGGGTATGTATTAGTCTGCAGTTGTCTCCAGGCAACCGACTGCTCTCTGCTAAGGTCTTTGTGGGGAGGAGGGTAGGCCCTACGGAGGGCTCGTTGGTGTTCTAAGATGGCTCCATACCGTCTAGTGACTGCGTCCAGTTCCCCTTCGGTGCGCGCCTCCCGGTTGGCGTATCCTCGGGCATTGGCGTCCGCACATTGGTTCCCTTTGACAGCCTCATGGCCTGGTGTCCACGTGATGAAGCAACTCGTAAAAGTGATCGTCCTCGCCTTGAGTATGTGAATGGCTGCAGTGGATATGCGTCCACTGCTGTATCTTCTGCACGCCTCTTGCGAGTCTGTAATGATGTGTGCATGGGGCTCGTCACTCTGCTGGGTGATGGCGAGTGCAATTGCTGCTTCCTCAGCCTCGAGGATGTTGTTGGTTTTTATCGAAGCGCAGTTGATTTCCCTGAGCTGGTGATCCACCACGCTGGCTACCGAGCCGTATCGGTGTCTGTATGTTGTTGCGTCAACGTATAATACGTTTTTTGCCCCGGCGAAGCTTCTTTCGTGGAATTCAGATCTTGCCTTTCTTCTCGCCTTATGTATATCGGGATGCATGTTTTTAGGAATCGGGCTGATCTCAATGATCCTCCTGATTTCATTTGGAACGCTCTCTGTGCTATTGATTTCTTTCAAAGCGTCCCTCATGCCGAGCAACCGCAGCGTGTTTCGGCCTGTTGCGGACAGTACCAGTCTTGTTTTCTGCGCGAGAAGGTGGGCCTCGATATGTTCTTGTACTGTGTTGTTTATGCCCAGTTTAAGGAATTTCTCCGTCGAAGTGTTGACCGGCAGTCCGAGAGCGCATTTGTATGCTTTTCTAAGAATTGCCTCTAACTGCTCCTTTTCTTGCTCGAGCGGTGTTTGGTAGGGGACGCCGTATAAGATCCTACTGACCACGAGGGCCTGTACTAGCCTACATGTGTCTTCCTCCTTCATACCTCTTCTTCTGTTGGAAATTCTTGCAATCATCCTGGTGATCTGTGCTGTGGTATTTGCTAGCTGTCTGACCGTGTGATCAATACGACGGTTGCTTTGGATCCACATGCCGAGGATCTTAACTTTCGATACTTCCGGAACCTTCGTTTCCCCTATGTAGATATCTATGGAGTTTTGCAGATCATACCTTTGTCTGTAGACTCTGAGCACCTGGGATTTTTCAGGGGAGCATGCGAGTCCACAGTGTCGGGCGTATGCGTTGACCGTGTCTGCTGCTCGCTGAAGAAGCTCTTGTTTTTCTCCTAAGGATCCCCTTGTCACCCAGATTGTGACATCATCTGCGTAGATGGCATGCCTGATTCCTTCAATTTCTTCAAGCGCCCTTGCTAAACCAATCATTGCAATATTAAAAAGCATAGGTGATAACACAGAGCCTTGCGGTGTTCCTTTTTCGGGGGTGTTGAAGGTGTCAGTCCTGATGCCTCCTATTCCAATGGTAGCGGTTCGGTTAGTCAGAAAGGCTTTCACATAGTTGAATATTCTCTGCCCACAACCCAGTTTGCTAAGCCCCTCCAGCACAGCCCTATGACTGACGTTGTCGAAGGCCGCTTTAAGATCGAGAGCGAGCAAGATGTTTTCTCCATATTTTGGAACGGTAGTAAGCACCTCCTCCTTGATCTGCAGGAGAACGTCTTGTGTCCATAGGCATTTTCGAAATCCAAACATAGTGTGTGGCATGAGTTCGTTGTCCTCAAGGTGGGTCTGCAACCTGTGATGCACAACTCTCTCGTACACTTTTCCCAAGCATGATGTTAAGGAAATTGGTCTATTTTCCAGGTTTGGAGTCTTTCCGGACTTCGGAATCATTACTATTTCCGCATGTCGCCAGTCGTCCGGGAGGGTCCCCTGTTCCCAGTGTTTATTGACGAATTCTGTGAATCTTTTGATTGAATTGTCATCCAAATTTCTTATCATGGCATTAGTGATGCCATCCCTCCCTGGTGTTGTGTTCTTTGTGGCGGACATCACAGCGTGTCTGACTTCTTGTATGGTAAGGGGTTCGTCCAGAGCGGGATTCGCTTTGCCCGTGTATGCCAAGCTGCTGTCGGCGTGTGTTGCATTGCCGATATAACGCTGCTTGATGTTCTGTAGTAGTTCCTCGTCAGTGCCTTGGAACTGGTGCGCGATCCTTTGGGTCGTCTTACGAGCTTCGCGTATGCCGTATGCCGCGACCGAGTGACGTCACAGAAAGGAAACGACGCCTGTCTCTAATGTCTCGGACACCCGAGCCGCGCCGTAAGAGAAGGAAAATGAAAAGAAAATTGCTTTCAAGGAAAGGAAACGACGCCTGTCTCTCACCTCGGTTGACACCCGAACCTGAAATGAAAATTGGTTTTAAGGAAAGGAAATGCCTCTCTCTCATATCTTGGTGTACACCCGATATGAATGGACACAACAGTATGATGATGATGAAAACTTTATTTATAACAAGGGAGTTTTGGACACGTCAGTCCTTGGGCCCCCGCACGGCCCCACTGCACTCAAACGTTCATGTCCCGGAGGCTCATGACGCTGGCAGCCCGGCCGGTGGCGATGGCTTGCTTGGCCGGGTCCTCGGAGCGCAGTAGGGTCTCCCAAGCCTCCCATGAGGTAAGGTGCTCCAGGCCCCGCGGGGGAGGATCCGCCGGGCAGAGGAAAAGAATATGGTCGAGGGTGGCTTTGGGGTGGTGGCAGAGGGTACAGGAAGGGTTCGTGTGGACTGGGTGATATCGCGAGCGTATATAAGGGGAGGGCAAAGTGCGTGTTTGGAGCCGCCTCCAAAGTGTCTGATGGTAATTGTCGAGGGAAGGATGAGGTGGGGAGTAGAGCCGACGCTCGGCTTTGTAGGCCTGCGTCATTTCACTGAATGAGTGCATGCGCTCCCGCGAGAACCCCAGGTCGGAGGCCGCCGGTGCCCGGTTGAGAGAAGCTCGGGCTAAAGCGTTGGCGGCCTCGTTTCCGGGATTCCCGGAGTGGGCAGGCACCCATATCAGCTCCACATGGCGGGGCGGGTGCGCGGCGAGGGAGTCCAGTATGCGAAATGCAGGGACGTGAACTCTCCCGCGAGCAAAATTTAGTATGGCAGTCTTGGAATCTGACAGTATATATCGCGCATCCGTGCGGGTGATGGCCAGGGCAATGGCGGCCTCTTCGGCCTCCTCCGAAGTGGCAGTAGGGGTTATGTGAAGTGTGGCAATGGGTTGGAGGTAGGGGTTCGTGATGGCGACAACCGCGTCCTCGCCCGTGCATGCGGCATCCACCCAAACGGCATAGCGTTCCGTGCCATAGTATTTGTGGAGTGCCCGTGCGCGAGCTCTGCGGCGGGGTTCGTGGTAGGTGGGATGCATGTTTTTGGGGGGAGGTTTAATAAATAAATCGCGGGGAATGAGGCGGGGTACCTGGAGCTGTGTGGGATCGGTAACTGGTAGGCGTATACCGAGGGTGTGTAGGATGTGTCTCCCGGTGGTGGTTCTCGCGAGACGTATGTATTGTGTCTGTCGGTGGGCCTCAATAAGCTCCCCTATCGTATTGTGCAGGCCTAGTTGAAAGAGTTTTTCGGTTGAGGTATTTTGGGGTAGGTGTAATGCTGTCTTAAATGCTGTTCGAATCATGGCATCCAGGGTGGAGATTTCCCTAGCCTGGAGTTTCAGGTAGGGGAGCGTGAAGATAAAGCGGCTGAGGACGAAGGCATGAATGAGACGACATAGGTCATGCTCCTTCATGCCCCGGTGGTGTGCAGAAACGCGGCGGATTAGGTGTGATATCGACACAGTTGTCTGCTTGAGTTTCTGTATGGTGAGTGTGTTTTTCCCGTTGTTCTGGATGTGGAGGCCAAGTACCCGGAGAGTGTTTACCTCCGGGATGGGCCGGTTTTCCAGTGTCACGGTGATGGGGGCTGTGGGACAGTTTCGTGTTGTGGGGCGGATTATGAGGAGCTCCGACTTCTCCGGTGAGCAGGAGAGTCCGATACTCCGCGCATGCGTTTGGGTGAGGATAGCCGCGGACTGTAGGGTGTTCTCTATGTCTCCATCACTGCCATGGGTGGTCCATAGCGTGATATCATCGGCATAGAGTGTATGCCGAAGGTGAGGGATGGTTTGTAGCTTGTGGGCAAGGGGAATGAGAGTGACATTGAAGAGGAAAGGGGAGAGGACGGACCCCTGGGGGGTTCCGACCCCACTAAGGGTGTATGGGGGGGAGATGTGGGGACCGAAGTGAATTTCGGCCGTGCGGTTAGTAAGGAATGTTTGAATATAGGCGTACATACGTTCACCTATGTTCAAGGGGGAGAGAGCCGCCATGATCGCTTGATGGTCCAGGCGATCAAAGGCCTTGGAGAGATCCAAGGCTAAGACAGCTTTTGTGTGACCCGGAATGAGGGGGTCGAAAATGTCCTGCGTGAGTTGGAGCATGGCGTCCTGTGCTGACAGATGGGGACGGAAGCCCACCATGCTGTGCGGGTAGAGGTCTTGCTCCGCCATGTGTTGGGTGAGTCGAGCGAGTGCGACGTGTTCGAAAAGCTTGCATAGGCATGAGGTTAGTGAAATTGGACGGAGATTTGAGGGTGTAAGTGGTTTGTGGGGCTTTGGTATGAATATGATTTTGGCATGACGCCATGATTGGGGAAGAGTGCCCTCCTGCCAGCTCACGGAGTACTTCGACACAACAGTACATGTCTGTAAAGATGGATGGATGGAAAACTTTATTACGCCAGCGAGTTTGGACCATGCAAGGTCTCAGGGCCACCGCACAGCCCTCACATTACGCGTATGTGTCCAGGCCACGTAGGGCCATGGCACTGGCACCACGGTTCACACAGCGAAGTTGCGTGTCCGGGTCCTGCGACGCAAGGAGGGCCTCCCATTCCTCCCATGTACCGATGGCGGGCTGTCCCTGCGGGGGAGGATCGGCAGGGCAGCCGAAGAGGATGTGGTCCAGGGTGGCGTGCGATTCTCTGCAGAGAGTGCACTCTGGGGAAACATGGCGGAAGTATGATAGAAGCTGAGGGGTAGGAAGAGTTCGGGTCTGGAGTCGCCTCCAGAGGATTTGTTGAGAGTGGGATAGGCGGGGGTGGGGAGGGGGGCAGAGTCGGCGGGCAAGGCGTGCTTGTTGAGTCAGTTCTGAGAACGTGTGTGCCCGCTCCCTCGAGAAATCCCGGCTGGGGTCGCCATTTGCCCGGCAAATAAGTCCTCGGACTATGTTATCGGCGGCCTCATTTCCAGGATTGCCAGAGTGAGCCGGCTCCCACACGAGCTCAATACGCCTTTCGGAATTTAGGGTGCACATTCTCAATATCTGCCACGCGGGGGGATGGACGCGTCTGCGGGCGAAGTTAAGAATGGCTGTTTTTGAATCGCTAACTATATAAGCTGCATTGGTTTCGGCAATGGCTATTGCTATAGCTGCTTCCTCTGCTTCTTCCGGGGTACAAGGGGGGTCTATGAAATGGGTAAGTGGGGGGGGGGGGGGCTGCTGGATGGTAAGCCACAGCTACTGAACGGTCTGGACCACACGCGGCGTCCACCCTGCGCACATCCTCTGAAGTGCCATATTCTTTATGGAGAGCTTGGGCTCGCGCGACTCGGCGGGATTGTTGGTATTCAGGGTGGACATTCTTAGGAAGGGGTTTGAGGACAAGCGCGGTGTGTATGGCACGAGGGAGAGAAATTAAGTCTGTAGTGTGTACGGGTATGCGAATTCCCAGAGAATCCAGTACACATGGTCTGTTCTGAAAGTGGTAGGACTCATTTTTTTAAACAAAACTTAGTCAAGAGAATAGTACAAACGATTACAATTTTTCAAGGTAGCACCCTTCCGCACCCACGCGCTGCTGCCAATGAGTTTTACAGTTTTCGTACGCCTTCAGGAACGCCTGGACCGGAATGCTGTTTAGCTCCCTCGTCACGGCCTGTTGAACCACCTCTACCGATCCGCGATGTTCCCCATTGAGCGTCGATTTTATTCTCGGGAATAGAAAAAAGTGGCGGGGCCAAGTCGAGGCTGTAGGGGGACTGAGGCAGCGTTGCCGCCTTGTGCTGGGCAAAAAACGGGGTCCTCATTCAGATGACGAAGAAGATCCTATCGGTTGGCCTTTTCCTCCTCTGACAACACTCCCGGCACCAACTTCGTGCACGCTTTCCTCATGGATAAGTTTTCTGTCACGAACCCAAAAACTTGGGTTTGAGGAATGCTCAAGTCATCAGCAATCATTCTGATAGATCACTGTTAAGTAAATGTTTCCCTCGCTACACATTTTCGTTGGTCTTGCTGGTCGAAGGGCGTCTGAAGCGGTCGTCTTCCTCCACTCTTTCCTTCACTTCTCGAAACAGCTTGTGCCTATCAAAAACACCTGATCTACCCATGGAAGCGTCACCGTAGGCCTCCTTAATCATGTTGTGAGTCTCTTTGCCCGTTTTACCAAGATTTACTCAAAATTTGATCGCGTATCGCTGATCCAGTAAACGCTCGATGATTCTGCGTGACGAGACGTTTCGACAGGGGTTCACAGTACAAGCGACCTACTCTCTTCAACAGCCGAGAGCCGACTGCCGATTTTCCCCAGCATTCCCAATATCCCCCTTCAACGATCCTGCACGCGCAGACCACCTCTCGTCCGCCCGTTCGCCCAGGAAAAAACCAGTCCTACAACTTTCAGAACAGACCCTGTATATCGTCCGGTTTCCATGCCAGCCAGACGAAGGTACTGTGCGTAGCGATGTGCATCTATAAGTTCTTGTGTAGTGTTGTGCATTCCTAATTTTAAGAGCCTGTCCGTGCTAGTGCTCTTTGGTAGGTTTAGCGCTGCTTTGGTAGCCATGCGGATTAGAGCATTGATCTTATCTTTATCCGCACAGGAGAGATTCAGGTAAGGTGTGGCGTAAAGAATGCGACTAAGCACAAAGGCATGCAGCATCTTGAGGTTGTCTGCTTCGTCTAGACCGGCTCGTGAATGTGAAACCCTTCTAAGAAGATGGATGACGGAGTAAGTGGACTGTTTTAGTGCTTTCAGGGTAAGGTTGTTTTTCCCCGTGTCCTGTAAATGTAGGCCAAGAATGCGGAGGGTAGGTGTTTGCGGTATGGGAGTGTCATGCAGGTAAATCGTGATGGGGGAGGTTATCCACGCGCCGCGGGTGGATTATGAGGAGTACTGACTTTGTGGGGGAGCATTCAAGCCCAATGTTTGCCGCGTGAGTAGCTATAGTTGTGGCGGCTTCCGGAAGGGTGGATTCTATGTCGCCATCCGAGCCGTATGTGGTCCAAACCGTTATATCATCCGCGTAAATTGTGTGTCCTAAGTGCGGGATGCGGCTGAGAGCCTTAGCCAGGGGGATGAGGGTGAGGTTGAAGAGGAAGGGAGATAACACCGCCCCTTGCGGGCTAACAATGTTACCAAGCGTGAATGAGGGGGTCTGTATATCATCTATATGCAGGGAGGCAGTGCGACCGTTTAAGAAGGTCCGGATATAGTTGTAGGTCTTGGGCCCCAACTGGAGCTCTTGGATGCCCTGCAAGATGGCGCTGTGCGTAACTTTGTCGAATGCTTTGGTGAGATCGACTGCCAGGATTGCTCTGGTGTGATGTGGTTGGTTGGTTTGTTTATGGGGTTTAACGTCCCAAAGCGACTAAGGCTATGAGAGACGCCGTAGTGGAGGGCTCCGGAAATTTCGACCACCTGGGGTTCTTTAACGTGCACTGACATCGCACAGTACACGGGCCTCGAATTTCTCCTCCAAAGAAATTCAGCCGCCGCGGCCGGGATCAAACCCGCGTCTTTCGGGTCAGCAGCCGAGCACCATAACCGCGATGATGGTGTGATGTAACATGTCATTGAGGATAGCGTGTGAAATCTGCAGCAGGGCGTCCTGTGCCGAGAGATGGGCTCGAAATCCTACCATAGTATGGGGATAGAGTCCATGGGATTCCATGTGTTGCGTGAGACGGGTGAGGATGACATGCTCAAACAGTTTACCCAGGCACGAAGTAAGCGAAATTGGACGGGGATTTTGGGCATTAATGGGTTTATTTGGTTTAGGAATGAAAATTATTTTCTCGTGCTTCCATTCAGCAGGTAGCAAGCACTCATTGAAGTAGTCGGTGAGAAGGGAAATTGAACAGTCATCTAGATTTCTCAGCATGACATTTGTGATTTGGTCCTCCCCAGAGGTTGAGTTTCGGAGCTTTATAAGGGCTGCTCTGACTTGAACCTCCATAATGGGGGCGTCGAGGGTGGGTTGATCGGAGCCTACATAGTCGGGATACGATACAGCTTGGCCCACAGTGGTATAAGTTGATTGAAGTTGGCGTAACAGTGCTTGACGATTTTGTCGATTTTGATGGGTAAGTCTTTTGAGTGTAAGCCGAGTTTTCTTTTTAGATTCGGTGGGGTCTATCATATGTCGTAGAAGATGCCAGGCTCTGGTGGAGTAGAGATTGCCACGTAATCCGTCACATAATTGGTGCCAGTTAGATTTACTGACTGCGGCACTGTGCTCTTCTATTTGTTTTTGTAATTGCGCTTGTGTTGTTTTGTTGTTGTGTTTGTGGGTTTTCCAGCGTGTGAGGGTACTGTTTTGAGCTTGTATTAGGTGCGCTAAGCGACTATCTACAACGGGAGTCTCGGGGGTGGCGTCTAACGTTTGCGTGAATGCCTGGACATCCTGTTTCAGCTCTGTCATCCATGTGTGGAGGTTGAAGGGGGATTCTAATGTTTTGGCCTCTCTGTGCTTTCGAAGATTATCCCAGCTGGTAATTCGGGCACGGTAGTTTTTAGCTTTTTTGGCGGAGTCAAGCTGTATATTTATGATATAATGATCACTGCCCAGGGCCTCATTTGAGTTCCTCCAGACCGGCTTGGGAAGGTTGCGACCAAAAGTAAGATCTGGGCTGGTGTCGGCAGTGACACTATTGCCGATTCTTGTAGGTGTGCTCAGATCATTATATACGGACAGGCCGTGCATCTGAAGGGTAACATAGCATAGTGGGCGAGTTGGTATTGCATCTTTAAGGAACGAAACAGCGCAACTAAAACGAAGGACCAAGAAAAAGAGAGACCGGCGCGTGCTCGTGTCTCTCTTTTTCTTGGTCCTTCGTTTTAGTTGCGCTGTTTCGTTCCTTAAAGATCTGAAGGGTGTTGTGCAATTCCGCTCCTCTCTTGTTAGTGCGTGTGTACCCCCAGTCTACATGTGCCCAGTTGAAGTCACCTAGTATAATGAGTGGGTCCTTTTTTGCAGCGTCGGAGGCGGCTTTAATGAGAGGGATTAAGTCTGAGACCGGCTGCCGCGGGAGGAGGTAACAGTTGAGGATGAACTAGGGATGAGATCTGTGAGTGGAGGGGATTAATTCTAGGAATGTGTGAGCTAGCGGTGAGGTTAGTACATGACAAGTGTATGGTACAAAATGTTGGAGATACGTGGTAACCCTGGGGTTTGGAGTGGTGTCAGAGGGTACCAGAGCGTATCCTGGCAGCGATAAATTTGTGGCAGCATCTTGAAGTGCTACTATATCAGGGGGTGTGGAGGAAGCAGAGAGGAGCTGCTGCAGGGGGTCTCGTTTGCGACGAAACCCCCTCCAATTCTATTGTAGGATGCTTAATTGGAGATTGCCCGTCAACTGGGCCATGCTGGAGGGTGGGAGGGGGGGGGGGGGGGGGCGAAGGATCGGAGCAGCTATGGGATTGCTAGCTGGGATATGTGAAAACATTCCAGCAATTATTTGTGGAATTTGTTATAGAATGGCAGTGGTTACCTGATTGATAATCGTTTCTGTAAGCTTAGTGATGGCGGCTTCAATGTAATTTTGAGTCTGAGCCAGAATACTGGCTTCGAGCTGTTGGGCAAAGTTTTTGAATTTAGAATCCATGTCTGGAATGTCGTGTGGTCTGCGTTTCTTTTGAGGAGGGGGTGTGGAGGGTTGGGGTGTTGGTGAAGAGGTTTGGGATGTTGGTGAAGGAGCGGGTGAAGAAACGGTAGGAGGGATAGAAGTAATGGCTGCCCCAAGGTCTCTAAAGAACCCTTTTAAGACAGCACCGTATTCACTAGACGCGCCTTTGTTCATTCTTGCAGCCGCGTGTTTACCACGGTTACTACGCATGCACAAGGACGGCTATATAAGACGCTTGCCAGAGAATAGGCGTGCGGGGGAGGTGGTGACGCGGAGGCGCGACTACGGCCGCTTATCCGTTTTTCTCAGCCAGCGTCCGCTTCGGCGGACGCGGTTGTTGCGACGCGCGTCTTTTCTTTTCTTTCACTATTTCCTCTTATCTTTAACTCTCTATCTGCACGTGGCAGCGGTGGTGGCTCGGCTTTAGCCAGTTGGTAGGCCCGTGCAATTTCCTTTTCACCCTCCTGTCAGTCGCAACAACAATAGGCGTGCGCATTCACCATGAAAGGAGAAGTGAGTGAAACTGGGCCGCTAGGGTGTCGCAGAGTGCGGACGCGACATTCGCCAACCGCCCGAACCACCGGCATATATTTCACCGCCAAGAGTCCCGTGAAGGTGAGCGCCGCACGCAGACCAATTTTGGGCTCGATCCGCCCATTTTACGGGCCTTCACGGCCCCTTTTCGCCTTGAGCCACTACGTCGCTCGAGCCAGGCCTACTCCGAACGCGACCTCCACGCACACCGTCATCATGGAGGTGCAACTGCAAGGCGAAACTATTGACCCTCGCGACTTCGATCCGCGGGACTAGACGCACATCCTCAGCGTTCCCGCCCGCACTCAAGAGCGTGCACTACAGCAGAATCGTCAAAGCTCTTCCATGCAAGCCGAGAAGACAGCCAGCCCTATCACAGCCGACATGCCCGCCAGAGAGACCGCGTTCAAAGCCCAGACGTCAGAGCAGCTGCGTGCCGCGCAAAAGTCACGCCAGCAGCCGCCGCTACCGCCTGCAGATTACAAGGTGATTTTCCGCTCCCGGGGAGGACTTCAGCTCGCCTTGGTACCGCCACGCCAGCGTCGCGTCGCCATCTTACAAGCTGCCTCTACGCTGCAGGAGCCCACCCGCACCCAGCTACAACACGTGCACAATGAACACGCCACATCAAGCAGACGCACTTGTACTCGTCAAGATCAGCCAAATTCAATACCAAGCCAACGACTACGCCGTAGCAGCCTACATTGCTCCCCCGGACGGCGCAATGCGAGGGATGGTCCCAACGCCTACTGGAATGAAACCCCCAAGGAGTTACTAGAGGACCTCATCACCGGCAACCCCCGCGCTCCCATAGTGGATGCTCGACGCATGGGCACCACTAGATCTATACTGATTACCTTCCGAGAAGGACCGGTCCCTCGTGCAATCCTTTATGGAGGGGGCTTCACCGGCGCACCCCTTACAGAGGCCACATGGACGCTTGTATTAATTGCCGACAACCAGGCCACAGAACAGACGTATGCACGCTGCCGCGTACGAGTAACTGCCGAGGTGTGGCAAACCCCACCCCAAGGAGCCTAACCCTTCCTGCACTCCCAATGCATATTATGCCGGGACGCACACATGACGGGCACGGGGTGGTGGTGGTGGTGAAAAACATTTATAGTGCAATAAATATTTACAGAGAGGTGATTGGGGTAGGCCCTATTGGCCCTTTCCCCTAACAATACTAGGTGGAGCCCCTATTCCGGGGCCCCATTGGCAAGCAACGCCGCCCGCGTCCGGTGAACCAAGGCCTTTTGGGTCTTTAGGTCCTGACAGCAGAGCAGGGCCGCCTCCCAGTCCTCTCTGGTGGGGTTGGAGTTGCAAGGCCAGGGGGCGAAGACTCACATCTACCCCTGCACATCCCCACATCTCTCGCAAAGACGAACCATCCAGAAACACTGTTCGCAAGGACACCACCGCCACCAGCTCCACCTCGCGTCTCAGAGCAGAACGTCCAAAGGACCCCCAAAAGCTGTCCTGGGCCGACCGAGCAGCTGGAGCCATCTCCAAAGAGACCGCGCCACCCCATCCCCCCCCCCCCCCCCCAGGAGGACCCATGCGACAAGGAGATCAGGGCCCTGCATGAAGAGGTGAGTCGCCTATCCTCCCTCATACAAACCCCACTACCACCCTCACCACCAACCCCACCTTCACAACCCGTAGCTCCCACTCCCACCCGAAGACCCTTGCCACGCAACCGCCCCCCCCCCCAAAAAAAAAACAAACAAACGTACCACAGAACCCCCACCCGCCACACATGAAGACCTTGGAAACATTGAGGCAAAATTTGACGCAAAACTGAATGCTTTAGAAGCCCGGATAGATGCCAAAATCGACTAGCTCTCTCTTCACACAACTGGAGAAGATCGACACGATGTTCTCACGCCTGATTCATACATTCGACATGAAACTGGCCCACCTAGACACTCGTATCCAAAACCTAGAGCACATGCAAAGCGCTATAATGAACCACACCAACCTCCAACCACCGCCCCTCCACCCCTCTCCCCTCCGACTCCTCCCATACTGGAACACCAAACGCTCCACTATGGCGGACAAGCTAATTTACCCATTATCCAGTGGAACTGCTGCGGCTTCCGTGGCAAGCGCGCTCCTTTGCAACTCATCGTTCCCACCCTCACCACCCACCCCAAATCATCCTCCTCCAGGATACGGCCAGTAAGGCCTCCCTTCCTATAGTTTCGCGTCCTACCATTCAGACGCCACGGACAAACCCAGGGTGTCCACACTCGTACACCGTTCGATCACCCACCAATCACACACCATAACTTCAGACACCCTGCGTAATCACGGAAACAATACACCACACACACACAATGCCCTCCATCTTTATTGCAAATATATATCACCTCCCATCTCACTCGACGTCTTCCCTGGAGACACTACTGCGGGGCCTCCACCGACTCGTAAGCAAGCACCCTCTCCTCATTGGAGGGGACTTCAACTGCCAGCACACCGACTGGGATTACCGTTACAGTACAGGCCGTGGCCAGCGCCTCTGGTCCCTAGTACAGGAACTGCGCCTCACTACTCACAACAATTTCCACACACGGTCTTCGATGTTCCCCTCAAAAATCGGAATTTGTGCACCTCCGCCCCTCACAGAAGTGCACAACTAAAATATCTCTCTCTCTTGAGAGTGGTCCCATACGCGAAAGTGATGAGATACGGGTACTCGGACTCTACATCCACAAACACAGGCGGCCAGACACTACATTGGCCAAACTCCGTAAGGTGGGGGACCAGGTGGGCCGCATGGTCCGCCGGGTTTCCAACAAACGCGGAGGGTTACGAAGTAAGGATGCCTTGCGGCTGGCAAACGCCTTCGTAACTAGTCGAATTCTCTATTCGACTCCTTATCTACACCTACGGAAACAAGAGGAGGACGCCCTTGAGGTCATCCTTTGCAAAATTGTTAAACGTGCCCTTGACCTCCCTATCACTACTTCAAACAGCCGGCTTATGGCTCTTGGGGTGGTGAATACTTTCAGGGAGCTCCGGGAGGCGCACCTTACAAACCAGTACACGCGCCTGTCGCTAACGGAGTCGGGTCGCCGCCTTCTTGCTCGACTCCATATCCAACACACCCCTCCAATGGAAGACAGGTTTCGCATCCCGGAACTGTGGAGACGTGCCCTCCACGTGCGGCCTCTTCCAGCAAACATGTCACATGAAGACCATAATGGTCGGCGCCTGGCACGAGCGGAAGCGCTAGCCCGATATTATGGCAACAAAACAGGTGTATACTACGTGGATGCCTCCGGCCCTCACCACGGGGGATGGTACACGGCCGCGGTAGTTCACAACAGCAACACAGTTAACGGCCTAACTTTCACAGCCCGCAGTGCAACACAAGCAGAAGAGGTCACGATTGCTCTCGCGGCCTCACATTCCAATTCAAAATACATAATCACCGACTCGCGAGGGGCCTGTCGGAACGTCGAACAAGGCTGCACTCCCTTCCTAGCCTATCGAATATACCAAAATTGCATACGGGATACGGACCCCGCACACCGTTACCTCATATGGGCCCCTGCTCATCAGGGGTTGGCAGGAAACGAGGCAGCAGACGCAGCCGCCCGCGCGCTCTCTCACCGGGCTGTTTTCTCCTCCCCATCCGATCAGGAACCCGATTTTAATCCGGTTTATACATTCAAAGATATTACAACATATTATCAAAATTGTCATCGCCTTTACCCTAGCCAGAAGGCGGATGAGCGGCTCCTTCTCCGCCTTCTCACCGATACTTTGCTGTGCCCGGCAGCGCTAAAACATTTTGACCCCTCCTTTAGCGGCAGCTGCCCACACTGTAGTGCTGTGTCTTCTGACACCTATCACATGGTGTGGTCCTGCCCCTCCAACCCCGCTATTCCCCCCATCCCCAACCCAACCCGGGAGGACTGGGAGGCGACCCTGCTCGGCTGCCACGACTTACAGGCCCAACAAGCCTTAGTCGGGCGCGCCCGGGCGGCGGCAACCGCCACTGGGGTCCCATACTAGGGACCTCCACCTAGTGTTTGCAAGGATCGGTCCCTTACGGGCTGATCCAAACATACCTCCTGTTCATTCGTAATGTTTTCACCACCACCCACACACCCACGCGGATTGGAAACAGCGTCAGCATGGACACCAGTCCGGACCTGACGCTCAGCCGCTCCCTCTGTGGAATCACTTGGACAAGAACACAACACACACTGGGAAGCGATCACTACATCATTAATATCTCGCTCTCCTTCAAACAACCCCGCCCTAGATACCTCACTCACAAGCTGGTGAACTGGGACGCCATCCGCGCATCGCGGAAAGACCTCCCAAACACACCTATTACGGACATCGACGAATGGGTACAATTACTTACGACCGATGTCCATCACAACACCCAACACATCGCAACAACACAAGACACCCTGCGTAATTTCCTTTCTTTCCTCAAATACAATTTTCGACTAGTGTCAACACCACCTAAAAGTTCGTCTAGGTGGTGTTGCTAGTGTCTACTGAGATATGCGAGACAGTTACTGCGTAATTTCCTTTCCTCAAATACAGTTTTCATTTCCTTCACTACGGCCCCTCTTTCTTCTTTCACTCACACTATCAGGTGTCCACCGAGACGACAAAGAATTACTGCGCCATTTCCTTTCCTCAAAAAGCGTTGCGTTCAAAGGGCTACGCATCGCGCCGAACGGGTGTTCGCGTTCCGTGGACTCCGTGGCAGCGCTACAACACGCTGTCGCGTTCCACTCCTAAAGGCGAAGCTTTAGCGTCATTAATTGGCAGTTAATTAATGCACCAACAAAATGTGAAGTGAACAATCGCGTAGCAGAATGCAGGACTCAGGCTTTCGCCTTTCACCACTTTAGCCGCTAAAGTTCCTCGTAATTTTTATTTATTTCAATGACCACAAAGCTTCCTTCATGACAATCAAGAACTGTTAGCGGAGTGTTTCTTGAGGAAGGAATATTTGTGGAAGTAAGTTGTCTGTAATTGTACACACGTCTTGCTCGAATTTTTTGCCTCAATCTATCGAAAAGCTGGAACAGCTGCGCTGCGCTGTGCTGCGCTGAAATTAAGCATTAGGACTTAACGTATTCGTCGGCAATTTTTTTAACACATCTTTGTTTGCACTTCTCGAAGTGGCTGTGCGAGTATGAACCATATATATTTTTGTCTTTGCACTATGCAAAATAAGTTTCAAGTTCTTCTGCCTCATCTTTACTCTTAGCTCGTGGCTCTTTGTTGAGGGCTATTGCAGCTATTGACCCTAAAAGAGGCACGAAAGGGGATAATACACGTGTAAAGCAACAATGCCTGGCAAGAGTTTCTGCACTGAAGGACTACGACTTTTAGATTTTTTGTTTCCGTTACCCTTTCTAGGACAGCATATTTTTTTGCTGAATCATGTGTTTTTTTTATTATTGCCCGGATAAATGCGGTGCTTAGAAATATTTTCGGAGGAAACTTCTTAATTCTCATGGTCCCATGTTTTCAGTTTGATTTCAATAAAGTTTTCTTTCGTATAAAGATGTTTGGGCTTTGGTTCTCAGGCACTGGTATACCAATGAAAATCATTGTGTTGTGCAAAGATTTCGTATTCAGATATTGCTAAATTAGTTACAGGCAACTTCCCTCGAGCAGCGAATTGGGGAAACTTGGTACGTTTATTGCTGCTTATTCATCTTTCAGGATGGCAACTTCCAGATGCAATAGGCATCCACTGGCCATTCCCACACTTTCATTGGCGTAAACAACGTCAAGATCGGGTTTGTAATTTAATGCACTTTCTGTAAATACTTGCCTAGAAACCATATTTTGTGCGGAAAGAAAAACTTTAAAGTAAAATCACGGTCAGGAGACAGAACTTTGTACGAATTTCAGGTATATTTTCTGCAAACCAAACAGAAAAAATTGCGTGAATTAACAGGATAGCTGAAAATAGGTGCGTCCGCGTTTTGTTGTTCCTGCATGCTGTACCCACCCCGAATTATGGACCTAATAGCTCAGTTTTCTACTATTTTAAGCTGAAAATACACTACTGAACTCAATTCATATTCACAGATTATCTGATCATGACAGTAAAGAAACTTAAAATGACAGAATAACTGAAAACAGAAACGTGACCTTTACAGACATTGTAAAGTTTTCTGTAAATAACGAGAAATAAAAATTTGAAAATCAAAGAATTATTTGAAAACAGCCAATTGAACTTCACAGACATTTAATTAAAAAATTTCGGTAAATAATAAAAAATTACCATTGTAAAATAACTGAAGAACTGAAAAACAGGAAACTGAACTGTACAGGTATTTTCTGGCACGCCAGCTGCCAGAAAATGTCTTTCTTCGCAAAAAGCTCACCTCTAGCAAACGCGCTCCGAGTCGAACGATGGCAGCTGTCAACTCCCAGCAGGCGGTTGGCGAGATCTTGAAGCGATTTTGTGGTACGGGTGAAACGGTTATGCAACGGCCGACGCAAACTGCATAAACCAGATCCCCAACACTGTGATGCGCGCTTGAAGCTGTTTGAATGAGTCTACGAATAACAGTCGTTGGTTACTCGAGCGCGCTCCTGGTCCCTTTTGGAACCGGGAACTAACTGCATCTATACAAGTCTAACGAGCCGTTGGATAAACTCCCGTGGGGAGGTAGGCAAAATTTATTCTGGGTTCAAAAAGGCAATAAAACAAGGCGATGTGATTTGGTACTTCGTCATATAGCACACAAAAATTTGGTGACAGCATGTTATAGACATATTCCTATGCTAGGGAGTTCATATTTTAACCATAGTAGTTTTATTATCACGTCTCCTATTGAAGTTGCTCTATTGGCAGATTCGTGTTTAGTGTGCAAGCAGTAGTCACGGGACCCAGACTTTAACAGATAGCGCTGTAAAAAGAAAACGTCTTTTGGATTCGCATTAGCGACGTACAACCTACACCGGCTTTTCCTAAATACAGCCGACTATTGCTTTTCGCTAAAATTTCGCTACAAATTTTTACTGCAGTTCTTGATGGCAAAAACAATACGACGTAACAGGAAACATGGGTCAGGTGTGGCCACGCTGACGTAGCTTGTGCTTGTGGTTTTTTTTTTGGCCTCAAGAAAATAATGGCGCGTACCCACTGCAGGGTAGGCGCCATTGACTGCTACTAACTACTACTAACTGTCGCAGAAGCCTGCTGGACACGTCTGCTTACTGCGCAGTGCCGGGATATGGGCCCGAGTTTTAAGGCGGAAGCCTTTAAAGGGACACTGAGGACAAATTGAAGTTGACTTGCATCGACACAATATCAGCTCCTGATTACAAAAACGCCACTCATAATGACAACAAAGCTCTTGTAACGTAGAAAAGAGCAAGAACCAAAATACAGGTATCGCCGCCACAGGCCAAACTCGCAAGTACAAGCTTCATGACGTCATAGGACAAAACAGTGTTGCTAGAACCAATAGTTCTAGAACACTAGGACACGAGAAACCACGAATCACTGAGGCGCAAAAAATGCATGCGCAAATCTCCTTGACGTCGCCAGATGGCGCCACGTACCCGACAGCTACGCGCGCTCCTGCAGCGCCGGGACCAATCAGCGCCTGCTCACAGCGGTATGGGGCTCCCGGTATTCCGCTAACGGTAACAAGGTACACGGTATGCTAAAGGTGTCTATTTGCGAGAACTTCGTTGACGACTTCGAGAACGGGATCCATTGTAACGCTGGCAAAACGCCGGTGCAAACGTAAACGAAGCGACGGCCGCAATAGCCGATAGATGTCTTCAACGTGCGGCCGGCGGTAGCTCTCTTTTCGGCTGCTGCTGGGCCGCACTGCTGGCGACCAGAAATCACGGAGTCTGCGTTACGTCATGTGGACGTCATGTTTCACGTCACTTAGTCCTGTGTTGTCATAGGAGAATCCCAAGTTTGAATCAGAGCGAGGGGACAGACTTTCAACTTCGAATCCAAATTTCTTAGAAATAAATGAATCTTTCGCTGCCGGCCAAGTGGCAGCAAAGCCATGAAATGCCGAACTATCGGATTTTGCTATAAAAAAAATATTAATAGAGCTCTCCACAGTGTCCCTTTAATGCCTAATCGTTGTAAGCAGAAGTTGTCGACAGAAATGTCACGCTTTTCAATTGGTCGAAACGGTCATGACGTCACAGAGCGCGAATGCAACCAATTCAAGGCATCCTATAGTGACGCTCGAAGTGGGAATGAGTTAATTGCTTAATCACCCAATTAGCCTAATTAACCTGTCTAATCAGTCCAGATAAATAAATAAAACCGAGTAGGATATTGGTCGAGCTCGGGAATCGAACCCCGGTCTCCGGAGTGCGAGACGAGCATGCTAACCACTCCGCAATGCCAGCTCGATAGTTTGGAATGAACAAAGGCGCGTCTAGTGAATACGGCGTCTTCGTTCACTCCCATCTTCATCCCTTCCCGTTACGGCGAGGTTCAGGTGTCCACCGAGGTATGCGAGACAGATACATTTCCTTTCCTCAAGATCCAATTTACCGACGAGCAAGGCGTAGAACCGAACAGGCGATGGCGTTCTGTGGACTCCCTGGCAGCGTTGCAAGACGCTGTCGCGTTTCACTCTTGGAGGAGAGGGAGAGAGAGAAAAACTTTAATTTAACAGGAATTCGGGGCACGCCCCAGGGTCCCCGCACGACCCCACTGCACTTAAGTGTTTATGTTCCTAAGGTTCATAACACTGGCAGCACGGCCGGTGGCGATGGTCTGCACGCCCGGGTCCTCCGAGCGCAGCAGAGTCTCCCAGTCCTCCCAGGTCTTGAGGTTCCCTAGGTCCCGCGGCGGAGGGTCCGCCGGGCAGAGGGAAAGGATGTGGAGGGAAGAAGCGAAGGGTTCTGGGCATAGGGCGCAAGCAGGAGTGGGGAAGGAGGGATGATAGTGGGTTAGGGTAAGGGGCGAGGGGAGAGTATGTGTTTGTAATCTGCGCCAGAGTGTTGCGTGTCTGTTGTCTAGGGAGGGGCGGGGCGGGGGGTAGAGCTGGCGAGAGGCTCTGTATGCGTGGGTCAGCTCACTGAATGAGTGCATGCGATCCTTCGTGAATCCCCGATCCGAGGCCACCTGAGCCCGGTTTAAAGAACCTCGGGCTAAAAGGTTGGCGGCCTCGTTTCCGGGTTTCCCGGAGTGCGCAGGCACCCATATCAACTCCACTTGGCGGGGCGGGGGTGCATCGGGCGAGTCCAGTATGTCAAAAGCAGGGACATGAACTCGGCCTCGAGCAAAATTTAGAATCGCAGTTTTAGAGTCAGTTAAAATATACCGGGCTTCCGTGCGGGTTATAGCAAGTGCAATGGCGGCTTCCTCTGCAGCCTCTGGGGACGTGTCTGGAGGGAGAGGTAGTGTGAGGAGGGTGGATGAAGAGGAGTCCACCGCAGCTGCTGTCGCTTCATCACCCGTGCAGGCAGCGTCCACCCATACGGCGTCCGGCTCGGGGCCGTACGCTCGATGGAGTGCCTTCGCACGGGCTCCGCGGCGCTGCTCATGGTGGGACGGGTGCATATTCCTTGGGAGTGGCCTGATGAGAAGCTCTCGGTGAAGGGATCGTTGGATGGAGAGAAGGGTTGGGTCGCTGGCCGGTATTTTGATTCCCAGGGAGTCCAGGATATACCGACCTGTGGAAGTTTTTGTGAGCCTGATGTATTGGGCCTGTCGGTGGGCCTCCACCAGTCCCCCGATCGTGTTGTGGAGGCCCAGGCCTAGTAATCTGTCTGTGGGTGTGTTGAGGGGAAGATGAAGTGCTACCTTGAATGCCTTGCGAATCAAAGCATCCAAAGCGTTTATGTCATGTTTGGATAGTTGTAAATATGGGGTAGTGTACAGTGCACGGCTGAGGACAAAGGCATGAATGAGGGGACATAGGTCGCGCTCCTTCATGCCTGTATGACGTCCCGAAACCCTGCGGATGAGGTGCGATATCGCGCCTACAACCTGCTTTAGTTTCTTGAGGGTAGTGGTGTTTTTGCCATCGTTCTGGATGTGCAGGCCCAATACACGGAGGGTGCCAACCTCAGGTACCGGGTAACCATTCAATTCAATGACAATGGGGGAGCGGGGACAGCGGTGGTTCTTAGGCCGGATGAGGAGCAGTTCGGACTTCTCTGGAGAGCAAGACAGTCTGATGGTCCGTGCGTAATTTTGGGTGAGGGTGGCTGCTTCTTGTAAGGTGTTCTCTATGTCGCCGTCACTGCCGTGGGTGGTCCACAGGGTGATATCGTCGGCATAAAGAGTGTGCTTGAGGTGGGGAATAGTTGCCAATTTCTGGGTGAGGGTAATGTTAAAGAGAAAGGGGGAAAGGACGGACCCTTGAGGGGTGCCGATACTCTGAAGTTTGTAGGAGGGGGAAGACAGAGTGCCGAAGTGTATCTCAGCCGTGCGGTCAGTCAGGAATGCTTGAATGTAGGCGTACGGTCTTTGTCAAAAGTAACCAGGCTGCATGGTTTCCTTCTAGCTCGTACAGTGAAGCCCTTACAGCTTCCCTTAAGCTGGAATGGGCGTTAAAGGTAAGGACTGGGGGTCTTCTTACCTTCCAACACCTTTTCATCTTTAGGAAAGCCACAAGGGTTCCACTATACAAGCTAGAAGGAAACCGTGCAGCTTGGTTACTTTTGACAAAGACTGTACGTGCGCACACCCACATTCAATGGGGATAGAGCAGTCATGATCGCCTGATGTTCAATGCGATCAAAAGCTTTGGAGAGATCCAAAGCTAAGACTGTCTTGGTGTGGCCTGGAAGAAGCGGGTCAAAAAGGTCGTGTGTGAGTTGCAGCATTGCATCCTGTGTGGATAGATGAGGGCGGAATCCCACCATGCTATGCGGGTAGAGATTCTTGTCCGCCATGTGACTTGTGAGTCTCGCTAACACAACATGCTCGAGGAGCTTTCCGAGGCATGAGGTTAGCGAAATCGGGCGAAGGTTTTGAATGGTGAGTGGTTTGTTGGGTTTTGGTATAAATATTACCTTCGCGTGGCGCCAGGACTGCGGGAGGTTACCCTCCCTCCAGCACTGTTTGAAGTATTTCGTAATGTGGGTGATCGATCGGTCATCCAGATTACGGAGCATGGAGTTTGTGATTTGGTCTGCACCAGGTGCGGAGTTGGCGCGGAGAATCAGGAGGGCCGCTCTGACTTCCGTCTCCGTGATGTCGGTGTCGAGTGTCGGATTTGGTTGTCCTGTGTAGTGGGGTAGAGGTGTGGGGCCGCCTGGAGATGTGTACATGGTTTGAAGTGTGTCTAAAAGGGTGTCGGGATCGTCAATGTGTTCATGTGTGAGGCGTGTCACGTGGTGCTGTGCTGCTGATTAGGTGCGTGTGGGGTCAATGAGGTGTCGGAAGAGTTGCCATGTACGTTTGCTGGACAGGTTTCCGGCGATGCCGTCACATATCTGTCCCCAGTTGGATCGACAGAGCTCCTCAGAGTGCTGTTGGATTTGTGTCTGCAGCGCGGCCAGCCGCTTTTTAAGCGTTCTGTTGTGTTTGTTGCCTTTCCAGCGTTCCAGGATGCTGTGATAAGCCTCCCAGAGGTGGGCTAGGCGTGTGTCAAGGGTAGGTGTTTCGGTTGTAGTTTCAATGTGTCGCGTGTTGTGGTGAACGTCATGCTTGAGTGATTGCACCCATGCATCGATGTCTGCGATGGGAGTGTCTGGGAGGGCGGTGCGTGCAGCGCGAAAGGCATCCCAGTTAATGAGTTCGTGTGTCATATTTGCGTGACGGGGTGGTTTGTATGGGACAGTGATTTGTATAACGTAATTATCACTGCCCAGTGTATGTTGTGTTCTGTTCCAGGTAACGCCGCGGATACAGCGGCTCAGCGTCAGGTCCGGACTGGTGTCCATGCTGACACTGTTGCTGATCCGCGTAGGCGTCTGAAACGTGTTGTGCACAGTGAGTTGGAGGTTCTGCAGGAGAAGCCAGAGCCTGCGACCTCGATGTGTCGTGGTTGTGTATCCCCAGTCAGTATGCTGACTGTTGAAGTCCCCACCGATGAGTAGGGGATGTTTCCCTGCTAGATGGTGTAGCTTTCGCAGAAGTGATTCTAGCGGGGCCATCGGCAGGGACGGGGGGTGGTATATGTTTGCTATAAATATAGAAGGAAGTGAATGTGTGTGATGTATAAGTTCCGTGATCACGCAGGGCGTCTCAGACGTAATGTGATGAGTTTTGTAGGTGAGGCTGCGGTGGATGAGTGTGGACGCCCTGGGTGTGTTAGTGGTATCCGAGTGTGTAGATGTGTAGCTGAGGAGGGTTGCCCGGTGTGCAGTCTCCTGGAGAAGAAGTATGTGGGGCGTGGGTGTGATGGTGGGAAGGAGAAGTTGCAGAGGTGCGCGCTTTGCCCGGAAGCCGCGGCAGTTCCAAGTTATAATGGGGAGATAATTAGTGTTCCCCCCGCCATATTGGATGGTGGGGGGATTGAGGAGGGTAGTAAGACGGGTGTCAATTGGTATGTGTGGCTCAGGAAAGGTGTTTTGTGCTTGCGGAGGTAGGATGGGGGGAGTGGAGGGGATTTGAAGTTGGGTGAAGCGATGGGTAAGATTATGTTCCAAGAGCTCCATCATCTTGGTAAGCATAGCGTCCATGCGCTGCTCAAGTTTTTCGGTGAGGGTGGCGGCAAGGTGATTGAATCTGGCCTCGAGGCGGGCGTCTAGCTCTTTTAGTTTATGGTCAAATTTTGTTTCGAGTGCTGCTAATTTAGCGTCTATTTCTGTGATGCGCTGTTTCTTTGCAGGAGGGGTGCTCGAAGTGTCTGTGGATGATGAGCTCGAATTAATGACAGGGGGTGCGGGTTGAGGGGGCATGGAGGGGGCGGGGGTGCTTAGGAGGGAGGAAAGGCGGCTTACCTCGTCACGCAAGGCCTTGAGTTCCTGGTCTCTCGGGTCTGCCTGGGAGGACTGGGGTGGTGGGGGTTGACGGGTGGTTTTGCTGGAAACGCGGTCTGCCCAGGTGAGACGCGGGGCGTTCTTGCTGCCATTCTGCCGGCTTGTAGAAGGCGACCGGGAAGCCGTCGAGCTGCGTCTGCTGGCTGTGCCTGGTTGATCGCAGCGGGAAAGCCGCGATGTACCCGGAGGAGAGAGAGCGTTCTTCGGGGACGCTAGTTTGCGGCCCCGTCCCTTGCAGTTCCCGGTGCCGGTCATATGAGGACCTCCGCAGAGAATGCAGCTGGGGGTGCATGAGGGCACATCTTCCTTTGGGTGGGACTGCCCACAGCGGGGGCACTTATGGGATCTTGGGTGGACACACACATCTGCCCGGTGACCAGGGACGCGGCAGTTCGTGCAGGCGTCTATATGCCCTCGATAGGGTGTGCACGTGTGGAGGGCTCCTCCATAAAGAACGGCGCGTGGGACAGGTCCAGCTCGGAAAGTGATTAGGATGGAACGCGTGGAGGCCATTCGGCGGGCGTCCACGATGAGGGCGTCTGGGTTGCCGGTGATCAGGTCTTGCAGGAGCTCTGTCGGGGTCTCATTCCAATAAGTATTGGAGATGACTCCGCGTACCGCTCCATCCGGCGGGGCTATGTAAGCTGCAACGGCGAAGTCCTTGCCTTGGTTTTTGATGCTGGTTACGCTAACCAGGGCAAGCGCGTCAGCTTTTATGGGCGTGCTTACGGTGCACTTATTGTTTACGGGGTGTACGCTGATTTGGGTACGCGTTGGTTCGTGTAGCTGGGACGCCGCTTGAAGGATGGCTTCCCGTAGTTGTCGGGGTGGAAGCAGGTCCAGCTGCAGCCCGCCTCGTGATCTGAACACGACCTTGTAGTCTGCAGCAGGAAGCGGCGGCTGCTGCCGCGAACGCTGCGCAGCTGTGCGCGTTGCTTGCTGGTGCGCTGACTTGTCAAGGCGCGCAGACTTCGGGGCACCGGTAGCAGAGGCTGCGGCCTCCTGGCTTCGGGATGGTGAAAGGACGTCCTTGGAGCGGGCAGGCACACTAAGAATGTGCGTCCAGTCTCTTGGGTCGTAGTCGTGGGGGTTAAGAACCTCTGCCTGCACCTGCACCTCCATGATGGTGTTGGTGGCGGAAGCGTCCGACGCAGTAGGCCTAGCTCCCAGCGGAGCGAGGCCTAGCTCAGGCGAAGAGGTCACAAAGAAAGGACCGTGGGTGCCCGAAAATGGCGTAGTCGGGCCAAAAATTGATGGCGTGCGGCACTCACATTCGTAGATCAGTGGATGGTGAAATTTGGGCTGATGATGCTGGCGATTGGCGAATTCCGCTGTCTTTGTGCGGAGCCGATGTGGGGTGCGTCTGTACTACACGGCCCCCTTGGTGATTCGTCACCGCCTCCCCCTTTCCTCTTGGAGACGAAGCTTGACATCTTAACAACACATCAGTGACACAAGCAGCAACACCGCTCTTAAGGCTTTCGCCTCACCGCACTTTAGGTCAGGGTGGCCCCTGAAGTTTTGTATTGGTGGATTTCAGTGCTCGCTCACAGTGCAAAAAAATTCATGGGGCACTTTGACTGTCTAAAGTGCGTAGAGGCGAAAGCGTTTTCAGCCCCACTTTGCCTATGTGACACTGGTGGTGTCACCACTGGATGACGTCACACATAATTGATGACAATGTAATAACAAATTACTAATGAGTGGCTAATTACTAATTAATGACTAAATACTAATTAACTGTTAATTAGTGACGCTTAAGCTTCGCCTTTAGGAGTGGAACGCAACAGCGTGTTGTATCGCTGCCAGGCAGTCCACGGAACACCACCACCCGTTCGGCGCGATCCCTTGCCCTTTGAACGCAACGCTTTTTGAGGAAAGGAAATGGCTCAATAATTCTCTGTCATCTCGGTGGACACCCGAACCGCACCGTACAGGAAGGGAGAAACGCCACCACCCATTCGGCGCGTTGCTTGCCCTTTGAACGCAACGCTTTTTGAGGAAAGGAAAATGGCGCAGCAATTCTCTGTCATCTGGGTGAAGTGGAGATAGTGGATTCTGTCAAAATCCTTGGAGTCGTGTTTTGAAAACACTTGACTTGGAATGATCATGTGGATTATATCAGATCCAAAATATCTTCAGCTGTCGGAGTTATGTCGCGCCTGCGCACCATTCTTCCTGTCAAAATTAGGCTGTTGCTGTATAACTCCTTAATTCTATCTCTCTTACAATACTGCATTATCGTTTGGGGTACCACTGGTATCACGAACATGACCAAGTTACATCTTCTCCAAAAAAAAGCTGTGAGATGCATTGCTGGTGTTCCGTATTGTTTCCCTACGAGTGACCTCTTTTTAAAATATGAAATCCTGCCAGTCTTAGCTTTACACGAACACAGACTTTTAATGAGTTTCAAAAGTGCTTCGCGGAGCAATGAAAATTATGTTGGTAATTTGGCAGAACTTGCAAAAAACACCCATATTCCACAAACCAGAAACAAAGAAATGTGGCTAGTTCCTACACCTAGAGCATATTACTCACAACAATCTATCTCGTATACGCTGCCAGTGCTATTAAATAACTTAAACAAAGAAATGTTTTACCCTTTCCAGCGTTCAAATACCGTTATTAAGAAATTTTTTCTGAACAAGTTTGTGTCATGACGCTGCATGTATTTTTATGTTGGTACTTTTTGCTTTTTTTTTCAAGGCGTGTTATTTTCTTTTGTGCTATAATGTATAGCGCAGAATTTATTGCCGCTTGTCTGTTGCAGTGCCAGCGTGGAAAAAGGGGGCAGGACCTCTGTCAAGCTTTCGAGCTTTTAGTCCTGTCTCCTTCTCTAATATAGAGAAAATAAGAGGCTGATTGATTGATTGAGCACCCGAACCGCACCGTACATGAAGGGAAGAACGCCACCACCCGTTTGGTGCGTTGCCTTGCCCTTTGGCATGATGTCATGATGTCAGAGGTCATTCTAAATGTCACTCGTGGCTACCGGCCGCCGCTGCGCGACGACTCGACTTGGTAGCCCATCTCTCACCCTGGTATGATGCCACGCTATGACATCACTAGACAAGATATGACGTCATAGGTCATTCTAAATGTCACGCGTGGCTACCGGCTGCCGCTGCGCGACGACTCGGTAGCTCATCTCTCATCCTGATATGACGTCAGAGGTTATTCTAAAGGTCGAACGTGGCTACCGGCTGCCGCTACGCGAAAAGCCGTTCATGAGCGTAGTATTCCTTTCGCAATAAAAAATTGTTGACGATTACGTTACTTCGTAATGCGAAATTTGAGCGCAGATTTTGTGGGGACGCCTTCGTCCCCTGCGTTCGCTTTCCCGCATTGCACACCCCACTGTTGTTAGCTCCTCCGAAACGCGCTCTTCTGTTGGTTACTAAAACTAACAGGGGAGACACCAGCGCCACGGATGGCGTTTTGCTGCGCGCGCACGGGGGATAGCTGGCTCTCTTCTCCCTCGGCACCGGGAAGCAAGCGGACGTTTCGCTCGCGGCTTCGCTCTTCGTCGACGGGCGCCTCTTGGTCGGAACTTACTCCCGCCGAGCCCGTCCCGCTCGACCTCGAAGTTTATCCCTTTGCCCTACCGTGGGCGGACGTTCGCTCGTAGCCGTGCTGGTGAGTCGGACTTCCTCGATTCCTCAGTGTATTTTGTTGCTAGCTGGCGTTATTGTTGTTATAGCAATAAATGCCTTGTTTGTGTCAGCCAGTGTGTCGTTCCTTTGTTCCCGTAGAGCACGGCCCGCCGTGCGCTCAGTAGCGTACGCGACCACGGGGTGGGGTCCGCGCGGTTTTGAACTGTGTCAGCCGCGCCTTAACAGGGGAGAACGTGTTTATCTCCCCTATTTAAACCCCCACAATTTGTAATATTACAAATCTACTCCACCTTGGGGGATTACCCCAAAGAATTTGAGCAAGACATGTATGTATAATTACAGACAACTTTTTATTTTTCGCACATTTTCCTTCTTAAAGAAACACTCCACTAACAGTTGAAGGAAGCTTTTTACGGAGAAATGGAGGGATATATGCTCGACTTGCTGCACCAATGCCTGGTTCTTAAAGGGTTTATGCAAGTATTTTTCGCGAGGTTGTCAGAGCCGTGGGAGGCGTTACGAGCGAGAGGAACCGGATGTTCTTCCGCATAGGTGGTAAGAAATTCCTGTTTACCTACAGGCGCGATTCAACCGTCCACTGACCTGGTTATGCCCACTTCCTTTCCTTAAAATGATCGGAGTGTAAAACGGTGTCAGTGCCAACGCCGATGAACGCCAACGGCCTATGGCTCGAGCGCCGGGTTTCTGGCGCAACGCTGTCAATGCCTGCAGCCCACATCTCTCTCTCGTCACCCCACGTACCTATAGGCGCGATTGAGCCATCCACTGACCCAGGGAGCCAGTTATGCGCCCTTACTTTCCTTAAAATGATCGGAGTGTGAAACGTTGTCAACGCCAACGCCAATGAACACAATGAAAGGAGGCGGCCTATGTGGCTTCAGCGCCACGTTTCTGGCACAACGTTGTCAATGCTTGCAGCCCACATCTCTCTCTCATCACCCCACGTACCTATAAGCGCGGTTGAGGTGTCCGCTGAACCAGGGAACCAGTTATGCGCACTTCCTTTCCCTGAAATGGCACAACGCTGTCGATGGCAATGCATGCAGCATACATCGGTCACTACCGCCACGTAGCTTAAAGCACGATTGAGATGCCCACTGTTCCAAGAGGGCAGTTATGCGCCTATCATTTGGTTTCTAAGCTTCCACTCCATTGTAAAGCGCGACTAAAGTGTCCATTGCAGGTTACAACGAACTGCGACGGCAACGCACCGAAGCGGGCGCCTAAGAGCTGCGCTGTAAAATAGAGCGGCTCCTAGTGCGCACGTGGTAAACGCGACTTCAGAACGAACCGTAAAGTACGCTTGATGACGTGTCATTTCTCAAACTTACATTTGTTAACTATTCCCCTTTCAAACCCCCTAGTCGTCACCATTTTTGGATGAGGATACTGGTCATTTCACCGCTCACAGAGCCATCAACATTTTAAATGCGCTCTGTATAAGGTCGTACAAGACAGTACAGTATATACAAGGTGGGCGATTGAAGGTTACATAATTTTTTTTCAACGATTTATTGGCATGCGCATTCTTCCAGAAGCGTTGATTTTATTTCTGCAAGTTCTTCAAACGTTTAATACAAAGCTTCGAAAAGTCTGCACCAGCGCTGAGAAAGGGCGAAATTAAGGTTTATTGTTCCTTGCTGCATGGACAACCTGTGGGTGGAAGCAGTGCATAAGGAGAGGAAAAGCACACAATTCTCTGAAAAGGAGTTTCCTGATCCGCGTGCGCACAGGGGCTTCCAGGTGGTCGTTATCGGCGTGATGACGCAGCGGTTAGGGCGCTCAGCTACTGAGCTTAGTATTCGAACCTGACCGCGGCGGTCACGTTTCGATGGAGGCGGAGTTCAAAATACGCTCGTATGCCGTGCAGTGTCAGTGGACGCTAAAGGTCCCCAGGCGTTCGAAACTATTCCGAAGCCCTCCACTATGGCACCGCTTTGTTTTTTTCTTCTTTCACTCCATATTTTATCCCTTCCCTTACGGCACAGTTCGGTGGTCCACCGAGATGCGAGACATTTAGTGCACCTTTTCCTTCCCTCAAGAACAAATGTACAATTTTCAGTCGTAATCGCCGCAATGACTCAGTGGTTAGGGCGCACGGCTATTGACAAATGTATGATTTAGCAGTAGTGATGCAAAACTATCGATAGTGCTATCGATACTGTCGGTAGTTGAGTCACTATCGAACTACGATGGTAAAAAATATTGATAGTACTATCGATAGCCCGCTATCGATAGTACTATCGATAGTTAGTGCTTTCGATAGCACCATCGATAGTACTTTCGATAGTACTATTGATAGCCGTACCGATACTGCCTTGTATATATTGCTCTGTCCATTCCATTAAATCAACCACGCGTATCAACTCCATCCTAAAGTTGATTTGTCGAGTGTGTTCGTATCGAGGTGATGGTATGGGTAACTGACAGGACTCACCCGTTTTCGCAGCCTGCGCGTCACCGAGCTCTGCACACATTCCCTACGTAAAATTACTGGGCAAAGTCTTACTGCCGCGATCGTGCTAGTTGCGAAGCATATGTGCGAAAAGCGTACGGCCTCGAGCCGAACGCCGTATGGTGGACGCTGCCTGCACGGGTGATGAAGCGATAGCAGCTGTGGTGGTCTCTTCATCCACCAACCTCACACTACCTCTCCCTCCAGACACGTCCCCAGAGGCTGCAGAGGAAACCGCCATTGCACTTGCTATCACTCGCACGGAAGCGCGGTATATATTGACTCTAAAACTGCGATTTTAAATTTTGTTCGAGGCCGAGTTCATGTCACTGCTTTTGGCATACTGGACTCGCCCGATGCACCCCCACCCCGCCATGTGGAGCTGATATGGGTGCCTGCGCTCTCCGGGAGTCCCGGAAACGAGGCTGCCAACCTTCTAGCCCGAGGTTCTTTAAACCGGGCTCAGGTGGCCT